>NC_141698.1:162162299-162469799 GCF_964263255.1 Lissotriton vulgaris
AAGTACTGTTGTCTGAGCGGTGGTTAAATTGACAACGTGGACGTCACCACGACGACGAATACGACGTCGACGACATCACACAGAGTCGGCCGACGACACCTACCATCATGCAGGGGTACTACTGTGAAAAGTCTTCCAGATCCAGCCTGACACCTGGAAGTTCAAAGGTAAGGAATCTGCAGCTAGATCTTGTTCAACCAGATAATGAGTTATCGAAGGTAAGTAACTTGTCCAAGAGGGCCAAGAACTTTCATAACTCTAACCAATTGTTTGTTGCTTCAGAACACCACGGATGGAGCAACCCTTTTCCAAACAGCTTTACTAGATGTATATCTGCTGCAATTCATTTCTGTCACCAAGCAGCAGGAAAATTGTTACAAACCTCTGTGCATGCTCGCTCTACATGAACTATTTTATCCTCCATGGCACTATTTACGGCTTTGCCCTCCAGGATATTTGCCAAGCAGCTACCTGAAAGAATACGCATACCTTTATGCAAAACTACTGCCTTAATTCCACTTATCAAGGGGATGTAGGAGTAGGACAAGTGGTTCTAAGACATTTTTTCTGGTAAAGGTGAGCCACCGCTTGGTTCCCACCAACCTCTTACTAGTTCTGCACATTTCCTGTAACATAATGTGTTTTCTGACTTTACAGTATACTGAAATGTTTTCAAATGTTGGATAAAATATAAGATATGTTCATAGCAATGTCTTAATGTATTCTATGGCAAAGAGATATTTCTACCCAATTGTATTCCTGACACCTCACAGTTCAATGTGCCTCACCTCTGCTTTCTACTCTGATTCAAGCATGTGAATATTTGAAAGTTCCAATACTGTAGTAATAAGTTACTTACCTGTAACTGTAGTTCTCCAGTATTGTAATCTTTTATAGATTCACATGCGACCCATCCTCTTCCCCTGAGAGGCTCAACCTTCCCTCCTTTAACTGTCTGGCACTGGTGCTATGGAAAATCGAAGGGAATGGAACTCTCTCAGGAGCGTTCTAGAGGGTAGGGCAGCCTAATTGGCTGAAGTATAAGTTTGGTCTCTTTTTTTAATAGACTATGATCAGTTGCAAAATTGCAGGGCCCAGGGCCTTCATACTCTATCTTTAACATTGTATTACTATTTTATGTTACGGGGGACTCCCATCTCGATGACTAGGAATGATTCAAGCATGTGAATCTATGAACGATTCCAATACTGGAGAATACAGTTACAGGTAACTTATTTTCTTATTCATAATGTTATATAATATTTTTTAAGAGTAACGAAGTTGGTTATTATGTATAGTCTTGTATATTTGTGCTGTTGTGTATCTTATATATGCTTCCTTTAAAATAGGATCAAATACATTAACAAATATTATTGAAATATCCACCTCAAACACTGTGAAAATACATATTTTGTTAGAGGCACTGGGGTGGCATTACCCACTCCGATGTTACCAATTTTGTTCAAGATCAAGGGACTTAATTCCTTAACGCCTCCTGATTTTGCTCATCTAGAAGTGTCCATTGTCACACCTCCCTAGCTCAGCTTGTCAAGGCGGCTGTGCTGGTCGATGTATTTGATGTATATGCTGACATGTAGTAGTGTGTTTTTGTACTGTGTGACTTGTTTGCTGCACAAAGATTATCCAACAGTTTTCCGCTTAGATAGCAGGAGCTCATTCTCTCAGTACTTAGACTGTCATATTTTTTTTCTTTAAAAAACTCACAAGTTTGTATTTTTGTTTTTACATTTCTTTTGTCAGTGCTCAAAGCTTTTATCAGATACTGCAGTGATCCAGTTTTATCCGAGCAAGTTTGTCCTGATCACTGATATACTTGACACATTTGGTAAGTTTACATTTATAAGTAGTAATTCATTGGTTAGCATTAATAACCTTGAAACTCAGTATGGATGTAAAGAGTCTGTAATGTCCAAACAAATTTCGAATGTCTATGTGTGGTGTTTTTCATTCGACAGGAGTACCTCATAAAGTGTTTGTTCTGAAATCTAGAGTGTTAGTACTTAAAAAGCATCTGTGTTGATATCGGGGCTTTGGGAGGGTCAGACTGTTACGTTCCTGTCTATTTATGTCCCTCCAGCGTTACAGGTGGATACTTTCCGTGATTTGGGCCGGGTGTTTCTGACTCTGCCCATCGGGACAATGATGCAGGGCGGGGACTTTAATGCTGTACTGGATGGTGAACTAGATAGGCACCCCTCCCGTGTACTTTTGCCTTCCCGCAGATGGCTGGCTGATTTTATCTCCATGTCGGGTTTGGTGGATGGATGGCGTCTTCAGCACCCTAGTGATGTGGGTTATACACACGCGTCTGCGCCGCACCACTCACTTTCTAGGATAGATTATGTTTTAGTACCAGCGTCTCAGGCGGCCTTTATTCAGGAGATGACTCATTTGGCACGGGGAGTGTCTGATCTTTCGCCGATTTGGCTTCGACTGAGGATGGGGCAGAGTGATGTGGGTAGGATTGCACCGATTAATGCGTGGCGCCTGAGGGACCCTGCTGTCCGGAGGAAACTTGCACGTGTCACAGATTTTTATTTTCAGGAGAATGTAGGGTCGGTTACATCGAAGCGCTCCCTGTGGGAAGCGTATAAAACTGTTGCAAGGGGGGAGGTTCTCTCCCTAGTATCTGGGCAGAAGAAGAAGAGCAGGGCGGAAATAGAAAGGGTGGAGGCGGAGCTGTTGGTTTTGGAAGTTGCTGTCTCCTGGGGGAGCGACCCTGGGGCGGGGCACCGCCTTGGTTTGCTCCGGGAGAGTACAGGACCCTGACACGTGACAGAGCTAAGACACAACACGCAACTACGCAGAGTAGGATATATGAACATGGCGACAAGGCCGGGAAGTTGATAGCATGGTTGGAAAACGGTGATTGGGGGTCACGGTTGGTGCCGGAACTGCGTATTGCGGATGCAGCGGCTTCGTCGGATCCTCAGTCAATTGTGGATGAATTTGCCCGATATTTTGAGGAGGTCTATACCTCGGCAGGGGACTTCACAGAGGGAGAAAAGGCCAATATGATTCGGGACATTCCGATGCCGGTTCTGTCTGTTGAGCATAGAGAATTTCTTGACTCTGCCCTCACGAACGATGAGGTGGCGATGACCATTAGGGGGGGTTCACTCCGGCAGGGCTTCTGGCCCGAACGGTCTCCCCCATTGAATTGCTTAAGCTTCATGCTAACCGCTTGGCCCCGCACCTGAAAGATATGTATCTTGAAAGTAGAGACTGTGGCGAGTTGCCTTATGATCAACGCCTTTCGAACATTGTGGTCATTTATTAGGACGGTAAGCCGCGTCTGGAGAGTTCGTCGTATCGTCCGATCTGTCTTTTAAATGTAGAGCCCAAAGTGCTAGCTAAACTGCTTGCCACCCGCCTAGTGAAGGTTATCACGACGCTGGTGCATCCGGACCCGTCCGGTTTTATGCCACGTCGGAACACCGCTCTTAATCTCCGTCGGCTCCACGGAGTGGTGACGGGTGCATCCCGCATCCACGAACCGGCAGTGTTGTTGTCCCTGGATGCCACTATGGCTTTTGATCAAGTGGAGTGGCCGTACCTCTTTGCGGTCCTGGAGAGGTTGGGGTTCGGCCCCAAATTTATTGGTTGGGTTCGCCTTCTCTACTCAGCCCCCCTGTCCCGTGTGCTTGTAAACAATCATAGGTCCTGCGACTTCCCACTTGGGAGGGGCACTCGTCAGGGTTGCCCTCTCTCGCCACTCTTGTTCGCCCTCGCTCTGGAGCCGCTCGCGGCCTGGGTACGTTGGGACCGTTCGATTAGGGGACTGCGTTGGACATCGGAATGGGAGGATAAGTTTCGCTGTATGCTGACAACATCCTGTTGTATCTGACTTCCCCTCACACTTCCCTGTTGGTTTTCATGGATATTCTTGCTATTTTCGGGAGGCACTCGGGTTTCGCTATTAATTGGGGGAAGTCGGTCCTCTTTGTGTTAAGTGGTGAACCTCCCAGAGTGCCAGTGAGTTGCCCTGTGAAGATGGAATGGATCAGTTTCCGTTATTTGGGGATTCAGATCTCGAAGGACCCCAAGGTACGCTTTAGTTTGAATTTATTACCCCCATTGGCCAGACTGCGTAGTGATGTCGCAAGGTGGAAAGCATTACCGCTCTCCTTGTTGGGCCGCGCGGTCCTCTTTAAGATGTTGGCCCTCCAGCGCTTTTTGTATGCTCTACAGAATTCCTTCAACCCGGTGCCTCTGTCGTATTTTAATGAGATAGTATCTTTGCAGCGCGGCCTTCTATGGGAGGGGAGGCCGCATATTGCATTGTCAAAATTGATGTTGCCCTGGTATGACGGGGGTATTGGTCTGCCGAACAACAGGAAATACTATTGGGCGTCCCAGTTGGCTCCTATTAATCATGCAATTTATGGCTCTCCGGTAGACCCGGGCTTTGCGATGGACCGTGGCCAAGTGCCCGGGGGAGTGTATACTAGAGTGTTGTATGCGAAGAGTGGTCGCTTCCCTTTGGTAGGTCCTCCATCGACGGCGACAAGGGTATGGCATGAGGCTAACAGGGACCTTAAATGGGCGGGGCGAATAACACTGGCTACGCCCTTGTGGAGCTCGGAGATGTTGGGTAATCTGTGGAAAACTAAAGGGTTTGACCGTTGGGATTTGATTGGAATTACACAGGTGTGAGATATGTGGGGTAAGGATAGGGTGTTGACATTTGAGGAGTTGCAGGCCAAGTACCAGCTGCATGATACTGAACGGTTTAGATACCTTCAGGTTAGTCATGCTTTACGTGCTGTAATCCCCAGTGACGAGACTCCTCCGGTGGCCTCCCCGCTGGAGGACCGACTGTTGGATGGGTATTTGCCTACCAAAGCAATATCGCTGACCTACAGAAAACTCATTAACCATACTGAGGATCCCCTGGTGCAGCTTCGGGAACAGTGGGTGGCGGATGGATTAGTTCTGGATGAGGAAGACTGGAGGGAGGCGGTGTCATCCCCTAGAGTAGTGGCGGTCCCGATGAGACTTCGTTTGGTCCAACTCAGGATTCTGCACCGTTCCTACACCATGGGTCCTGGATTGTTGAGGATGGGGTTGGCCGTAACTGCAGATTTTCGAAGAGGGTGTGGAATGCCTAGAACGTTCCTTCACATTCTGTGGGAGTGTGAGAAGGTCCGTGATTGTTGGACTAGGATACATTTGAAGATGAGTGAAGTATGGGGTGTGCGGATTGAGTTGGATGTGCGTCGTTGTTTCCTGAATGTCTGGGAGCCCACTGACCTCTCGAGTCATGGCAAACTCTGGGTCACTCTTGTTTGTGCAATAGCCAAACGTAATATTGCACAAATCTGGGGTGCTGTGCGGGCGCCTCGGGTTGGGAAGTGGATGGAGGACCTCGACTGGTGTATGTTCCGGGAGAGGTCCGTGTATGTGTCGAGGGGGCAACCCCGCAAGTGGGGTAAGGGAGTTGGGGAGTGGGGAGTTTGGAACGCTTATCGTGGGGACATATGTACACCTCCGGATGTGGATCCTGCCAGTGTGGAATCGGAGGACGTCTAAGCCCATTGCTTATATTTTGCTTATTTCTCCAATATGGAAATATATGTTCTCTATGTGTATATTTGCAGTCACTCAATGCGCTCTGGTCAGTTTTTGAGTTGTGTAATGTCTCTTTTTGTAAAATAAAAAGATGTTTTAAAAAAAAACATCTGTGTTAATGTAGTGGACTTAGTTTTAGATGTTGTGGCAGTTATAGACGCGTTTAAATGAGTTCAGTAGCAGTGTTTCTACAGATTATATGGTGTTAGCTCATCTACACTAAACGTAAACATTTCTGAATGTATCTGTAAGAATAAACCTGGCTTGTGCTTTATTTTGTATGTACAGATATTTGTTTAGGTGATAACAATCAGATTTTTACATTTTTTTTTCTTTCAGGGAAGCTTGTGTATGAGCGCATTTCATCTATGTGTGCGGAGCGCAGCACATTAGCAGGTAACCGACACTGTGTCCTCCAGCATCCTTGTGTAGTTGTGCACTTTAGTATCACTGTGTGAAGAGATCTCTTCTTCAACTTCAGTCTGAGAAAGTGCTTCTTGTTCCATCAAAAATATGAATTTACATCACTTACCAAAAGGAGTGCTCATTTTCTTAAGGTAATAGCCACGCCTGCATGTCTGGATTTCTATTATATATTTTCAGATCAGGAGTGTTCTGCAATCAGTACGTGGAAATGTCTTATATCAGTGACAATAAATTATGCAGTAGGGTTGACAAAATTATGCGGCATAATGTTGCACCTTTTGTGGGACTGATATTTCTCTATTAAATGATTGTACCTGATGTTAAAACTGTCAGAGCATAGGTTTCACTTCATTATTACCGGTTTAACACCTGAAGGACTGCTACTGCATGGCAATACATGTGATGCTCTTTTATCGTAGAAACCTTTAATTTATTTATGCCAGAAGCGCATCTGCAGATTGTGAGCAGATGTTGGATTATGTGGAAAGTGCAGTAAATCCATAAGTATGCAGGGAAATATTGCTGCCGTGGTTGATGAAGTGTAAATGTGTGGTGGAAGTACCCCTGAAGGTCGGTTACCAGGTATGAAGAGCTGTCTCTTACTGGACCCAGAGTCCTAGATGAACCTCAAACTCTAAACGAATGCACAAGGTCTTCTATCTTTCCCTTGGTCTTTAATAACTTGTTCCTAACATCTTCCTTTCATATTCTGCTTTATATCCCAATGTACTATTCTGTGCTGCTCTAGATAACCGAATTTACTGTTACCCAACTTAGTGGTGGCGCCTTTATCAACCTAAGACGGGCTAATTCGAAGCCATCAGAATTCCACCAATCAGTTAATGGTACAATCGTTTGGTTAAACAAGTATTTTATATGTGCTGTGATTCAAAATTGGTTTTGAGAAGTGTACACTTTGCACATTTCTTCTGAGATGCTCTATGCCTCGTTCCTTGGAGAGGTTAGTTAACATGCTCATAGAGTCAGTAGGTGCACCTTAAAGGCTGGATCTTCGTCCTCAAAATGGATATTACAAAGCGCAGATTGTGAACGTCCAGACTCTTGAGTTGGTTTTGCCACGTCACTTGCCTTCCACATTTATGCTCCCAAATGTGTAATTGGCGGTGTTCTTACTTTGTTTTTTTCGCTTACTGACTAGTTATGCAAACTGATGTCAGTTACAAAACTGCCTAGCAGTAAAAATAAATTAGTAGAAGGTGTGTGTACATTAACATTGCCCACTTTAAGTCAAGGGCACATACAGCCCCTCATTTCTTTCATTTTTGCACCTATTATCTTTAATGCAGTGAACCCAAAAGGGGCCTGTTATTGTTGTCTTTCATTCTTATGAGATGAAAGAAGACGTTTCGATGTTCAAACTGGTGCTTCAGATAAGAGCAAAGTCAATATATCGGTGGAAGCAACAAATGAAATGCTAGTTGGAATAAGCATTTGCAATCCATTAGGTCTTGCATTTACGCAACTTTGAGCTATTGGCATTGTAAATGACAATGCCTTTTATGTTTTCGTTTTTAAAATGTAAATAAAAGGCATTGTAATTTACAATGCCAATAGGCTAAACTCTCGCAAATGCGAGACCTATTGCATTGCAGGCGGTGAAAGTTGATTCAATTTGACTAGCTGCACTTAAAACACAGCGTCCGACGTCCATGAAGCATGTGCTGCAGAGATGTAGTAAATGAATCGGCCGGGAACCCTTCAGCCTGCGGCAAGTAAAGAAAGCAGTATGAGCAGAGGTATTCACAAATGCGCTTGAGAGACCCTTCAGCCTGCCACAAGTAAAAAAAATCGCGTCTGAGGAGAGGTGGTCACAAATGCGCACAAGAAACCCTTCAGCTTGCGGCAAGTAAAGAAAGCCTGTATGAGCAGAGGTGGTCACAACTGTGCGGGAGAGACCCTCCAGCAGTAGTAGAGGTTCATTAAAGGAAATACTGCTTACAGGTTAGAGAAGACATACCGTGTTACGACCAAAGTGAAATGGCCAGTCCTCATGGGAGGTTACAAAAGAAGACAAGGCAGTACTAAGGAGGGACTAACAAACCTAAAAAGAATCAGAAATCAGCATTTACAAAGGGCAATGACACAAGCCAATGACAAATATGGGCGGAGAGTGGGCGGGGCTTCAAAGCCATACTCCCCTACTGCATGCCTCGCAGCAGCGCATGCGCTGCCCAGGCTCGACCTCAAAATGTGGTGAATGTGTATGATTTTCATTGAAAAGGGAAAGTCCACTTTTGAGTGCTATCTACCTGCAGCGATGTACTGAAATACAGGGCCCCGTTCTATCCATCCTTTCACCGTAGCCTAGCTTGAGATAAGTAAGCACCTGCCAGGTCACCAGGATTTCAATGCTGATCATTTGTTTAGAGTAACTGAAACAAGTAGTGTTTGGGTGTTGCAGTACTGTCATCTGTGATGTATCAGCCCTCCTCAGTTCTTCAGATTTCTGGCTGTGTGGATGAGCATGCGAGAAGCATGTGTTCTTAACAAAACACTGTTTGTGTCCAAATAAAATAACAGTCAGTGCTGCAGCGCATTTTAATTCGAGCTCAGAGAAAAAGAGGTTTGTTCCTCTGAAGTTGTTTTTTTTTTTTTCCCTGAATCGTGCATTTCCATGGTTTGTTGTTCCCTGACGCCAGTTATTTGGGAAATCAAACAAAGCCTCCTGTGAAGCGACCTAAGAAGTGAAAGAAATGTTTGATACCAGGCTATAATAAAATCAAAGACTGCATTAGCAAACTGCAAAGGGAAATCTCTGTAAATATTGAATTAATACTGCTCAGTAGATTTGAGAGCAGTTTGGGTAAGCACATTTCGGAAATCTTTGTGAATGGAAAATGTTGAATCGTCTAAACCCATTCAATGAGCTTTAATGAGTTCATTTCCTTATGACTTCATTGCCTTGCCTTGCGTGACAGTGCCCTCTTCATTCTTTCCTCCTAGGACATCTAGTCTTCCGGCTTCTGCCAGTGCCCTATGGCCGGCTCCATAAGGGAAGGACAGAAAAATGCTTTCACAGCTCACTCACTGGTCTCTAATAGGTTAGGAAAGCAGACAAGCCCCATCATGTTGTACTTGTTGGCAGACTGATATCCTCTTAAAGCATTAGGACCAAAAAGGTTGCCTATAGTCCTGCCTTGTAACAACTCTTCGCAAAAAACACAGTTGATGGACAGACTGTAGAACAATGTCATACATTCACCCCAGTACAAGGATCTGGGCCTAAATCCATCATTATTTCTTTGCACTCCACACCACCCTGGGTTAGACACTGGCTATATGCAAATTAGCTCTGACCCTGTGCCTCATGGGAACAGTCCAGCCGAACTACCAAGCCATGTCTTTCCCAGACCGGAATCTTGCATCCAAGGACCAGTTTCTGGCTATCAGCCTTCATCAGCCTGGATAGCTTGACTCCAGTGGTGTGAAGAGCCTGGGACCCACGTCTGAGTATACCCAGCACACTCGGGGTGAAAATTGCAAAAAACACGTCGTCATACATTCACCCCAGTACAAGGATCTGGGCCTAAATCCATCATTTTTTTGCACTCCACACCACCCTGGGTTAGACACTGGCTATATGCAAATCAGCTCTGACCCTGTGCTCATGGGATTAGTCCAGTCCGAACTACCAAGCCATGTCTTTCCCAGACAGGAAACAAGCATCCAAGGACCGGTTTCTGGCTATCAGCCTTCATCAGCCTGGATAGCTTGACTCCAGTGGTGTGAAGAGCCTGGGACTCACGTCTGAGTATACCCAGCACACTCGGGGTGAAAATTGCAAAAAACACAGTTGATGGACAGAATGTAGAACAATGTCATACATTCACCCCAGTACAAGGATCTGGGTCTAAATCCATCATTTTTTTGCACTCCACACCACCCTGGGTTAGACACTGGCTATATGCAAATCAGCTCTGACCCTGTGCCTCGTGGGAACAGTCCAGTCCGAACTACCAAGCCATGTCTTTCCCAGACCGGAATCAAGCATCCCAGGACCGGTTTCTGGCTATCAGCCTTCATTAGCCTGGATAGCTTGACTCCAACTCTTCGGCACTCAACAAATGAAGATCCATTTGTTTCCTGTCAGCCTCCTCAAATTTGGATGTAGATCTGTCACCATCACTGTCAATATTTACTTGACTTTGTCGGATATCCTCTTCTGTACACCTATTTTCAGGATGTAACTTGCATTCTGTCCACTCTGAAACTCGTACAGGGGTGACAGTTTGACAAACCTCACACGCAGCCACCTTCCCACCATATAATAATGTATGTCATAGAAGTTTTCACTACATCCAATTAAATTGCCATTGGTCAGCATCATGTGTCCCATGATAAAAATGACTAAAAGGTTTTCAACTTAGGCCTACTGTTCTATCAATAACTGCTTTTGATCCTAAGGTTGCTTTACTTGACAAATCATGCCACCAACAAAACGTCATTATAAGCTCCTTCCTAACATACAGCAGGAATTCTACATCTGTATGCCAACTTGCTTACTGAAGAAACATCAGCAAATTTAAAACAAAGCAGCAAGAGCCACGCCATGTATGTCAACCTACTAGATTAAATGGCCATTTGATAACATTTAGCACCAGCATTCTTTTCAAATTCTACCTGTCTACTGCTGATGCACAGACTATATATTGTCTGTGACATTGTTCTTGCTTCCTCAATTTCATATTGAAAGATTTGTTTAAAAAAAATGTTGTCACAATACCCTACCTCCATTGGATATCCAAATGTAAAAATGAACCCTTTTTGTTTTTCTCAAGATTACTTCTTACACTGCAAAGTCAGTTTAAATGATGTTGCTGTTTGAGAGTATAAAATCACCGATTGAGTGGGTATTTTGAAATTGACTTGTGTTATAAGGCGAG
The DNA here is from genome assembly GCF_964263255.1 of Lissotriton vulgaris. Taxonomy (NCBI): domain Eukaryota; kingdom Metazoa; phylum Chordata; class Amphibia; order Caudata; family Salamandridae; genus Lissotriton; species Lissotriton vulgaris. The sequence goes on from NC_141698.1 coordinate 162,173,222, forward strand.
CCAGTCTTATCTAGGCTTTAAGCTTGCAAAAAAAGCCAGTAAAGTGTTCGAGTGAAGTTATCAGAAAAGTCTGTAGTTCAGGCTGGGTCCAAATAGTGAGCCTTGGGTGCGGTAATGTGATGTGGAGTGAGAAAAAAAGGCTTCAGTGATAATGGTGTTTGAATGGGGTTGTACATCGGATAAGGATTTTACAAGGGGCAGTGCTAGTGATACAGAAAGTAGGAAATATGCCTATTCGTGTGAGGGAGTCTGCGGAAAAATAATTTAGAAGATAGTATGAGTAGTGTATAAAAGGCTAGCACCACTTCTGTTTTGACCTCTGAGATTGAAATAACAATGTGTGATACTGGACTGGACTGTCCCCACATCCAATGATCAGAGAAGCGTTTATGCTCCTGATAATTGTCCCTTGTTTCCTTTTTTTTTTTTTTTAATTAAAAGATGGCATCAATAACAACATACGTACAGAAATTTGCATAGCATTTAGCAGCACATCACGAAATGAGGGGGGGGGAGGCAAAAACAAAACATAAACAAAAGCACATAATCAAAAGACATTTTCATGGGGAGGAAGGAACATCAATTACAACATCTCTATGTGGTGTACAAATCCTGCCCCTGTGTGCATTCCACTGGTTCCAGATTAAGGCCCATTTCCGGGGACGCCCTCTCGCAACATACACAATTTTTTCACGGAACATGGACCAGTCCATATCTTTCCCACTCACCAAGGGTAGGTGGCGTGTCCGAGCCCCACCGTTGGGCAATATTTCTTTTGACTATCATGTTACCCAATGTAACCCATTGTGTCTGCGCCGCCGTACAATCAGTGGGTTCCCAAATGTTTAGGAGACATCTGCACGCCTCCGGCTGTAGGGATATCCCCGTGACCACATTCATAATGGTGTGAACCTCCCTCCAATACTGGGCAATCTCTCGACACTCCCAGATAATGTGGAAGAGTGTACCTAAGAGGCCACATTTGCGTCTACACAATCCCTCCAGTGTCAGCCCCATCTGAACCAGCTGGGGGCCTGTGATATATACCCTATGTAGAATCTTCAATTGAACGAGTCGAAGCCTGGAAAGAATGGCAACCACCTTCGGGGAAGGGACAGCCGCCTGCCAGTCCTCGTCATCCAATTCTGTTCCGTCCCCTATCCACTTCTCCCTCAAATCGTCCAACAGGTCCGCTCTGTTGTTGATTCATTTTTTGTAGATGGAGGAAATCGTTCTGTCAGGGAGATGGCCATCCAATATCCTATCTTCCAGGGGAGATGCTTCAGGCAATTCCTCTTCCACAGCAATAGTCGCCTGTAGCGCATGTCGGACCTGTGTATACCTAAAATATTCCGAACTGGATAGCTCAAATTCCATCCGTAGTTCTTCAAAGGATTTAATACTTCCCTTACTCCATACATCCCTAATGGCAGAAATACCTATCATCTCCTATTTATCGAAGCCTTTAGTGTTCCACAGGTTGCCCAGCCTTTCTGAGTCAAAAAGGGGGGCAGCCAGTGTTAGTTTACCCTTCCATCCCAACGAACTCGTCGCATCACACCAGATTTTCACTATGTGTTTGGTGGGGCCCGTCAAATTCTGCCTTGCAGATCCTGAATACAGCGCCCTACAGTAGCTACCCCCCGGGAGCAGCCATCTATCCATCGCATATCCTGGATCCCCAACGGGCCCATATGTAGCATGGTTGATAGCGGCGAGCTGGGAAGACCAATAGTATCTTTTAATTTCCGGTAGAGCGATTCCACCGTCATACCAAGGAAGTGTCAGTTTTGCCAACGCAATACGAGATCTTCCTTCCCACAAGAGACTACGCTGCAATCCTTCTATTTCTCGAAAATAACTGGCCGGCACAAAATCTAGGGTATTTTGGAGAGCATAGAGGAAACTGGGCAAAGCCATCATTTTAAAAAGTGCTGCTCGTCCCAGTAAGGAGAGCGGGAGCTTACACAAGTGTGCCGAGTCGCTTCTAAGTCTCTGGAGTGGAGGCAGGAGATTTTCTTTATATCGGATTGCTGGATCGAGTGTAATAAAAATACCCAGATATCGGAATCCAGTCGTAGCAATCTGAATAGGGCAGTTATTAGGTGGAACTGGAGCATCCCCACTGAGAACATATAACAAAGATTTTCCCCAATTAAACGAAAGACCAGAACTTTTACTAAAGGAGGCTAAAACGTCACACACCACCATAAGGGATTTCCGAGGGGTAGTCAAATAAAGCAAAATATCATCTGCATATAAGGAAATCCTGTCTTCCCAGTCAAGGTCCATTTTATACCCCAGATCAATGGTTCCCATCGAATCCAAGCCGCTAGGGGCTCCAGGGACAGCGAAAAAAGTAGAGGGAAGAGGGGGCAACCCTGCTGGGTGCCCGACTTAAAAGGAGCAAGGCTGAAACCCTACCATTAACCACGACTTGGGCGAGTGGCTCAGAATATAACAATCGTACCCATTCAATAAAATCAGAGCCAAATTCAAATTTGGCCAGGACCGCCCAGAGGTAGGGTCATTCAAAGGTATCAAAGGCCATAGTCGCGTCAAGCGAGGCGACCACAGCCGATTCCCGCAAAGTATGCGCTCTAGCTAGAACGCCGTGCAATCGATGTAGGTTCAGGGCCATGTTCCTATGGGGGATAAAACTTGATTGGTCCGGATGAACCAGACCATCAATGACTTTTACTAGTCTATTTGCTAGGAGCTTAGCCAAAATCTTAGGTTCAGCGTTCAGTAAGGAGATAGGTCGGTATGAAGCACATTTATTTTTCAGTTTGCCCTCTTTAGGTATCACCACTATTGATGCCAATCTCTGGTCGGCAAAACCCCCTCTTCACGGGCTTCTTCAAACATAGTTTTTAGATATTGAGCTAACTTGTCCGGCCTGCCTAAGTTTGTAAAGCTCGAGCGGGAGTCCGTTGGGCCCCAATGCCTTGCCCGAGTTCAAAGTACGGATGGCTTGAGCAATCTCCACTGTAAGTTCACTATTCATAAACTCCCCGTCTTCTTTGGACAGACAGGGGAGCTGTATATCATGAAGCAACAGGTGGGAGTCCTCCTCAGGTCTATCCGAGACCGAGGTGTAAACCGTTTGAAAATAGTCCTCAAAGGTGTCCACTATCTCCTGCGGGTCATTAATCAGCTGTCCTGTCTCCGGAACGAGTTCCGGAACAATGCGTCCGGCTCCCTCCCTTTTCTCCAGCCAGGCAATGAGCTTTCCATCCTTGTCCCCTAGATTATAGATCCTCCCCTGTTGTTCCCTACCGAGCGACTTAGCCATATCAGTGACCAATGATTTATAGTCACGTTGTTTGAGGTTCAGGATATGTAAATTAGCCTGCGTCACCCCCTGCTCCAACTCCCCCTCAAGCTTACTAATTTCCATTTCAGCTTCAACAATCTCCTTATGTTCCTTTTTAACTCCTGCTATCAATGACGAGGTTTGTAACCTGATAACTGCTTTAAAAGCTTCCCATAGAGATAGTGATGAAGACACCAAGCCCTCATTATCTGTAAAATAATCATCGAGTGCTTTTATAAGATCTTTTCGTACTTTGGGGTTACGCATATACCAGGGGTTAATAAGCGCAATCCTACCGGCAGAGTTCGGGCAAAAGAAAACCTGATCCATAGCGGAGAGTGATCGGAGATCCCTCTAGCAAGGTGAATTACCTCAACTATATGAGATGCCTGAACCGCCGGGACCAGGCAATAATCCAGCCTAGAAAGGCTGCCGTTTGCCCCCGAATGAAATGTATACTGCCTCGCCTCTGGGTGACACAGTCTCCAACCGTCTACAAAACCCATAGTGTCAAGGAAGTCCGGCATCCACCTCTGGGCACGTCCTATCTCTCTTGAAGGGTATCTGTCTAAAAGCTTAAACAACAGTGTTAAAATCCCCACCCAGGATCAGAAGCCCTTCCGGCAATTCCATCAGCATTTTCTCCAGATCAAAAAAGGAAGTAGACTGCAGCCCAGGGGGAATATAAACCGAAACCAGAGTGAGCACACGCCCCTCCCAGCGACCCGAAACCCCAATGTATCTACCCTTGTCGTACTCCCACACAGTGTCAATAACCAATTGGAGTGCCCGCCGGACCAGGATACCCATCCCTCTGGAGCCGGAAGTGAAGCCTGCATGCGCCACCATCTTGTAGCCCATTCTGTGCATCGCCATACAGGAGTTTCCAACTAAGTGTGCTTCTTGCAGCAAGACCACATCCGAGGCTCGATGTTTAAGATATTGAAGCACCACACTGCGTTTTATTTTGTCCCCCAACCCATTAACGTTCCATCTTAAAACCTTGAGTGCACTACCCCCATCGTCATTAGAAAAAGACAAATGTTCCTCATTTTTCAAGTGCATGCTTATCAGATACATTACATTGATGCCGTTAACCAATAACTCAAACCAAAAACAAAAATGAATCGCCAACATTATGACAATCGATGATACAAAAATGAAACCGAAAACTGGCAAATTGTCATTCCACATTCCAGGATAGGTTTTGGCCCCCTCTTCCCACCCCCCACACTGCACCCCTGCATATCGCTTACGCGCATCCCCAACTAGCAGTGTGCCTGTTGCCCCGAACACTCTATACTAATCTACAACTAAAAGAGGTAGAAAATTGAGGGAGAGCACAGACCCGCCTGCCGCTTCAACACTCCCACGAATACCAACCCTCCGTACCGAATCCAAATAAATATACACAAAATATGATACAACACAACAAATCAGCAAAGGATGAATTGCACTTTCCCCCTTCTCCCCCCATAGATCCACACCCCAGAGTCTTTGCGATCAAATACAATCCTCATACATTACTCCCGGTCCTCCACCTCTCCCTGGTCCCGGCCCTCCGCCTCAGAGGCTACCACACTGTCCAACCAGTCTGATGCCATCTCCGGGTTATCAAAAAAACAGGTTTTTCCATTGAATTCAATTCGTAACCGGGCCGGGAACAGCATTGCATATTTCAATCCTTTGTCCCTCAGTCTTCTCTTCACGGCAAGAAAACTTTGACTCTGTCTCTGAACCATCTGAGTATAGTCCGGAAAAAAGGAGAGGGGCGCATTTTCATACTTCAATGGGGTACCATTACGTGCAGCTTGTAAGATTGTATCACGATCCCGAAAGTTCAGCATCCGTGCAATCACGGGACGAGGGGGCGCACCCGGTTTCGGACTTCCTCCCGGGACTCTGTGTGCACGCTCAACAGTGAACATGTTGCTGAGACCCTTGGGGGCAAGATGATTAAGAATCAAAGTCTCAATAAACAAATCCGGTGTCTGCCCTTTTAAATTTTCTGGAAGTCCAAGAATACGAATATTGTTACGCCGAACCCTTCCTTCATACTCATCCAGCTTACGATCCATAAAAGTTCTTGATTTCTCGAGGTTCTTCACCTCCTGCTGCAACTGGCTTACGTCATCTGTTAGTGCGTTCGCTTTGATTTCAAGGGATTTAACCTTTTCATTAGTTTTGGCAAGGTCCGTCCGAATCAGCCCTATTTCAATGGTGACAGTGTCCAGTTTAATATCCAGCGCCTCCATCTTCTGGCCAAGTGATGTTCGTACGCCAGTAATGGCCGCCATTAAATCCACTAGTGTGGGTTCAGTTGGGTCCTCTTGGCCCACCGACGGCTTCTTTTTAGTCTCACCGGGGGATTCTTTGAGGACAGTATAGCGTTCCATTTTGTTGACTTGTACGGTCTTGGGCCCCCTGGCGGATCGTGAGGCGGGCTTGTCCTGCTCCGATCAAGCCGCCATGACACCTCACTCGATCCGGATCGGAGCCAAAACCCACACTAGATCCACTGCCACCTCATTGTCAGGGCGTCCGTGTATGACAATAAATTAGTGCGGTACCACCAATTGAATCACACCCAGGGCGAACTTGTCAACGTCGAACACGCACATAAGCATAAGGATGTAAAATTAGGTAGAGTGCACCATTCTTCACAATATGCGAGGTGTATGTCTCCTCTGAAGCATCAAGTCCATCAAGTTCATAAGCACACGTTGACTATCATTTTTGGGTTCCGTACCGGGACATCATCCCACTCGACCCCGATGTTTTTCACTTTGGGTCCAGTCTCCATGTTGACGTGAGGTTCCGGTTTCAGTCTCGACCAGGCCCCAATCGTCCGGACGAGATAACTTCGGATTCCGGCGTGTAGATGGATCAGGAGAGGAGGTATATTCGTCTCTCAACTGCATCAGTCCGGAGGTGGCAATTTAAGACCGGATAAATTGCAGGATATCGTAGCTAGGAGCGAAGATCAGCGGAGCGGAGCCTTCACCCGACCATCTTGGTCGCCTGCTTGGCTCCTCCTCCCCTTGTTTCCTTTTCTAATTCACCATTTGGGTTTAGTCTGTTACCCACAGTAGCAGTTTTTCAGAGATTAATTTGTTCTCTTTAGTGGTTTTGCTGCACTTTTTGCTTCCAGGATGACTTTGCTGACCGGTTTTGATATGCAAGCGAGCATAATGTGCAGCTATGCAGAGTGGTAGAAATAGAGGCGGAGGATAGGTGCAAATATCATAGGAAATGTATGCATTTGAGTCACATATTGAGTGTAGATGGCTAAATGCCAAAAGAAAGTATGTTAGAGACAACTGGGGAGATATTGGAAAGCAGTTGTTCTATTTGTTTGGACGGATGTCTTTTCATTAAAAAATGTCAGGAGCCTTTCAAAAGGCATGCCTCAATTGGTGAGAATTTAGAAATTGTTTCTGTCTACTAAGCAGCATGGGAGGGAATTCACTTAGCAAAAAGACAGGTTTGGAACAGACCTCCGCTTTAAATGTGATTGACCATGAAGGATTGACTGATTATGACAGAAACAAGTTTAAATGATTTATGAGCAGTATTGCAAGACGAGGATGGAAAAGAGGAATAGCTTTTACTTCCTGGGTGTTCTGTGTTGGTCAGGTGTAATAGGTGGGTTCACTGAGAAGTATTGAAGCACTGTTGATTTATTGGGACCCTTCCTAACTTTTGGGTATGAGGTAACAATAAAGGAATAGAGTTAGTTATTGGTGGCAGAAAGTAGGTAAGGAAGTGGAGAGGGTGGTATGGCAGTGCATTGACTGGGGCAACCGTGATAAGATGTTAAAGACAATAATGCCAAACAGTGAGGTCGGTGTTACCGAAATTGCCTCGAGAAAGGGTTATCCGTTGTGAGAAATTGCCTTGTTGGTTGAGGGGAGTGTGAGACCTCCTCAAGCAACATCTGCAGTCTTTTTTCTGTGTGAACCACAAAAGTCACTAACTTAACCTGTCCTTAATCATCTCATATCTTGGCACAAAAGCAGGCAAGCTTAGCTTCGAGGCACTGTGTAAAGTATTTATGCTGCACACAAAACAAGACAAACCCACACCAATTTAGACAAGTAAAGTACATTTTAATAAAGTATTTGGCACCACAACAACAAAGATCCAATCAGTAGAGCCGGAGATATGTAATTTTAAAGATTTAAGGTAAGAAGAGTGCCTGAAAACACAAACCCCACTCTTGACAATCTGGTTGTGCGAGACCAGATAAAAGTCACAAGTTCCGTCCGACCTTTTAGGAGCGTGGGCCGAATAATGGGACCAGGTTAGACCTACTGAAAAAGCTACCTTCTAAAAGCCATTGTGAAGAGTTCCTTTTCATGTGGAGGGGGCAGCGAGAAGCAGAAAGCATTGCGGATGTTCGTTACTGTAGCTTGAATTTCCTGTCTGGGTTGCAGCCAGTCATTGGTGGAGATTCATGTTGGTGGTCACTCGGGCTGTCGATGCAGAAGAGGGAAGTGCAGAACTCATGTTGCCGGTCATTGCTGGCAGTCACTGTAGCAGTCGGCATGGTCTGCAAGATCTCAGCACAAACTGACCCGTTTGTGGTTGCACAGACCTCAAAACCTCAGGATTTCTCCTTTTCTTCAAGGATGAGCTCAACTGTTGCCACACTAAGGTTCCAGGACCTGTAAGGCGCTTCTTGTGGATCAGGATCTCACTTCATCAGAGGCCAGCAGGGCTCGGGCAGGCCCAGTGCAGCAGGCCAGCCGGGCTGTTGCAGGGAGACCTCGGTAGCTTGTTGTATCCCTGTAGCTCAGAACAGGAGGTCAGTCAGCTAACTCTTGTAGTCACTTAAGCCTGGGATAAAGGGTGCAGGTTCAATGTTTCTTCTGAGACAGCAGGGCAGGCCTCAAACAGCAGGGTAGTCCTCCAGCCGTAAGGCAGTCCTTCTTCTGGAGTACCAGAGTTCCTGGACTGTACTGAAAAGTGGGTCTACCTGGGGCCTACTCTGAAAAGGAAGAAACTTCAGGAGTTTTCCCCCACCAAAAGCGTCTGGAATTGCTTGCCTCCCTGCCCTAGTCGCGGACTTGGCGAGGGTCATCAAATCTTATGGGATGCGTTTAACCACCTACGCAGATGACACCCAGCTTGTGCTGGCGGTGCATAAGAACGGCCCAGTGGTAGCAGCTAAGCTTCAGGAGGGGTTACTGGACATACAATCATGGATGCACAGTAACTGTTTGAAGCTTAATGCGGAGAAAACGGAGGTGATGACCTTTGGTAATATCTCTCCAGAGTGGTCCCCGACATGGTGGCCCAGTCAGATGGGCCCTCCCCCGGTTCCAGCCGCCAAGGTCAGGAATTTAGGAGTGATTTTTGATAGCAAGTTATCCTTCGGATATCATGTTAACAAGGTGGTCTCTGCGGCGTTCTTCATGCTGAAAAAGATAAAAAAACTTCTGCCGTATTTACCAGCATCAGCAGGAAAAACACTGATTACTACCTTAGTGTTTTCCAAGCTTGAATATGGAAATGCTTTCTTTTTCAACACGCATAAATGCATCCTGAACAAGCTTCAATCTGTCCAAAATATGGCAGCACGGATTCTGCTCAACATACCCAGACGCCACTCCACTTCGGCAGCCATACGCCAGCTCCACTGGCTAAGAGTGGAGAGCAGGATCAAATTCAAAGCTTTGTGCATTGCCTATAAGGCCATCCATCAGACCGGACCAAAGTTCCTAAAGGAGGCATTTCAGGTGTACATTCCTAAAAAGAACCTACGATCAGCAGCAAGCTATCAACTGTCTGTACCCCGCACACAAGAACAGCAACATGGGGTGACAGACGATTTTTGGTAGCAACTCCAATATTGTGGAACTCACTCCCCTTAGACATTAAAACTGCGCCAACCCTGATTAGCTTCCGCAAGGCTCTGAAGACCTGGCTCTTCAATCAATAATATTATTAATATTGACCATCTGGCAAAAAGAGCTTATAGCTTCTTTCTTATAATATCATGTTCCTCACCACTGTATCTTGGAGTATCTCATTGCGCCTAGACACCTCAGGGTAGTAGTTGCGCATTAAAAATTCCATAAATAAATAAATAAATAGTCTGTCTGTCTGCAGGTACAATAGTCTAGTGTAAAATCCTTTGCGTGTGGGCTGAGGCAGAGTCTTTGAAGTGCATTTGTGACGGGTGACCGCTCCGGTCCTCCTCATCAAGTTAGGATGGCCCATCTTGCTAAAACCCTGACCCTCTACTCTGTGACTGTCTAGGAGGAATACACAGAGCACAACTTACACCTAGTCATGTGATCCAGGAACAGTCTGCATACACCAAATGGTTTGGGCAAGAAAATGCCAACTTTCTAATAGTGGCATTTTCAGATTTGTGACTTAAAATCCGACTTTATCATTAAAAAGGGTTTTAAATTTTAGTTCCTCAGACACCAAACTTTACATTCCTACCTGCTGCAAACAAGGATGGATATAATATGGCTAAGAAAGAAATGGAAACCTGCATCACACGATCTTGTGTTCATTCTTGCACCTGTGTCCCGGACTCATTTCTGAGCCACACAAAGAAAAAGCCCTTTCATGCAGGGCAAAGTGGACTTCTACCTCCTGACAAGGAGAGTAAGACTATAGATGCGGCAGGTAAACTGGTGGCAGCTGCAACTCTGTGGCACATTACTAACTCTGGCACGACTGGCCTGATATGATAGGCAGATTTTCCAAAAGGTCTTCCATCCCATCTCACTAGTTTCTGACTCCCATGGCAAACTGGTACAACAAATTGTACTGGAGGAAAAAATCATCACCAGTGCAGTCATTCAGTATTTTTTGGGTGCAATGAACACTTCCTTCAATCAGATAAATGTCATAATACCAGCATACCATTGAAACCGCATGCTTGGCTGTAAACCTCAGGCCTCCGTCCAGACGTCTAACAACAACTTACCAGCCTTTCAATTTGGTGAAAGAAGTTTGTGTAGCCCAGGTTGATTAAATGCTGATAAAAATAAAGATTTGGAGACCCGAAAGCCATTGGTGCTCTTCATCAATAACCACAGTTTCTGTTTTGATGGGTAAAAGCACATCCTGCAGTAAAAGGCAGTACAAAGCGATTGCATCAACTACAGTGGTCATTTCAGTCTGAAAGTCAGCATCTGTAAAAGTAGGTTTGGAAACTCTTTGGGATCCTTCCAGGATGATGGCTGCACAAAGGCGTCAAGGGAAAAGGATGCCTCTGCCTGAAAATAATGACGTTCTGTACAAATCCCACCGACCATACAGTACCTTTTGGGGAAAGACTCCGGTTCTTCCTTCCACAATAGAAAATGAGAACCTCAGATCAATGGGCCCTTTGAAAATTGCTCATAGCTATTGCTTAAAGTTTCAAAGTGTACAAATCTCCAATACCTGATTATTCTTTGCTTGTGAGGCAAACATATCTCCACTCATAGTGAAGGCTACTAATGGACCTTTCCTTTATATCTGGCCTAGACAGTCAAGTCAGCAATCTGCCCATTGTGTTCCCTTCCACACAAGATCTAATTGAGTATTCCTTATATTCCAAACCTCTCCACCATTCTAATCGGGGTGCATGCCGCTCTTTCTTTTGCTAGCATGTATAGCACCACACAGGAGTCATAACTATCCTGCTCCCTTTCTCTTAATTTCTTCTCTGCCTCATACAGAGACCCGACAAACACCTGAGAGTTTTTATGCAGTGTTCCCAGATCACAACCATAAACGTACGTTCAAAGAGTTCAAAGCCATCCGATCATTCTCTCTAGAAAAAAGACATGATTCTGCGATTGTACCCTGGAATGCAGTGTTCTTAAGTGCACTTAGTTGCACCTCCCTGTGGGAGTGGCTGTCAAAGCCCTCTCCCTCAAAGTCAGCAGTACTGGGTTGTGATAAGAGATCACTCTGAACAAGTATTCAGCAGCAAATACCCTTAGCTGCAGGCTAGATAAGCAGAGAACTATCCAGTCTGACAGGAAAATTGTGGGCTGGGGAGTAAAATAAGTATTCCATACAGTTCAGGCACTTATATCACATTGAATCTACCATTGCCAACCACCCTGATGATCCCTCCGCATACGGTCGGGCCCCACCACCATAGATTTTGGGATTGACAGACGTGACCTGTCCATGAATCATGAAAGCCAACTTGTTCTGCAGTTGAGTGTAGATACTGGCCAGAAATAATTCCCATCTGTATAACCTGCGATAAACAATCCTCCTTGTCTACAGATGTTGAGATTGGGCTTAAAGTCTCACAATGTCTACCCAAATAAGAGTAAAATTACAGCCTTCATCTCATTTGCAACCTTACAACTGGTTAAGATGTCTCTTGTAGAAATACTACCTGCACCGTTTAACCAATGAATCAGTTTTATTATATCTTTTAATGATAGTACTCATCCCCTTGACATTCTGTGCCTTTAATTTGTAGTTTAGATAATTTTGGGAGGGGGTGGAGTGGTGTCCATATTTGCCAATTCTTTTCCAAAAGCCTGCTAGTTTCTCTTGGGCCCCAAAATAGATGGTGGCAAGAAGGGGGTACAGCAACGTCACCCCCACCTTCATTTCCCCAGCTCATGCCAACATCACAAATAACAGACCAAGTATGCCCAATTGCATCACTCTAGAGACTAAACATCCTGTATCTAAGTTATTTGCATAAACACTCAACCACCTTAATGTTGTTTTGCACAATACTTGCTCCATATTTATGGATATGCCATCCAGATGTATTACAGTTTCAGTGCGTATTCGATTAGAACTCTTTATCAAAAGTACAATCAGTGGTGTGATAAAGTAATTTTATATGAATATTAATTGGATTTCACCCGACCTGTTTTAACGAAATATTGATGTACTGTTTTACATTTCAGATAATTTCACCCTAGAACACGTGAACGACACTGCCAAGGAGACCTGTTTGAACTGGTTCTTCAAGATTGCTTCCATCAGAGAGCTGGTTCCTAGATTGTATCCTTTTTCACATTGATATTAAGATTTTGTTGGTTGAAACAATTAATAGTGTGGGTCAGACAATAGCTGTATATATACATCAATAAATATATGAACCTAAACACATAATTAATAACTGAACTCTATAAGAAAGTTTTATTTCATTAAGTCTTTATTGGGATTCTTCATCATAAAAGACATTCTATAACAAATTAATACAGAATCCATACAAGATAAAATTCATCATATCAAGAGTTATAAAACCAAATATAAAATCCAGAATAAATAAATACATATATATTTACATGATAAAACCATCCCTAAAATAGTATTAAATATATGAATAAGCAATAGACTTAATACATATCAAATATAAAAGAATCTATGGTTTGAACTCTCCAATCCTGCACTAGATTCCAGTAGCAGCCCCTACATTGATGGTCACAGCTTCAATCAATCCTAACAGCTGTGCCCCCCCCCCCCCCATTTCTCTTGCGAAGAACCCAAGCCCGGCTCAAAAACTTTGCTACTCCGATTACAACTAGATTTGAAGTATCATTTTTCAATATTCTACTTGCAACCAAAGCTGATCTTATGCCCAAAAGCGAACATAAATGTTTTAACCAAATACACCTTGGTTGATGATACATAGGGCAAGCAAATAAGAAATGGTCGATGGTTTCAGTGAGATCTGGGCAAAATAAACATTTATCTTTACCAGCAGAGTTCCATCTACTAGATAGCCATCGTAGGGGTAAAGTGCCTACTCTGAACGGGTGATACAGTTTGCAATCGGGCAACTTCGTAATGATATCCCAGTAATCTTCCAAGAGAGGTTCATCCTTAATATCGAGGAAGACTGTTGTCATAGACCTACTAACATGGGAGGAGTATCTCTTACTTTAATCATCTCTCAATACACAGCGCAGTAAACTTTTTTTGATGGAAACTCAGCTGTGTCCCGATGGGCCCAGAGTTCCCCCATCCCCATATCTGACAACAGTGTCTTGATATCAGGCAGCCAGGGAATTTTGTATGAGCAGCCCAGCCCCTTTACTTCCGCCAAGGCTTTGGCATACAAGGAGAGCTCTGGAGTGGTCCAGAGCCGTCTCCAAAATGCCAAAGGTCTGAAGCGTGCTAGTTTTATTTCAATTTTTACTATTAAATCAGCAATGAAAGGTTGTTTGCAATATTTCCGTCTACCATACATTAGAATGCTCCTAGATGTAATTCATATTTGTATACTACTTAGACTTTCCGGCCCTTGTACTGGTCGAAATGCATTTATCCTTAACTGTTTTCCCACCTTCAGTTACGTAGAAGCAGCAATACTGAAATGCAACAAATTTCTGTCTACAGGGTAAGAGTTGTCATTTGTGTAGATGAACTGATAACTAAAGTGGTTCTTTGTATTTCCTCTCCCTAATGTTAACAGCTGTTCTGAAGCAGGTATAGCTTGGCTATAATATATGGTACGAAATGTTTTTTTTGCCTTCACTTTCCTATTCTTCGTGCAAAATGTAATCAATTATCGTTTAGGGTTAGGCAGCTATTTCTTAACTATTGGTGGAGGCAGGTCCCACAAATATTTGTTGTTACCCCATCTGTCAAACTGTTCCTCGTTGTACCAATAGCAGAATCTGTGTGGTGGATTATAATGCTATATTGTGACAGGTTCTTTCCTTTAGGCGTGCCGAGGGCAGGATGACATGATGGGACAGTAGAGGAACTGTGGGATAGGTGAAGAATTCTGGCTTCCCACCCCTCACATCGACTTTTATTTTAATTCACCAGCACTGTCCCAGATAAAACCCTCTCTCCCCATACCATACGTTTGTTGATGCATCTAAAGCATAAGTGGGCGGTCTTCACTGATCTCTCCGTATATCATTCAGCCATATTACTTAAAATATTAAGCCCTTGCGTAAACAGCTTATAGTTGTACTTTTATTGAGTGGTACATTTTTGTCTGAATCGTGTAAAAATTGCTTTTTGTAATCTTCATATTTTTATTGTTTTTTCCACTTCAATTTCCAACCCAGTTTTTTTGGGCACCTTTTTCATTACTCATATTCATGTTTTTTTAATGCCTTTACAACAAAAATCTACTTAATTGAATTAAATCTCCTACACCCTGATTTGTATTCTTAATGAATGGATTAAGTTGATACTCTCAGAATATTGTTTGAAATGCGTCTATATTAGCTAAACTGTTGAAAATGAGAAGTACATTCTAGGTTGAATTGCTCATGCAACTCTTAACCATTGTCACAATGAAGTCAGATTTCCAAATGTTAGAAAACAAACACACCACCAGCATCCAAACACCGAAAAACAGAGACAGCTTCCCATGCGTCTTCGGACAAGGCATCTCCTTGTCCTGACAGCCTCTATGGACATCACCTTATTCCCATTTTTCTTGAGTGGTGGTGGAATAATAGGTTTCTTTTGTAAAAAAAATGTATTCACAATCTTTTTGAAAAACTATTTTTTACATTTTCTTTACAAATTGCCGCTCACTTACTTATTGTACCTGTTAAGTTGGCTGTTGCCAGCGGGAGTTTGATATGTGGAGTGTCTATCTGCCAAGTCTGAACTTTATATCTAACCTACTCTTCTGATGCCCCTCTTCCACTTTCTGTTAACTGATTGATTGCAAATGTGTCCATAGCCAGCTCCAGCATTTGAGAGCCTTCTTCACCCATCCTATCTTCATAAATTTGCTGTCTTCTGAGGGCGTGATTGAGTCATGTGCCTCGTTTTGCCAATTTTTAGATACTGGAAAAGAGGTCACTTCATCCATTTTGGCCCCAGTTTGAAATGGAGTACACGAAGATTTACAGTTCCTGCATTTACAATGGGCACATTTAGAAATGACGCCTGCTGCTCCAGAGATGAGTCCAGGCTCTTGGGGTGACAGAAATTCGGATAGGTCCAAAGTGGGCACTCCTCCACACTCTAACTTTTCCTGCCCTCCCAAGCCCATCTGTTAGGAGCATATTTCTAGTCAGGGATCTGATCAGGAAGTTGCATATAGTTTGGTTCCAGTGGAAGATCAACAGCATGCTTTCCAGTATCACGCAACGCAAGGCTCACAAAACAGCAGTTCCTTTCGACTAAAGATGCCTACCAGAATTAATAATTTTTAGCCTATTTGCAATGTTACTCCCACCCTGAACCTCCTGTTCTTCCTCTAATTTTCTCCAGTAAGGCCTTCTCATTAGAAGGACTTCACATCTGAGATCAGTTGCTTTTAACCATATTTTGTGACTTTGCCCTAAAATCTAAAAACATGTCAGTCACAGAGTTGAATCTGAGAGTGAGAGGGCATTCACATAGCTGACAGAGCTGCATAACTTAACATCACGGTGGTCAGCCCACGGAATGTGTTGATGGCGATGCCCCCTGAGACTTTAATACCTCACAGAAATGCATAGTTCTTAGGTTGAATTGGAAGTGGGAGGGGAGACCTGCACTATTCGCCTGAGCTGCCATTGGATGGGAGAGCACCATTGAATTCTGGAGCCTTTGGCCTCGTAATACTTAACCACATTCCCGTGCGCTATGCAGTAAATCGCTGCCTAAGAGAAGCTTGGGCCTGGGGTACAATCCTGGAAGGCCATTTAAAAAAAAAATGTTTTGCTTTTTACTTTCATCTTTTGTTCTGACAATCGTGTTCCACAAGTGATTTGCCCTTAAATACTGCACTTAGTTATAATATTTTGTCTTTAAAGGCTTATTTATTTTTTTAAAAAGGGACATGTCAATGTAGTATAGTTTGCCGTGATTTATTAAAGGCCTTAAACATGGCAGCAAATTTAAAGCTTGCAAACGCTGTTGCGCTGTAGGTATGTGTTCACCTTGCTACCCCTGTTTGGATAAAAGCTGCAAACGTAAGTCTGTTTTTGCTGTTCATTTTATCAGAGGAATTGCAGAGTGTCTCAGGCGCCTAACATCGATGATCAGAGGTATTGGGGACCCACTGGTGGCAGTCTACGCAAGAGCTTACCTGTGCAGGGTAAGTCGTAAAACAGCAGGTGTATTTCAATGTGTGCTCAACACTTCACACTATCTACTACTATGAGGTCCTGAATTTGATATAGAGAGAGGGTGATGTGACGAGTCTGATGAGCAGCGTTTATAGAGGATTGCATGGCAAACAAAGTCACTTTCGAAAATATTCAAACAGACGTGATATAACGCAAAATGTAGCCCGATGCTTGCTTCCTTGAAAAGCATCATTGCCTTCTTTCATTTTTAACATTCTTGTGTGAATTATACACTGTAGAGTGCTTTTAGGCTACTTGATCAGCATTTGTGGGTGAATGTAGTCCACCTGTTCTGTATGAAGTCCTGGGGCCTGGCTAAGTACCATAGGAATCCCTCCATAGTGGCATTCATTTCCTCTACAGTAAAATCCCACCTGCCTACATTTTTGTCTTCTTTGAGGCAGCCCTGCCAAAAAATTTCCCTAAACAATTGTGCTATTTCACCTTGCTGCATGTACAATATTGTAATGGACTGAAAGAGCAGGCAGTCATATAAGAAAACCTGAGTTTACCATAGTAAACAAACATTGGCAAAGCCAAAGGGTCTGTAACGCTAAAAGGGGCCGGGGTAAACTTGAGAGAGCCAGGGAATGGGAGGCTGACGGTGAATCTGGATCTACTACCCCAACATTGCCCTCACAACACGGGAGCCCCATGGGAAGGGACCAAGAAGGAACTCTAGAGCTAGAGCCAAGCTATAGAAATTCTTATTTTTATACTAGAAGCAAATCATTAAGATAACAGAAAACACAGATTGGCTCTAGATTGGAAGTAACCTCCAAGAAATGTATAACCACACAATAAATAGCACTAGGGGAGACAGCTTAGCTTACTCAAGAAAATTTTACGACTTGCACTTGGTAAGCGGGAGGGGGAAGTTGGGAAAAGTTGGGGGGGTAGGAATAACACTGAATATATGGCCCCTATGACATAAAGAGATTGTAACAAACAATATGTAACATGTAAGAAATGTTTAAAATCTCATATTTGAATGTAAAGCACATAGTGAGATGTATAGTACGAAGCCACGGATGCGCATTAAAGGAAATAAAATATGTATAACAAAAAAAAGATTTTTTATATGATCAAAACAAATCAAGACACTTAAGGGCAGATTGCAATACGGCCGGAAAGGCTCCGTCCATCGAGGCTGCATCTGTTTTATTTCTGACCCCCACATTACAATGCTGGCGCTCAGAAATTAAACCGGCCGGTCATTATGGCTGACTTCCGATGGGCTCAAGGAGCCTGTTGGCCAGTCGGAGGCTTGCCTGTAATCCCAAAAGGCGGTCTTTCCGCCCTTGGGATTATGATATTCCGTCTCGGCAGGCTTTCCATGTTGGGCTTTCCAACATGGAAAGCCTGTCGGAGAGCGAGTATGGGGGCCCCTAGCTTGGCCCCCTTGCCTCTACGGCCTCTAGTAGGGAGCAGAGAGGGCACCTGTGGTGGCCCCCTGTTTATCCCTGCACTGTGTGGGGCCTGAGGTGAGGTGCCTGCCACACTCTGCAGGGATTAACACAGACTCCCATTCCTCTAAGGGAGCTTGTGTTATGGCTGTAACACGAGCTCCCATAGAGGAATGGGAGTATGCAACCAAACAGTGTTAGTCGCATTGTGATTAGGCAATCGGGACTGCCGACCTGAGGTCGGTCGATTCCATTTCGGCGTCGTTTACGTCCGCCCGAAATCAGAATCTCCCCCTTGTGCAAATGATAAATATTAGCTGAATCCTGATTTCCACACACAATTGCAGGTCAGTGCGAACTATGCGGCCATTTTAATGAAAAATGTGCTCTATGTAAATGACCATTTGCTACCACACCATGGTATATTAATTGATTTGTGTAAGTGAACTCCAAAGTGCACTGCCGGCTATATACACCTGTTTTACAACTCTCCTGCTGAATGAGTGTGGCTCATTTGTAATACTTGTTCTTTCTGTGATTCTTAGATTTTTCACAATCACTATGAATTCAGTGATGTGACACTGATGGCAGCACCCCTGCTCTGAAAATTGTTCCAGCACCCCTTCACACACCTCCTCAGGAGAAATCTCATCTGGTATAGGACTCTGGTGGGGGACGGGGCAGTTATGTCCTCTCTCTCTCCGCTACAGGGCTTCATACACCAACGCTCATACAACCACCATATGCTAATGTTGCTACATTGTACATGATGGTTTATGATAAAGGCCGTACACCTGACTCTGACACCCGCCCTGGAGTATACATTAAATTGTATTTTACCTACATGGTCCTTTTAAGAGCTTTGTAGGAAAATATACACTTAACCCATATTAATGGAAAGGCTGAACCTTCTAACTTGAGCAGACCATGTCCCTTCAGCTATGTGGCATATGAGATCAGATCAACACAAAAGGTTACGCATGCCTGCCGCTTTAGTATTAACAGAGGCTAGCTGAAAAAAGCAAGTAAACATTCAACAGTGGCTCACTCTGACAGTACTTTCAGTCCTAACCTTTCAATCGATCTCCATTGTGCTAATTTTAAGGACTTATCGATTATCTATCCAATCAATGTTCTTATCTGATGGGAAAACATTTCCAGCATAGTAAAACACCAGCTTAAATTTTACCCTTTCTTCCCAAAATAAGAAAAAAGGTGTAATTCCTGTAGATGCTCTAAAATTAGTATTGTGCTCTCACTTGCCCCACCTGCATCATTTCATTTTCTGTCAATTTCTCCCTCCCTTGAGTTATGTGAGCATGCTGCTAAGTGTATCTTAGTTAAATGGACCTTGTAGGCCTTCCACAGGCCAGCAAGTAATACATTGCAATGTCCTTACCAACAACTGGGACTATACTTCAAAACTATCAAAAGTTTGAAGGATCAATAAACTGCAGTTGAGACACTGTTTAGGCATTTTCCCTGGGAGAACTTGCATAATTACAAATCAAAAGTAAGGGCAGTCGTGTGGGCCTATTTCAAATTCACAACACCGGCAATCAATCCAGTGGTTGCGTGGGGGCCGGGTTGTCCCATTGCCCTGCTCTCTGTATGCTAAATGATCTGAACCAACATGCAAATGACAATTCCAGGAAGCAGTGGCTGAAGTGGGTTGATATGGAGCTCCTTTCTGAATTTTATTATCATTACTTTTATTTTTATGACAATTATTATTATTATTTACAAAATATTTGTCAGGGCAGAATAATCTCCACCAGACCTAAAAACGTGTGTATTTTTCTCTAGCTAGTGGAGCTTCTTAAGTTTATAAGTTTCACTAATGCCAGATTTGTTTGTTTTTAAAGACTTTTTTTTCCTAGCAGAAACTTTTATTTGGGTCCATCACACCAAGTGCATATTTGTAGCCTAAGTAGAATGCTGAATGCCTCTGTTTCTCTTTCTCTTGTTATATTCGTACGTGTTCCTAATTTACTATGAACTGCCTCGTCTCTGTTTAAGCCCTCTTCAATATACAAAATGTTTCCCCATATCCTCGTTTCACTTGTTTGTTATCGATGAACTGCTAGAGGTTGCGGGCAGCTGATTTCAGCAGTCCGATACTTCGTAGCATTCCTTGAAAGCCATTGAGTGCTTCTTCTATCATAGCTAGAGCAGGGTAAACAGAGTTTCTAGTAGTGACAAGGCAACATGTCAGATCTGCAACAATGTCACATTAAAACACCTTCTCGTATTTTTTTTTTATATCGCCTAACTATTTCTGCCCCTTTGTGCCAATTCCCTTCTTCTATTTAGGGACTTACATTGCTCCAGGTTATCTTAACGCACACAACCAAAGCAACAGCACTTTGTGTGACAACAAATTGACTATATCCCCCTTTCTCTAGGTGGGTGGCAGAACTTCTATAAAATAGTTTCTTCTTTAGCTTATCACGAGAGCGGTCCTTCCCAGTGGTCCTGTTTTACCCCGTTTCATGACTTTTTTTATGGCTAATCAATATGTCTAGTGCAGTAACCAGTGTACGTGTTGTTCCCATTATTGGATTTTATGTTATGTTTTATGTTATGTTATATTTATTTGTACCGCGCACGGCTACTCAGCAGAGTGTCTCGGTGCGTACTGTGGAAAAGGAACCAAGCAGTAGCTAGAAAAGAAGGGTTTAAAATGTTTTCTTAAAGATCATAGGATCCTGGATGCCACGTAATGCCAATGGCAGTGCGTTCCAGGCAAAGCCAGCTTTCCGAACAAAAGAGCTCCTGCAAAGCCTTTGCAGGTTGAACCTAGGGGACAGCATCAGAAGTTGAGAGGAGGATCGCAGCTGTCTCTCTGGGTTATAGAAAGCAATAAAGAGACATGTTAACCATTAGATTAACTTCGGGATTAATAATGTCCACAGCAGCAGCCAGTAGTCTGGCAGCACAAGGGTCATTTGGTAAACCCGACTACAAAGCCTTAAGGATTTTAAGTGAGGAGGACGGATCTATTGACATAAAAGTAGAGAGCAAATTAGCAGGGCCGCCAGCCAATTGCCCCGACGGGGCGACTGTAAACACCCTAGTAGGGGCCGCGAAAGTATCTTGTATAATGCATATTTTGTCCCAAAAAAACTTAGAGAGAATGTTGCACCAGGATTACAAAACTGGCGCGGCCTGAGCACTGGGGGACATAAAACTTTGCACAATCGGCCTTTAGCGACCACAGTGGCAGCATAATAGCTTTTTTTGTTTGGCTCTAAGTGCAAGTTTAGCTTTAGAACAATAACCACTGGAGCGCCACGCCCTCTCCAGTACTTCGTAATCATGTTTCAGGGTTTTCAACTCGGAGAAAACCAGGGTATGGAAGGGGATTCTCTTGTCAGCTTAGACCAGCGCGATGCGGATAGGGCAGACACTGAGTCAGCGAACCAGTCCGAAAACCTGGGCTCATTACTCTCAAGGTCTTCTTGAAGGGAGGGCTGAGAGGAAGCCAAAGAAATAATGAACTGGAGAGGGTCAATTTTACTATAAGTCGGAAGGCGGTGACAGCGGGCAGGCCGTGCATGCAGCGTGACTTCCCAGGAGAAAAATATAAGGAAGTGATCTGACCAGGAGACAGGCGAGGGCTTGACAACCAAGATGGGAAAATTCGAGCAAATGGGGTCTAAGGTGTAGCCCCCTTGATGGGTAGGATGACTGACCCATTGAGAAAGCGGAGCCAAGTGAAGGGAGTCGAGAAAGACAACAGAATCACAGGCGTCGGGTTGGTCGAGGTGAAGGTTTACATCACAAAGAACCAAATAGTGAGAAAAGCGCAATGCTCGCTCAGCCACCGCGTCCCCACAAGATTTAAGGAAGGCGCCAACCAGGCCAGGGGGACGATATATAAGGGAACCACCTAGAGTAAAGTGGGCCGAAACCTGCATGCTGAAGTCCAAGGCCTTGGAATCACCCCAGAGGCTGGATGTTTCACTATGAAGAGCCCAGCTATTCCTATGCAAAATGGCCAAGCCACCTCCCCTACCAACTGGTCAATCCGCCCGATGAAATTTATAGCCAGCTGGAGTGGCCAAAGCAACAATGGGGTTAGAAAAAGCATCCAAGTCTCAGTGACAAACAGAAGATCTAAAGAATTGTCAGAGACCAGGTCGGCTATGTCCACATAGTGCTTCCTCAATGAGCTAGCATTGATACGGGCAGCTCTAATGCACAAAGGCATAGAAGATTTCATAAACATATTACTAGGGTGGAGCTCAGGTGTAGGGGTGAAGCCACAGTCAAGAGAGACAAAGTCCGAAATTGAGGGCAAAGAGTGGTCACTTTGTGAAGGGCATAATGAAGGTCGGAGGGTTTTTTAATACTCACTCGATAATTAGAAGATGTTAATGGTAGAGGCAATGTGATTTGACTAAAATAACTTCCAATTAAAATATCAGTGATTTTAAAAGATATGAATCTGCTAAATAAACAATTTGGGTCCAAACTTGCTGCACAAGGCAGCTCAAGAAACAGGATTTGTTCCTTCTATGTCAGAGAGATTGGAGGTGCCACTTGCTCTCCCTGCAGTTTCAGTTTCAATAATGAGATCTTCTTTGCGACTTTATATTCCCCCCTCCCCACACCAACTATGTGGCTGATTTCCACACCGGCATCTCTGCCTTCACTGCATTTTAGCAGTCTCGCCTCCCCTCCAAGAAAGACCACTTATGCAGTATAAGTAGGAGAGCCTCATATGCCTATTTTTTCTAAATTAATTGATGCTTTTGTATGTGGCAGATGGATCCAGTAATTTATGACCTGAATCTGAGAAGCACAGTAATAATGTTATAATGTTGCACGTTTGGCGGCCCTGAATCTTCATGACAGGATGTCGAATAGACCTAGGTCAGCGCCATTTGGGTGCTATCCGATCCAACAGTAGGTTCCTCAGTTTCCCCTGCAGTCATTTAAAAACGTCTGGGATCTCAGAGGGGCTTATTTGTGAGATCATGTTTTGCTCCAAACCTGGGCAATGACATTATTTGAAAAACTGCTGTTCCTCCAGTGACAAAATCTGCTGCTTCCTTCTGTGCTTCACATCCTCTTGAAATCCCGCCGTTATGCTGTTCATGGTTCCGTTAAAAAAGGTGTCTTTTCTTTGGATAATTTCTGTTCCCAGGTATCCAAATCCCTCATAATTTGTGCGGATTCTTCTCTGGATCTCATGCCCAGTCTCCTCTTCTAGTCATTAATGGCCAATGCAGCGGACTTGGAACAATTATTCCCATATAAACTCAGTAATCACTGAACATCTGCGAGATTTTATTTTCTATATCTCCCTCTTACAAACCTGTCCGCAGCGCATACTAGTGATGCCGTCCTCACCCAGCATGCCATTGGCTCAATCTGTAAGGCAAAGAGAAGCAGGAAAGGGGGTATCCCTGCCTTGTTTGCTTATTCATATAATAAATAACCACAAAATGCCAATACTGATAATATCCTTCTAATCACTTATATATAAGGGTAACACAAGGAATAATTCAATGTGATCCAAGAGGAATTCTTTCTTTTTGATGATTTATTTTTCTTATTTAGAAAAGGTTTTCTTTTTCGCATATCATGAACATCCTTTTTAGATTTTGACAAACGTCACATTTACAATCCACACCCACCATTTATAAACATCTATTTTTCTGATCTCAAATATAAACACCACATTCTCAATAACTAAGATAAAACGTGTAACAATTAATGACAATTTTTTCACAGACAAAAAACATAAATACTTAATTGTGACAACAAGACAACACAACCTTTTTTGTTGAATTATTAAGCCTTACATTCAGGCCATTAAACCAAACGGTACACTATTTACAACAGACTCCCTTCGGTCCAAACATGATAAACACAACTTCATAAACTCTTAAAGAATTCTATGCTTGAGCATAACCCTGGGGTTCTTTTTCCTTTACATAGCACTCGTTTGGATAATAAATGATCAACGTGTTTCGAAACCAAAAGGCAATTCATGGGGTTCTCATCAGGACCAGTGACTAGAAAAAAATTGAGCTAAACTTGAGTTACCAACTAGAACTTCAATTCAGAATTTTTCACTAGCACCCCCTCCATGTAACAACAATTATTACCTCTTAGCAAGATCAGCCGATCTCCTTTGTTCCACTCGAATCACGCACTCTAGCAACAAAGCTGACCAAATCAAAAGTAAACAACAAAAATTAAGTAACACTGTAATTTGTCCAAGAGTTCTCATATTACTATTAACCATATAACAGGGATCACTTACTTCTATCTCGTGCGGTACTTTTCTTAACGGGGCCCTTCAATTTGGTCCTTAGATGTATCTCTAGCGAAAGAGAATAGCTCCATCAGAATCTATTATATGAACTACATGTAAATCTGAAAACTGGTAGTTGGGCGGTCCCATACCTTCAAGCCTTTATTCTTTTCTTGTAAAACGCCGTACCAACTCATCACCACATCTGTACGGAAAAACTGTATTCAATTATCCAAAATGCTTCAATCAACTTCTAAACTGTAAATCTACAATGCGTCAGGTTTCCGTTTTAACACGTTCTTCGTAATCTAGCTTGTGCTACTGTACTTTCTTAAGCACGTTATGTTCACTTCTCAGTAACTCGTCGCAACACCACTGATCTATTGTGTAGTGCTCGCTTAAGCACCTTGGCGCCGTTCGATCTTTTAACTGCTATCCAAAAAATATCCCTTTAGCATTTTAGACTTCGTGTGTTTGTGTCACTTGAGCAACAACATTTTGTAATGTCAGTTATCTTATACTCTAACTGAAAAACAAGCTCCATATTTTTGCCATCTCTCTCATATGAGAAAGTATTTGCCTTACCTTCTGGCTATTTTAAAGCATGGGACGGTGTTCTCTTCGGCGGGTGTGTGTTCGTGGCCGCGATGTGGAGCCCGAAGTATTTCAACTTCCTGTATCCGCCCTTGGCTCCTCCTACTGAATTTGGAGAATCATGGGATGGGTAGTTGCATCTTGTTTTAGCAACACGGACGAGATAAAAACATTTTTTTTTAAGCAATTGATGAGAAGTTTAAAACTTACAATGTGTTTTACTGTAAATCAGGATATCAGTCTCATTTGCCCAGTGAAGATGAGCTGATATTGAAAACCTAAGATGCTACAAATTTTGGAGGTTTTCACAGAATTACAGTTTATAAATCTCTGATAGCTCATTAAGGCCATCTATGGCTGTGGATAATTTCACAATTAGTAAGGCCTCCCTCTGAAGAAGTCTTCTATCTAAATCTCCTCCTCGAGGACTTTGTTCAATTTTCGATATTACAGTTCATCGCAAGTCTTTTTCATCGTGACCATGATTGACCCAATGGTTAACCAACTGTGCTGACTGCACTTTCTTTCGGATAAGGGATTTATGTTGAGCTATCCTGTGTCGTACCTCCTGATTGGTTTTGCCAACATACAATTTGGGGCAAGGGTACAGGATCCCGTACACCACATTTCTCGTTTTACAATTAGTGAATGTGTCATGCTTCCAACTCACATTATTTTGAGAGAACGCATAACCTACCATTGTTTGATCACAGCAGACGCAAGTTCCACACTTGTGGTGCCCTGTGATTGGTGGCAAGCATAGTTGCTCTCGTAGTGTGTTTTTTGCTGCTGTCTTTTGCAGTAATGCACAAACCACCTGATTGCCTATGCTGCTTTCCTTTTTAGGTGCAAACAACGGTGGTTTATCAAATGTATTATCCAACTTTTTAATCAAATGCCATTTTTGATATGATTTCTTTCAAATAGTTGGTATTGGAGCAAAAGGTGGTCACACACACTAGATGATCTGTTAATACTCTATCTTTTTTTCTGTAATAAAGTCTCTGAGTGTCCACCATGCCCTTTAATTGCATTTTTTAATAGTTGTCTTGGATATCTACGGTCTTTTAACCTGTCCATCAGCTTATTTGCATGGAAAATGTATTCATATTTAAAAGAACAATTCCGTTTATTCCTTAAAAACTGTCCGTATGGCAGGTTCTTTTTTAAACTTCGTGGATGGTGTCTGGTAAAATGAAGCTCTTTGTTCCAGTCTGTTGATTTCTCATGAAGTGTTGTAACTAATCTTCCATCAGAAACATAAACTTCTACATCCAAAAATGTCATTCGTTGAGATGCATAGTTAAGACTGAATTTGATGTCAGCTGTTCTTTCGTTCAACCATCCATGAAACTGAAATGAGGTATCTTCGTTCCCAGTCCATATCATGAATATGTTGTCTATATAGCGAACCCAATTTGAAATGTTTTGGGAAAATGGATCGTTGTTATACACATATTTCTCTTTGAATTTCGTCATATATAAAACTGCCAGCTCTGGTGCAAAAGGACAGCCCATGGCACAGCCATTAATTTGCAAAAAACTCTGTTCCAAATTTAAAATAGTTCTTCCGAAGTGCAAAGTTGGCTAATTGCATTATAAAGTCTGTTGGAACTCTATTCGGTTTAGGTCGTTTTTTCAAGAAAGTTTCAGTCGCGGATAATCCATTGTCTTGAGGTATCTGTGTATAAAGATACTACGTCTAGTGTGAGCAAAATTTGTTGACCACTTTCAAACTCCACTTGTTCAATCTTGTTGATAAAATCTGTAGTATCACAGATTTAAGATGGTATTTATTCCATGAAAGGTTTTAGGAAAAAATCAACATATTTCGATATTGGCTCCAATACTGATTTGCATCCGGGCACTATTGGTCTCCCTGGTGGATGTGTTTCGTTCTTATGAACTTTGGAGAGGATGTACAACAATGGGATTCTTGGACTTTTTTCTTTAAGAACTCGAATTCTTTTGGTCCCATGAACCCCCTTGATCAAAGCCATTTTGAAGTATTGTACTTAGCTCTCTCTCTATGTCAACTGTTGGATCCTTATTGATTTTTCAATAACATTCTTTCACATCTAGTTGTTTCTTGACTTCTGTAGCGTAAGCTTCAAAGTCCCATACAACAATAGAACCGCCTTCATAAGCTTGTTTTATCACTATTGATGTATCACTTTTCAGTAATGTGATTGCTTCTTTTTGTATTTTAGAGATTTTGTGTTTCACAAAATTTCTTTTCTTTTCTTTATTTGAAATGGCAGATGGTACTATTCTTTCAAACATAAGAATTTCCTTTGGTATTTTATTGTAGGGTGGACAAAAGGTGGACTTATTCCTTAGCTCAGTTATTTTTATATTTGATGATGTTGGAGTCTGAGAAGAATGCTTTTAATTGGATTCTTCTATAGAATTCAATAACTTCCAACTTAAATTTAACAAAGTCAGTGTTTTTTGTTGGTACAAAGGTTAATCCTTTCTTTGAAATACTTTCTTCAGTTTGTGTCAGCCTACGATTTGATATATTAAAAATGGGAGTATGATTTAGGTCTTGTAGTATTGCCGCCTGGTTGTCATTTCCCATGGCTGATTGGTGTACCTTTTTCTGCCTCGTGGTTTTGTCTGGCCTCTGCCTAAAAAAGGTATTGCTTGTTGCTGCTGGTTAATCCCTTGACGATTGATATTAAAAACGTCCTTCACTATTATCAGTTCCGCCTCCTGAGGTTGACGAAGTGTCTGGGAAAGAGATTAATTTGTTTATAAATGGTGGGTGGGATTGTAAATTATGTGGTTTGTAAAAATATAAAAAGGTTTTTTATGAGATGTGAAAAAGAAAATAATTTTGTCAAAAAGAAATAATTCCTCTTGGATCACATTGAATTATTCTTTGTGTTACCCTTTTAAATAAGTGATTAGAAGGATATCAGTATTGGCATTTTGTGGTTATTTATGATTATTGGGCTCCGCCTTACTGATTAAGAGCCAAAACCCACTGTTGAATGTTTGCTTATACAGCATGAACAATAGGGAGACTATAACACTGACTCTAACTGCTGCTGCGAGCTCTACATACATTAGAATCACCCAGGAATGCAATCCACACCAGTACCAAAGTGCTCATGGGTCTGGAACAGAAACTACCACTTCACCGACTCCAACACTTTGAGATCGTCTTTAAAATGTAAGGATTGTCTTCCAGTCTGCCCTTTTCAAAGGCCCCATTAGATCTGGAGGCCACTGACTGTCTTCAGATCAGAAGCAAAGTACAACACCCATATTGACTGCGTGACATGGAAATAAAGTTAAGGACTCATCCACCACTTTGTTATTTATGTTGCTATTTAGACCTGATTATAATTTGCAAACATTGTGTGTAATTAGCACCAAAACCAATGACGGAGAATGAGCAACACCACTTACACTGTAAAGTTATCAACCACACTTTTCATGAAGAATCAAAAAATGAAAGAAATGTGCATAGAGAGGTTGTCCATGATTAAGAAAGTGAAAATAGAACATGTAAGATTTGAACAATGACTGTGGCACAGTCCCCTGCCTTATCACTTGAACTGTATTAGACTGTGGAATAATGTTATGCAGACGTGTGCCTAACACAAGAGGCATGCTGGAGTGCTGAAGGAGAGTGCTTAAACCATATGCTGCTTTATTTTAGCTCTTGTACTTTCTTAAAATAATTCCCTCTGGAATGAGAATTACATTTGTGTACTCTATAGGATTTTGTTTTACTATTTAGGAGTTTAGAAGTAGAGAGTAAGGTAATCTTACTTCAAAATCTTAGCTGTAGTCAGGCCCCTGTCGGTGTGCACTAAGATTATTGTTTTGTGTAAATCTGGTTGTATTGTCAAGATTTCCTCAAACCTTAAAGCATTAAAATGTCACAAGCAATAAGATTGTACTTATTTTCTCAAGTGATATATATATAGTTCAGCAAATTATACTACTCTTGTTACAAATGGTCAGAAACCTGTGTGTTTATGTAGGCTCACATACTTTTTTTCTTAGAAATTGCATTCAGAGGAAATCAAAGCTTTCTAACCTCTCTTTTCTGTTTGCATGCAGGTTGGCATGGCAGTTGCCCCTCATTTGAAGGAAAGTTTGAACAAGAACTTCTTTGACTTTCTTCTGACCTTTAAACAAGTAAGCAGTCCTATTACCTTCCTTAAGTATTTGTGTTTTCCTATGGAAACTCTTTTCACCCCACATACTGTGCTTTCTTGCACTCTGGCATCTCTGTTTTCATTTAAGTGTGTGAAGTTCATTCCTGGTTGTCTGTTAGATTTTGTAAGGAAATAAACAAACGTCTGATGACTGGATCACCTCATTGGGTTCCATTGAATTAAGTGAATTTGTTATACTTGAATATAAGTTATTACATTCTCATGATGCTTCTCCTTGGAGATGCGGGTGAGCAGAGCTCCTTGGTGTCTGGGATGGACCAAACTTAACTAAAAGTCAAGATTCTTGTGGACTCATATGAGACACATACGTTCCTAGACTGATAATGGGGTCACACTTCTTGTGACCCAAGTTGGAAATCAGTTCCTTGGAGAGAGTGTAATGTGTTGAGTTTCTCAGTGCATTACTTTCTTTTTTAATGAGAATGGGATGGTCTTACGATCTTGAAGGCCATGATGGGTTGTATGCCGCAGAGGTCTGGAGCTGTCAATCCTCTCTGAAATTGCTTGTGAGTTTCTGATTTTAGTTCTGTACATGTTAGTGAAGATGCAGAACTCTGAGTTGCAATTCACAGTTACTTCAGTAAGTATATTTCTGCATACTTCACTTAATGTAACACACATTGTTCCACCATTATTCGATGTGGATGGGAAAGTGTTAACATTTTCTACGTTTGAGAGGTTTTCAGTGTTTTCGTACCGGGGCACTCCTTGGAGTAGCAGTGCACATTATAAATTGCTATCATCATCTTACACTTTGTATGGCACTGTGATCAGGGAATTGCAGACACCACATCTGTCCAGCAGAGAGATTGAAATCTTGTTATTCCTGTTTAGATTCATGGGGACTCAGTCCAGAACTTGCTTGTGGTGCAGTGTGTGGAGATTCCACTGTACCTCACTCTCTACTCTCCAGCTATAGATTGGATTTTGCAGTGCATCGCATATCGAGCTCCTGAGGTAAATATTTCATTCCAAGTGGAAAAAGTAGAATAGTTTTCTTTTTCATTACTCCGATTTATTTGTCTGATTTTCATTATCCATTTAAATTGAGGGTAGGTTAGTGATTAATGTGATTTCTGAGAGTTGAGGTTCTGATGTCAAATTCTGTCTCTGGGGTAATTCTGAAGTCAAATCTTGACTGTAGGATTTAAAAATGATTTATTGATTCTACCAAATCAGGATTGCTAGTGAGTAATTAGCGCAGTAGTAACATTTTAGGCTCTGGTGTGCTTTTAACCACAGGTGCTAAAGTATTTAGTCCTTTCATCCCAGTGTGTCAGGTTTAATGGTAGACTAAAGCTTACTGTCAGAATTAACTTGGGGTTTGATAATGTTCGAGTAAGGATAAGGTTGTGTACAAGGTTACTATAAACATCAAGGCCTGTGGTTAATATAAGCATCCATGTCAATAAAAAAAAACATCAAAACTCCTACTTGCCCCATAAACTTTGGGGTCATGTTACCAAGGGACTAGTCCCCTTAATCGTCAAAGTCTGGTACCCTGGCTCTTCATATTATTGGTAGATGATTGCTGTATAATTTTCTGCAGAGTAACACTTCTTGGCAGCAGCCTATCAAATTGTAGAAATTATGTTCCTTAGCTCATCTCTCTCTTGCAGCACAAATGGGACTATCAACCCTTTTCTTGATAACTTCCAGAGCAAACTTGTATTTGATAGATTGAGCAGTCTAGGTGGGCATCACGAAGGGCCTTGGCGTGCAAGGATGGAGGACAAGACAGCAGATATTGTTCTTTTGTTGCTGACATGGTAGGCTGAATGATGGTACATGTCAATGAGGTTGCTCTTTTTACGAAGTTAGCACGTTTCATGCAGATTATATGGGGCACTCTAATGGTGGTAGCTGGTGTAAAGAACAGGACCTGGTGAAGCAGCATTGATGATGAATGTGGCCACAGTCAGAGCTGCATTTGTCATCTTCCACAACTCATTTTGTTAGCATTTCAAACTTTGAACAGATGCTGTTTAAAGTGTTATTTTTTTAAATTTTTATTTTAAACGTTAATTGGTGTGATATTTCATTTCAGGCTTTGCTTACTGAGATGATGGAGAGATGCAAGAAATTGGGAAACAAGTAGGTTTTAAACACCATCTCTTGTGAATACTCTAGGATACTTCTTAAGACTTTCGAATTTTTTTTTTTCCTCCCGCCATCCTCCTTTCTTCTAACACTGTCCTCCATTATCTCTGTGGACTGGAAAGTTCTAGCGCAGATGACTGTGTAACGATGAATGCCAACCTTCAGTGACTTCTGAGTAGCCAGGACGTTTGCTTCATTTGTAAATATACCTGCAAATGTTGTGAAACTCCCATTTATTTATTTTTTAAAAACCTTTATTGGTTTTTACATCAAATTCCAGGCATTCTCTGTACACCTTAACCTTCCTTGATCAGGATCATAATTGCCCACATCGTTATACAGATAATACAGTAGCAGAGAATTGGAATAATGGGCACTACATTCCTCATAATGTCCCGCCCCCTCCCTTAATACCCTAATGTCTACAAGGCAATTAGTGTTTTTTCTGGATCAGCTGTAAATGTCCTCATATTTGATTTAATACACCCTTTCCTCAACACCCCCCACCCACACCTCCCCCCCCCCAAAGCATTTCACTTGCTTACTGATCTCTAGTAAGCTCCCCTCGTCTACTACAATTTAGGTTGCACATTGGGACTTGATGTAACTTCTTCAGGATCCCTCGGTCAGTGTGGTCCGTCAATGATAGTCTTCCAAGAGGCACTAACTCCCCACTCAGGGGTCTGTATCCTAGCCTACCCCTATCAGGGGGTCCTCTATTGGGTCTTCTTCTCCAACATCATCTGGGGTCTTAAGTAACACAGCTAGCTTTCCCAGGCCCTCGCTGCGTCTAATGCCCTCTCGCTCCCCGAGCGTTTCGCTATTTGCATCCTAATCACTCCCTCACACTTTGACCACTTAATGAATTCTTTCTTCCATCTGACTATGCTTGCCGCTTGTTTTGGTTTCCAGTGCGTGGTAATATCCCTTTTGGCTAGGACTAAGCCCAGGTCCAGGAACTTTATTTTTGGATGTGTGTGAGAACTAGTGCAACATGCAGCACTTGAAAGAAACCTGAACTTCCCGATCAGTAATGCCGGCTAACACCATACCCACCTCCTCCTAGAATGTTGTGAAACTCCCATGCTAAATAAAAAACAATAAAGCAGCTTGTGCTGGGTTTTTTGGGCTTTCTGTATATTACATGTCAGAATGTGATCAATTTGACTTGAGAGTAGGAATTAGACAAGTTTTCCCTAAGGGCCTAACTTTAGAGATAAACAGAAGTAGGAGATATTTCATAGCCAGAGGAAGGTGTTAGTCCATTCATCATTTGTTAGTCTTCACAATTCAAGGTACGTCATTTACAGTTGTCTGGCATTGTTACCTAGTCGGCATTCAATCTGAAACTTCCTGTTGGACATTGGTTACATCACTGCCCCTAGTACTCATAAACCTAATTTACTTCAGCACTTTTTGAAGAGTTTACCTATTCTGTACCTTGAAGTAAAATCTAGTCTCTGGATTTTACAGTGTATATAATTTGAGCTTTAGTTGGTCACTAGCTTAGATTTTGAAAGCCCAAAATGAGCGCTCAATTTCAGCTTGACATGCTTATGTACTTTGAATCTTCCTTCTAGTGCCCTGCTTCTGAATTCCGTGATGTCTGCCTTTAGAGCTGAATTTATTGCAACAAGGTCCATGGATTTTATTGCCATGATTAAGGAGTGTGATGAGTCTGGATTCCCTAAGGTAAGTTATGCATTTCGAAATAACAAAAGCCTAATGTGTGATTTCAAATTAGGAGACACTGTAGTAAAAAGCATCTATCTATTGAACCTGGTATGTCAGCTGTGTACGAACTTTGAGTACATAATGTCTTCACTTGGGACATCAAAAAATTAAGTATTCATAATACAGCCCTTAAATCTTGAACCAAAGGGAATACAAGTGTCTTCCCGTTATCAAATCTTGCTTATTAGAAAAATCCTCAATCTTGTCACTTTATCAGTCCTGTGACACCAGATTGTGAAGTAAAATGTAGTTATCGCACTTAGGGATCCAATGTACTGACAGAGCAGGTAGCCCATCAAATATGGAACACCTGTAGTTACAAAATCTCACCATGTGTCAATATTGAACAAGGAACCTATCGAGCCAGCATTATGCCACCAATAGGAATGCAATTCTACACTGTACGTTTTATGTGTCAAACCTTGGTCTGGTACAGTGCTGTATTAACCATTAAGCAAAGTAAGCATGTGCTTAGGGCATCAAGGGAAGGGATGCACCACAGAAATTTGCCATTGCCGGATTTACCATGGACCATTTGGTGCAAAACTGCAAATGGTACAGCTGAACCTATAAATAAAGTGGGAGTATACAAATTTAAACCTTATTTTCCATCTTACTGTAAGTTTTGTTTCATTTAGAAAAATAAAATGTTATTTTACAGTTAATTATTGTTTATATTTTGATCTGGATATATTTGGAGTCACCAAAATCTTTTGTGTGCTTAGGGCCTCTAAAGGTCTTAATCCAGTCCTGATCTGGTATAACTATCCTCATCACAATCACACCGAAGCTTCCTATCTCCAAGCTGCTTGTGTCCGCAAGCTTCAACAAACAAATACTTCATAAGAATATTAAACCTGAAATCACAGGTATAAGATTTTTTTGATTGAAAATATGGACTTACATGCACTTAAAAGTGCAATGTGTCCATGAAATCCAGAATTAACAGTATTGTGTGCATTAAACCAAGTGATCCAGGATGTAAAGGTTATGATGTCCCCACCAAAGCTGTGCTTCAATAGAGTAAGTAGATCATGTTTTGAAGGAGATGCCTCTACTGCTGGTTTTCTGGGATTGTGCTATCAGCAATATATTTGGGTTTAATTGTACTTATGAAATCATAGTTGTGTCCAATCTTATTTTCTTTCAGCATCTTCTCTTCCGATCACTAGGATTAAATTTAGCCTTGGCAGACCCTCCTGAAAATGACAGACTCCATATATTGAATGAAGCCTGGAAAGTCATCACTAAACTAAAAAATCCACTGGTAAGTTATCAGAAAGCTATCTGTTTCATGCCAACTGTCAATATCAATTCTATAATGGAAAGCTTTGTGTTACTCAAGACATTGATAATGTTCTGTCTTGTAAGAAGCTCTGGGTGTTGGGTGGCATGTGATTTCTTACCTACTACTTTGAAATCTTTCCCTGTTCCAACGATTACATTAAAGAATCTGGGCTTTCTACTAGAACTGCACACTTCTTTGGTCCCCGCGTTAAATCTGTCTTTAGTGTCTGTTTTGTTTCCTCCTATTTCGACTATAGCAACGACTTATACTTTGGTCATTTGTCTGATGGGTAATTCAGATTGTGATGAATACCACAATCCAGTTGCACACTAAAGAAAAATAGTGAGAACACCTAATATTTGTTTGTGACGCCGTCCATAAGTTACTAGCATCTGCTGCAGTCACCTTTGTATAGGCTATTCATTGATGAGCCCCCCAAGGTATTAATAGCTCAAACTTGTTGTTACACTTCCTTCTGTTTCCTATGATTCTGTACAAGAAAACCTTTGTACCTGTTAGTGCTGGACTGACTTAAGGGTCCCTCTAGGCAGGTGTAGCCATTTTTGTTCATGCTTCTCTGCCATGGAACCATTTAACATTCGGTATGTGAACATTTGGAAAACATAGGTAAACGTTTGAAACTTGGCTGTTTCTGTTAGATGCTGAAAATACTCAAATTTGCTTGAAGGTATAGTGTTCGAGGCTTTGATTGGGAATTATTTACGTGAAAAATCAGAACAGAGTGCAGCCGCTGTAATATGCTAAGACAATTAATCTGCATCAGGCATCACTATCTGTACAAACAGGGTTAAGTAAGTTATCCTTTTGCACTTAGTAATTACAATGAGAGGTAGGATTGTCTTAGGAGAATAGGAGATGCACATGCTGCATGGATGCCCTGGCACTCTTATTAGGGCTTTTCTGTTGCACTGATATTCTATGCACATTTTCCTCTTACTCCAACCTTTTTACCATACCCTTCTATAGCGTGCACTGCATGAGCATAAGTGGCAACTAGTGGAAAAACAAGATCCTGGAGAGACTGCTTTTGAATTCTATTTTTTATATCCATTTTGTATGCAACAATGCATATATTGATATGCATTGCTGAATTTAAAAAGATAAAGACTGACAATAAAGAAATTCACTCATGGCGAGAGATTCAGATATTTGCTCTCACTAAAATTCCTTTTACCACATTAGCAACACTTTTGTTTACAATCTTTTTTTTTGGATAACTTTATTGGCTTTTGTAAGCAGCACAACACATTGCTACACTGTGACAAATGACACATTTGATTAGTTCCCCAGTTGTTACTTTGCACTTGCCAAACTGGATTCATTTCGTATTGAGATCTCCGGTTACCCACCCACCAACAAATCAACTTCAGCTCGACAGCCCCAGCCACTTGCCCCATAGGCGTTCAAGTTTGGCAGGACACCCTCTCGCCTCGTACACCGGGTTTTCTTGCATGGCGCACTAGTCCACTCCCCTCCGCCATTTGGCGACGGTCAGGGGAGTACGATCTTTCCAAGCGGCTGCGATGTCCCTTTTGGCCACCATAATGGCTGCTCCTAGGAACCATCTGTCTGCTCCCGAGCCGTCCAATCCCTCCATCACTCCCAGGAAAAGAGCAAGGGGGCTAAGTAAGATAGTCCAGCCCAATATCGCTCAGTTCTGCTACTATCACTGCCCAGTAACTGGTGAGGGAGGTGCAGGATCAGACCATGTGATACAAATCTGGGGGGTCTGCTGCTCATTGCGGTCACCCTGGGAAGGAATCCAGCCCGATACAAGTGGACAAGAGTAAGGTAAGCACAATGGGGATAGTATATTTGGATTAGGCGGAGCCTGGCAGAGATGGTGAGTACATGGGGGGCCATCAGGCATCTCTCCAGTCCTCTTCCTCTAGAGGACCCAGCCATTGTTCCCAGTGCTTTTTAAGAGAGCCAAGGGTAGACGTGGAATTATTTATCAGGGATTGGCAGATT
This sequence comes from Lissotriton vulgaris, assembly GCF_964263255.1. Taxonomy (NCBI): domain Eukaryota; kingdom Metazoa; phylum Chordata; class Amphibia; order Caudata; family Salamandridae; genus Lissotriton; species Lissotriton vulgaris. Next base: position 162,209,138 of record NC_141698.1, read on the forward strand.
TGAGAGACTGACCTCCCCCCCCCCCCCTTCCCTAGGTTACCCATGACGTTTTTGTTCTCTAGCAGGCTGAATTCTGCGAATGTAGTTTTTTCAGGGATGTGAGGGGCAATGGCATGCCGGAGTTTGAGATATTTATAGAACCGGGTGGAATGTAATGAGTAAGTATGCTGCAAGTCTTGAAAGGAGTGTAGGTGCCCTCCCTTCCTCGCGTCCCCCAAGTATGTAATCCCTATCCGGTCCCACATCCAAAACGCCTCCAGCTCCCCAACCTCCCCAAGCCAGTTTCCATGCCACAGGGGCGTCTGTAATGTGAAATTGGCATCCCACTGAGTGTATCGCAATGCAGAGCGCCATGCCAGTAGGAACGCCCAAGTCACCGCCGGGATAGTCTAAGGGATCGGGGCCTCGTAGAGCATGGCCTGGACCCAGGAAAACCAGAGGCTTTCCAGTGCCAGGAAAGAGTTCTTCATCCCCATATCTCCATCGTAGGTGGCTCGTTGACAGTGAGCGAGTGCTAATCATGGTCTTGAGTTACACCAGAGAAAATATGCCATCTATTTCATGGAACCATTTGCAGGGGAGATGAAGTGGGAGGTTTTGGATCACATATTAAAGCTGGGGCAGCACCATCATTTTGAATAGGGCAGTCTTGCCGAACGGATTGAAGGGGAGGGATTGCCATCTGCGGAGGTACTCCTTTACACGCTTGAGTAAGGGGTTGATATTGATGGACCAGGTAATTTCTCGGTGGAGGGCCACCAGATGCCAAGATACTTGAAGGGGAGGTGGAAGCCTAGTATCTGTGTGTCAGCGTGGATAATACAAGCTAACGGTTCTATTGTTGGGGGAGATAAAGGGCATCGCTGCCGGGTTCCTCATTGGATAGGGAACATCTCCAAGAGTGCCCCACTGATGAAGACCCTGGTACACTGGTTCGAATAAAGCACCTGTGCCAGCATCCTGAAATGTGAGCTGAATCCAGCCCTCTCTAGTACATAATCCAAATACAACCAATTGACCCTGTCGAAAGCCTTTTCAAAGTAGATTAGTAATAAGGCTAGATACCGGGGGAGGTGGCGATGAGAGAGTGTCACGTGTAGGCGCCAGAGGCAATGTTTCGTGCTTCGATGCGGCATGAAGCCGCTTTGATCAGAGTGTATTAAGCTGCAAGCACCCGTTTACGACACATTGAAAGGATGGTTGCATACATTTTGACTACGGTATTTATGAGCGAGATCGACTGGTAGTCTGAGCAGAAGGCCAATGGGGGGGGATCCGCTTTCGGTATGACTATTACCGTAGCCATCTCAATGTCCTGGGAAAGACTTATGTTTCCAATCTTAATATCATTCTTCGGTGCCCACTATTGTTATGTACATTTAATGTCCTCACAATTTGTTACCTTTGTATGAGCTGTGTTCTGCTCATTTCTGAAAATGTTTGTAACTCTTATATTACATTCTAGTGACTAATGTAATGCTTTGGAACTGAAAACAATGTATGGTGCCGACCATATTCATTTGGTCATTGTTGATAAAGAATGTACCCAAACACGAGTTCTGACTGAGTGAACTCAGACTCCTCTTCGCTGTTTGAAATTACTGCTGTTCTATTGGTTCACCGTGACGATTGCATGCTAAAATAATGTCAGATTAGTGAAAAGGAATGACAGTTAATTCTATGTAACTACTTTTTTCCCCCTAATAAATATTTCACATTTGCTGATATAGCGTGCTGAAAGAATGTCAGATTAGTGAAAATGAATGACAGTTAATTCTATGACTCTCCTGTTTTTTTTTCTTAATAAATATTTCACATTTGCTGATATAGCATTTCAGAGCTGTTAAAATTGCTAAATGTTCTGTAAACCTTTACTTATCTGACTACATCTTTTCCTAGGATTATATCAAATGTGCTGAAGTGTGGGTAGAGTATACATGCAGACACTTCACGGTATGTGTTACTTTGCTTTCATTTTTGTGTGCTGCTAAAATTCTAACATCTAATGTATGGATTATACAGAGATTTAGAAAGTCTTAGGCATTATCTGTAGAATGAAACCTATTTGCTGAACTCACCACACCTAATATAGCCTTGTAGTCCTCTATAGTGGGCTATACTGGACATTAAAGGCCAGTTCCAACATTGTATTCCCGTGCCAAGAGGTTGAGGGCCTATAACAAGGGACCGGGCCTATATTGAGCAGTATAGCCTGCCACTTTGACTGGTTATTATGCTATTACAACAGTCCGCCATATGAAGACATTATGTTCTAATAACAAACAAGAGCCTCCGGGGAGACAGATGGATTTAAAACCCTCTGCGGCTCCAAGGCCTTTTTTCACAGCTCTTGCTGTGATTGTTCAATAATTACAGCCACACGTGGGGCCACAACTATTAACTGTTGAATATACAGAGTAACAGCTTTGAAAGGTGTCTGAAGTCCCCCCTGTTTTTCCCTGGGTTTGGCAACACTGCTTTTCCTCGTTAAGCTGTGCCATGGAGACCCAGCAGCAGAGCAGGTTTCCCCCTTCTTATGCTCCAGTGACACTGTGAGCTACGGGTAAAGGGAGGGGGAGGGTCCTGGGTGTCCTGGGCCACAGCCTCTCCCTCACTCTTTCCCCTGCCCGATCCATATATCCTGGAGAGGCAGGGAAAGAGAGAGGCAAAGGCTATGGAACAGCGGGCCAAAAGGAGCTTTTATGGGCCACTACTGCTCCATTGTCCTCAAAGGAGCTCTCAACATTCAAATATTCTAATATATCACAAAAGTTTGCTTTTGAATAAGAAACAAATTGTACTGTTGATTAAAAGATAAAAACCTGAGCCAGGACCTTATTTGCTAATGTTTGCTTGAGTCAAAGGTTGGACAGCCTCTAAGAGATGCTACCCAATGACATCAATTCACCATAATCGTAACAGTAGTAGTAACAATCATTTGCAATTTGAACATGATGCTCCACAGGAAGTGATATATTTTTGGTCCTTATACTCCAATCCATCATAATGGATAGATGCGGCTATTCCAAAGCTGGGCAAACGTACTGTAATAATGGTGTAAGATAATGAAAATTTCCTAGTGAACATGCCAAAATGATTCTGCTCTGTTAAGGACACGGAGGACAAGGCTATGCTTAAAACTCTTTATTTCTCCATACTCAGCAGTGTACCAATTGAAATATATCAAAACAATTGAGTCACAAATCCATTCAGAAGAAGCAAAACACAACAAGAAAATAACTTCGAGACATCGCAGGCCACGCCCCCTTTGCCAGGATCACATTTAAGCGCTGAATACAAGCGCCTGATTCAGAACACTTATTCCTCCTGAGGCACAGCCGGGAGCAGGGTCCTGTGTAATCTTTTAAATCTGTTTACTTGTGTGCTTTTAAAACTTATTACTTTACTTACCCCTAGGCTATCACTACACCTTTGGCACTGACATCCCCCGCACAGCGGAGCTATTGCTGCAGCGGGCGAGGTGTTTGGACCTTATTGCCGCCATTCGCCGCGAGCAGCAAGCCACGCCCACTTGCGCAGGCCACGCCCCCTCCCAACCCTCTTTTTCACTGGTATATAACATGTGTTCCCACCGGAAGCGCAGCGGACGAGCGCAGCGGGCGCGACGATTGCGCGCCGAAGGCGCGCCTAAGGCAAGCCCGTCTGCGCCCGTCCGCGACTGACCGGACCAAGGGCCACCCCCCCTGCCCCATTGAGATACTATACCTCGGCCCAACTTTACGGTCTTCAAGGCCCCTGGCCGCTCAATGACTCTACGACCTCTCACATTGACAGTCTGGGACTCACAGCTTCCATATTCTCACCTTCTCCTCCTTCCCCGTGCCACCTCCCCTTTGCTCCCTCCCGTCCCCGGCCCTGAGCACCCGGCTGCACCCACACCTGCTTCTCTCTCCATCTACTACCTTAACACGCGCTCTGCTGTTAAGCACTATCATGAGCTCTTTGTTCTCTTAGATCTACACAAACCTGATCTCTTATTCCTCACTGAGACCTGGTTTCGTGATAGCTCTCTACCTTCTTTATTAGCAGCTCTTCCCGCCACTTATTATGCGCTCCGAGCTGATCGACCCGCGGATAAAGTAGGTGGACGTGTTGCTTTGATCGCTCGGAAAGAACTTCTCTTCCAGCCCCTTACTTTCCCCTCTATTGGCACTTCTGATTTCCTAGTAGTCCGCTCTCTTTCCCTCAAAGTCCCTCTCACTTGTCTACTTATGTATCGCCCCCCTCAACCTTCCCAAGCCTTTCTTCCTGGGTTCCAAGAGTTGGTGGCCACCCTAGCGGTTAACAACTCCTCCATCATGGTGCTAGGCGATTTCAACTTTTGGCCTTCTGACCCAGCAGAATGTGCTATCGCCAAAGAATTTTCTGATACCCTTCGTTCCCTCAATTTTAAGTCCCATGTTCACTCCCCCACTCACACTCCGGGACACACCCTTGACCAGATTTGGACTCTCAATTGCCCTATAATGTCCCTCTCCATCTCCCCCTGTCCCTGGTCTGACCACTTTTTTGATTTCTTTTTCTTCACCCATTGTTTTAACTTCCAAGCCCCCTCTTCCTAAAAATATTTGGGCACGCTCTTGGGGCCGGATTGACACATCCTTAGTGGTCTCTACACTCCTTCCCCTCTGCCCAGATTTACTTGGATTACCGCTTACAATCCAAGCTGACTCTATCAACTGTTGGCTCCAGTCAGGCTGCGACTCGATCGCACCCCTCCGGCGAGTTTCGTCCAAACGGCCTAATAACTCCAATCGCTGGTTCAGCGAGGAACTCAAGGTGCTGAAACTTTCAGTTCGCCACGCTGAGCGTGCCTGGAGACGCCACTACTGTCCTAATCTTAAAATCCAGTACATCTCCCTCCTGTCTCAATATAAAAAAACCATCTTATCTACTAAAACAGAATATTTCTCTTCTAAAATCTTAGCTGCAGAAAACCAGCCTAAAGAAATTTTTTCTATAGTTCACGACCTCGCCTATGCCGACAGAACCACCCTTAAACCCCCGCCGTCACAGTCCCTATGCGACTCCTTGAACACTTACTTCTTGGATAAAATCGTAAAAATCAAAACCAATATTCCTCCCCCTTCTTCTTCTTTCCACAATCCCCTTAGCCCTTCTGCAAAGGCTCGCTTTGACTCATTCCCCCTCTTAACAGAAGAATCTTTCCTCTCCCTTCTTCCCTTGGTCAAATCGGGTTCCCCTCTAGACCCTTGCCTTGCTCACATCCTCAGGCTCATTTTCTCAACTTGTGTGCTACCCCCTCTCTCCTTTCTTAACTGTTCCCTATCTCAGGACGTTGTCCCACCAATCCTAAAAACAGCCATCATTCTTCCCATCCTAAAAAAACCTGGTGCTGACCCCTCTGCTCCTGTCAACTTTCGACCTATTTCCTTACTACCCTTTTTAGGGAAAGTACTGGAACGACATGTGACCAGAGCCCTTACCACCTTTGTGGAAGATAACCAGGTTTTAGCCCCCCGTCAGGCCGGATTCCGCCCTGCTCATTCCACCGAGTCTGTGGCCCTATCCGTCCTTGATAACCTTAGAGAAGGTATGGACACCAACCTTCCCCAGGCCCTGGTCCTCCTCGACCTGTCCGCCGCCTTCGACACGGTGGACCATTCCATCTTACTCTCCCGTGTCGGGGCGGCCGGGGTCGGCGGGGTAGCCCTAGTCTGGCTGTCCTCCTTCTTAAGGGACCGCACTCAAGCAGTGCGACTGGGCGAATTCTCGGCTGAGCCCTGTAAGGTGCCATGCGGGGTCCCCCAGGGTTCCTCTCTTTCCCCACTACTTTTCAATCTCTACATTGCCCCTCTTGTTTTCGCCCTTCAACACATGGAGGTCTCCGTATTCAATTATGCTGATGACCTCCAGCTCATATTCAATCTTTCTTCAGCCCCTGAATCCATATCTAACTTTCAAACCACTATGATCTTTATCCGGGACTGGATGAGCCACAACCACCTGAAACTAAACCCGGATAAAACCGAACTGGTTTTAACAGGTGGTTGTACCAGTCCCTGGTCCTCTCTTTTTTGGCCCTCTTCCCTGGGTCCCTCCCCTTCCCCCTCTCCCTCTGTCAAAGCGCTCGGATTCAAGATCAATGATCAACTTACCTTGCACTCCCAGGTGAGTTCGGTGGTGTCCTCTTCTTTTCTTTCTCTCCGCACTATCCGTAAGGTTTCTCGCTTTTTCTCTTTCCCTGCCCTAAAACTCATTGCACTGGCTATGGTCGTCTCTAAATTAGACTATGGCAACGCTCTATATTGTGGTATGCCTGCTTACAGTATCCGACGGCTGCAGCTGGTGCAAAACCAGGCCGCTCGCCTAGTCTATAAGTTGGCCAAGTCACATCATGTCACCCCGCTTCTAAAATCCCTGCATTGGCTCCCTATTTGTGAACGATCATTGTTCAAAATGGGTTGCATCACCTTTCAGGCTCAGCCAGGATCCTCCCCTGCCTTATCTCCTCTGAGATTAAACTCTATACCCCGGCAAGGGAACTACGATCTTCCTCCCAACACTTGCTGGTTGTCCCCCGGTTTCGTCGAAAAAAATGGGGAGGCTCCAAATTTTCCACCATTGCCCCCATTTTCTGGAATTCACTTCCGCTTCATCTCAGGTCCCTCACCCAATATCCTCTGTTCCGGAAAGCATTAAAAACCTTTCTTTTTTCACAAGCCTTCCCCCAATGAGTTTCTTTTCTGTCACCTGGCCCCCCTGCTAATTGAGGCATAGTGAACCACAGCGGCATGAAACCGTCAGGTATACGTGCGCTTTAGAAGTGATTTAAACTCCAACTCAAACTCACATCTGAGGCCAGTCCCTTTCATGACCACAGCAGCCATCCTATCCTGTTCTGTTAAGTCATAAGATTCCTCACTTCTGCTCGATGTCATCCTCCTTTCTTACTGCAGTCCAGATAGATCCTCATGCTTTTTTTCATTTAAGAAAGCATTGAGTGCTTGCTCCTGGGGCTGTTATCTCTCTAACGCTGCTTCTCTTGTTGGCTAAAGTCGGCAGCTTCCCTCCTGTCTTTGGCGTTGTGTGTGAGGCTTTGTGCAGATGCTGTAGCAGGCGGCCCCTATGCGACTATGAGTGTTAGTAGAAGTTCGGGCCTCCGTGTGATGCACTTCTTCATGTCAGCCTTCTCGCTTTCTTCTGCCCATTGAGTTTGAATACTTGGTTCTCTAGGACTTTTTTTCTTGTCCAAAAAAGGGAGAAAGGATACTGTCCGGTGATCAACCGGCAGAAGTCCAATGCCTGGGTGGTCGATATGCATTTCAAAATGGGTAGCATTCACCTTCAAAGTTTTCAGCAAAATTAGATTATTCCTATTTATGAAATATGCTTTCTGGTAGAACCTACCTACCCAAGATCCCCTTTCACTGCAGAAAATCATTTAGCAGCAGCTTCTTGGTCCTCAGCATTTCCCCTCCGGTAAACACACCCAGGGCTGGCCTAATGACTCCTACCAATGGTCAAAAAAAATCTTCACCTCTTGAGTCTCATGTGTCCTTTCTTGCCTTTGTAACTTTCCTTTGCTTGTCTGAGGAAGGGCTTCCTACACAAAGGAAACAAAGCTGTCAGTAGCCAAAATACCCCCGTGAAACTCCAAAACTCATGATTCCGATGGGCTTGATACTTCCCATTACTGGGATCATCAAACTTCAGGGCCCACTCATACTCGTGATCATTGTAGGAAAATGGATCCAGAGCCATGTCCCAGTTTACTTGTTAGAGAGAGCTTTAATATTCCTGGGAGAATGTTTTGAAGGACTAATAAAGTCAGAGCCAGTACGAAGTACCCAAAGGCAAACGCAGGGCATGTGTGAATTCATTAACAAACGTTAAGCTTGACTTGATAATACCTTGCTCGAGATTGTGGTCTGAGAGAGGTCTATCTTTAGAACAATTACAATTGTAACTTGATCAGAAATATCCCTGGAAGACACTAAAACAAACCACAGTGCAAGTAGGATTGTAAACCAGGAACTTCTCTATAGGTTCATATCTTTTAACAGTTAAAAAAACAACCTTACAATGAACAGGATGTGGTGCATGCATTTATTCATTATGTTGATGTTATTTATAGTCCAGGTTTATCTTTTCTGATGCAATTCTGCATTTAAAATTTTAGAAACGTGAAGTTAATACTATTTTGGCTGATGTTATCAAACATATGACTCCAGATCGTGCTTTTGAAGATGCTTATCCACAGGTAATTTTTCTGTTTTTTGGTTCTGAAGAGATTCTGTGTCATAAAACATTTAGAAAATGTTTTGGGCATAAAAACATGTGAAATTTGGACAGGGGGCTTTTTGGAGTACGGGATTCCCTATGTTCTGGGCTCCTTGAAGCATCACTTTTTCAATGTTGTATGTGAATTATAAATAAAATAAAAACAATGCAAAGCTGTGCTTTTGTGCAGAATGGAGCATACTTGTGAGCTTGTTGTGGTCTGCTCCTTTAAATAATGTGGGTGTGCATCGGTGACGGAGATGGAGGGCAGCTTTATCATTTGGTTTTCTGTCCTCGCATGCTTGCCAAATTTCTAGCATGTCTGGTTTGATGTCTGTGTAGCAAAGTGTATGCATTTCTTTTCCCTGTAGGGTGACCTAAGTAGATGTCAGCTGTGTTTGCAGGCAAAAGCCGTGACTCCTCCTTCTGGCCCTGCTTTTCAAATCTGAATTTTGGTACGCCAGGTTCTCCACAGGCATCATGATCCCGACCTTCTCTGGGGGTTTTGAATCTATAACTACTATCTGAAACCATTCAGTCTAGAGTGAATAAGGATGAGGATGTCAGTCATTGAGCAGGTATGCACAGATTTGTCTGTGTGGTAGCCCTTGCCCCCATAACACCTGCTTTGATGTCGCACATCCTCACAGCATGGGTTAAGAAATGATTATAGTGCACAGTGGAATTTATTTGGGTACCTAGTCACTACTGAGTGCATTTTTTGACTGTGTACCCACCGTGAACTACTTATTTTTCGGTATATTGTTCTTAAAGACCACTGCACTAAGGGCAACTTTTAAAATATTCTTGCAGGCGCTGTAAAATATCATGATAATGTAATCTGTTGGTGTAGTCAAGATATCAGATTAAAGGGGATACTCATGTTAACAGAAGGCCCTTCTGCATGTAATGATCCCACCCATCTCCCTCAATTCTGTCAGTCTTTATATCAGTCTGAAACATCAGACACCTAAGTCATCAGCAGTAGTTCTGATCCTGACTGTATCAACATGTCATAGTGATGAAGTTTTGCCATCCATCTTTGAGCAGGGGGTAGTGAGAAGGATATATAGAGAAGTAGAAATTGTGATACATGTCCATTCATATTGCATGCAGGATCCTCACAAGTACCATTACCTGTTTAAAGGCAGCTGCCAACCCTTTTCTTGTATGGATATTCAGCCTGCTGTGGTACCTCCCTCTTCCTTCTACACCATAGGCAACATTGCTAATGCATCATGGCGACAGGATGTCAAAGACCCAGCAGTAAAATGACCTGCTCTTCAACACAAGGTCTGCGAACCAGAGCTGTCCAAACATATTTGACCTTCTAACAGAATCGGCCTTAGAACTCACTTTCATCACGGAATCATGGCTCAACCAGAATTCTTCACCCAGACAGCATGAAGCCATGCTACCTGAAAACAGCATTATCTGCATAAAAACTTGTCACCAAGACTAGAACTGGCCTAGCAATCATCCACTAGAAATCTTTTACTATTATCTCACATCGAAAACTTGACAATGAGTGACTGTGAATCCTTGATGGTAAAATGTCCCCTAACTCCAATCTTCACTTGTTCCGTGCTCTTGCTGTATAGTTTACCTCCTAGCAATATAGAGTTTAATGATGCTCCTTATTAGACGCAGTACCAAAGACTCTACTAAACCACACCAACCTGTACATCCTAGGAGGCTTTAGCACTTGGCTTGTCAAGAAGGAATTAACTACTTCCATCCTATCCTGTATTGAGATCTTCAGCTACATATTTTATCAGGCCAACCCACCTTGCCACATTGGATGGCATGGTCAACCCGTGTTCCATGCCTTGGCGATTAACAACTCCCCAGTCATCTGCAGAGAACACCAAGTCATTACTTTCCGGATCAAGATACCAGTATATACCAACACCTCCAAGACAGCAAATACTACAAACAGCAAATTCACACACAGAAGTAATGCACTCACCTGGTTCCAACAGTGAAGACAACACCGGAGTCAATGCTGGGTCACCTATCCGTCTCAGAAAAGCACGTAATCTAGGATGAGACTCCTAAATCATGCACTGTTCCGAGGGGGAAGGGTGGATAGGAACAAAATAAGAAAAGAGAACTTGTGATACTGAATCTGCATTTGGGCAATGCTCACTGCTTAACAGGATGTGTTACTCCTGAGGCCTTCTGTGTTTGCGACGGTATGGATGTATGGTTTTGTGAAGATTCAATACACTGGAAACAACAAGAAAATACAAATACCATCAGTGCACTAGCAGGCGATCCTATGCATTGTCATTTCATTAACTTTAGCAGCCTTCACTTACATGCTGCTTCTTCTTTAATGTTGCATGAAAGTAGGATACCATGTTTACAGATGGGAATCTCTTAGACCCTCTAGGATGAACTCCAAATACTGATTGAAGCCTCCAACACTCACAGGATAAAACTCAAAACATGGGTTGGAGTTACTGGCACTCCCAAGGTTACGCTCCAAACATGGCTGGAGTTTCAGGCATTCCTTACGATTACACTCAAAACGGAGTTTGGCGCTCCCAAGACAAAACTTGAAACATGGTTTGGAGTTTCTAGCACCCCCAAGTTTACACCGAAACACCGATTGTAGTATGACACTCCCAAGGTAAAATTAGGCACACAGGTTGGAGGTATACTAGGAACCTGTTAGGAGTATAACACACCCAAGGCTTAACTCGAAACATATTTCTCGGTACAGGGATCACACATGAATCAAACGCTCTGTGGAGAATTCTCAGCCAAGCCATTGGTTCACTGTGAGCTTGGGGTTGTGGCAGACCGGAATAACAGGCGTGGAGGCCGGATATAGTGCGCTATGACTTAGCGTAGTTTATTGATATACACAGTTAGTGATTGGAGGACAAGGAAGTAAACTCGAGAAATGAAGGAAAGGATCTTTGTCTTTAGTCGTCGGGTGTCAGGTGGACGATGGTTCGGGTTGTTCTCCGGTGTGCAGGACGTCTCGAGGCTGTATCCTGTTCGTGGGCTGATCTCGGTGGTGTCCTCAGAGGTATGAGGAAGAGAAAACAGGGAAGTTAGTCCTCGAGCGCAGGACTAATCGAGTCCTGTTACCAACACCCGGGCGTGTGGAGGGTAAAACGATCGTGAGGGGCGGGACGGTAAGGAAAGGGGGATAGGAGATGGGATACGAAGATCGGGAGGGAAAAGGGTGATAGCGGTGAGGGGTAAGTGCAAAGGTTCCTATACAACAGTGCTCGTGACGTGATTCGGTTGTAGCGTATTTACAGTGAATTGGCTCTATGATACAGTGAGGTTTGCAATGTGAGGGGCACTCTATATACACCTATATACACCTATATACGAGTCTACCTGGAGACCAGGAGACCAGAGACGCGCCTTTTCGCACATTGCTGCCAAATGTTGGAATGATCTGCCCATCGACCTCCGACTTACGGACTGTTTTCCCACCTTTAAGAAAAAATTAAAAACTGCATTATTTCCTATATTAGAATAAAAAGTGGTTTCTGGTAATTGCCCATGGTTTACTGCTCAATTTCAGTGCCGTGATATCCTGGTTGGATGAATGTTGCGCTTTAGAATTACTTATAACAATAACAATACCCCGCCGCAACTCTCCCGCGAGTTTCGGCCGCTCTCCAGCCACCTCCTGGGGTCTCCACCAGCCTTCGGTCCAGACGTCGTCCTCTTCTCCGATCTTCCACTCCTCGCCTTCTCCTTCGATCAGTCTCCCTCCGATCTCCGGCTCAGGTTCTCCGCACGCTGTCTCCTGCCACAAGTCCGCCGCATTGAACGCTTCTCCCTCGGTTCTGATGGCTTTTCCGGGTTCTGGCTCTGGTTGGAGGGCGGGACTTCCGGGGTCGCAGGAGGGAACTTCCGGTCTTCCGCATGCTGCCATAGGTTCCTGTAAGGGAGGACAGAGGGGTGGAGTCCAGGTTGCCAGGGACGCAAGCTATGGCGCCTCGCTGTTGAGGTAGGGGACGATTCCGTTCCACATTCACATGTTTAGGAAATGCTTGCAAGCTCAGATGTTATGGAAGCAGGGGGTGTGGGGAAACTCGAGCATGACATTATGGCCCACCATAAGGCTCTGCCAGGATAACGCAACAGAGAGTCAACAGTAAAGGACACTTGTGGTTTGGGTTTCAACACTACACTGAATCAAGGGTAAGGAAATCCATGGTCATGGGGAAACTTAGGCAAGATATCATAGAGCGCCATAAAGCACCACAGGGGTAACACGACATGAGCCCTGTGCGCTATGCCTATTGCACAGAGGACCTGTGAGAGGGTCATGACAACCGACACTGGAAAAATTGGACCTCTTAACACGTAACTCCTAGATTGAAGAAAAAAAAAACAATATGCATCCTCTGTATTTATCTAGCTTCTGTAATAGGACCTCATTGCACTGTACAAGCAGAAACAGTTAAACACCACAACCCCAAGAAAAAGACCCCAGAGCTTAATCACAAGATCAGAAAAATGATAACACTGCTCAGCTCAAGTGGTTAAAAGTGACAGACTGATACAGCTACCCTGTAATAGAGCCCATAAAGCAGCCATCAGAATAACTGGAAAAAAACACTATTCCACATGCATTATGAAGCTGACAAGCCATCAGAGGAACTGTAACAAATTCCGGCAGAATTCAGCCAAAACAGACCCCAAGATTGCAGGCCTTCTGTTACAAACTCTTCATAGAACAGGTCTCTGATATTGAAAAAGATGGAAAAGTACCTTAAGGACTGAGCAGTGTAGGAAAGTGCGATTTTTATGTGGGCACACTCCACATTTTGCTGCAATCCTGATGGCAATTACTAAATGCGCACTGGAACCTACTGCTCATGTTCCCAGTGCTCTATCCTCAAAACTGTTATGGTTAAAATGGCATTCCCAATTGACAAGGACTTTACCCCCCTTGTAAGTCCCTTGAAGGTTGTACCTGAGGTAGCCAGGGTATGGGTGATAAAGGGGTCCCCAGGGATTGCAGCACTGTTTGTGCTACCTTTAGTGATCCACGTAAACTAAAGACAGCATTGCAGACTGCAGGAACCGTGCATACTGCTCCATTTCAACTTAACCCACACCATGTGAGGCAAAGCCCATACACTACTTATTTATTTATTTATTTATGTAATTTTTAATGCGCAGCTAATACCCAAAGGTGTCTAGGAGCAGTATGATGCTTTAGGATACAGTAGTTAGCACACAAAACTTATTGGTTAAAGAGCCAAGTCTTCAATGCCCTACGAAAACAAATGAGAGTAGGGGCAGTTTTGATATGTGAGGGGAGAGAGTTCCACAGTCTGGGAGTTGCTACCAAGAATCGTCTGTCTCCCCAGGTGGCGGTTCTTGTTCGGGGAACAGATAGTAGACAACTAGCTGCTGATCTTAGGTTCCTTATGGGGGTGTATAGCTGAAATGCCTCTCTTAAAAACTTCGGGCCAGTATGATGGATGGCCTTATAGGCAATACATAAGGCCTTAAATTTAATCCTGCTCTCCACTCTTAGCCAATAAAGATGGCGTATCGCTGCCGAGATGGACTGGCGCCTTGGAATGTTGAGAAGGATTCTGGCTGCCATATTTTGAACAGATTGGAGCTTGTTCAGAATATATTTATGGGTGTTGAGAAAGAGGGCATTTCCGTAATCAAGCTCGGAAAACACCAAGGTGGTAATTAGGGTTTTTCCAGCTGATGATGGTAAGTACGGTAGCAGCTTTTTTATCTTTTTCAACGTAAAAAAGGCAGCTGAAACAACCTTATTTACATGATGTTTGAAGGACAGATGTTTATCAAAGATCACTCCAAGATTCCTGACCTTTGCGACTGGGACCGGAGGAGGACCCATCTGAGTAGGCCACCAAATCGGGGACCATTCTGGGGAGATGTTACCAAAGGTCATAACCTCCGTTTTCTCCGCATTCAGTTTTAGGCAATTACTGTGCATCCAAGCTTGTACCTCCAGTATCCCCTCCTGAAAATTAGCTGCCACCACTGGGCCGTTCTTATGCACCGCCAGCACAAGTTGGGTGTCATCAGCGTAGGTAGTTAGGCGCATCCCATGAGATTTTATGACCCTTGCCAGGTCTGCAACATAAATGTTAAAAAGCGCAGGGCTTAACGACGATCCTTGGGGGACCCCGCATGGCAGTTTAGAGGTCGGTGAATAATAGTTGCCCAGTTTAACTGCCTGTTTGCGGTTAGCTAAAAAAGAAGCTATAAGAGCTTTGGCCAGATTGTTAATCCCCAGGGCTATGACTATCCATAAACTATCCATAAACTATCCATAAACTGCAGAGCGTACTACACACAGCCGCCCGTCTTGTCCTGGGTCTTCCCCGCAGATCCTCTATTTCTGCAGCACTTCGTTCACTTCACTGGCTCTCCCTTCACAAAAGGATTCTCTTTAAGATCCTGATTATAGCCTTTCGTGCCTACAACAAAACTGGCCCTAAATACCTCACCAAACGCTTCCCCCACTACCTGCCCAGCCGTCACCTTCGCTCAACCAACGACAACCTCATTCTTCTCCCCAAATACAATCTGAAAACGAAGGGTGCGAAGACCCTCAGCTTCCTTGCAACTAAAGCCTGGAACAAATTACCCAAATCCCTCAGACAACAAACCCAGGAAAAACCTTTTCGAAAACTGCTAAAGACCTGGATCTTTAATCTCCCGGACGATCACTCCAAAGCTTCCATCTAATCCTCTTGCACTGGCTCACTTAGGTTCCCTAGCGCCAAGATGCTCCCTCCGGAGCGAACGTCGCGCTCTACAAATACCCCACAAAATATCAAAATATCAAATGACACGGTCGACCAAGATGGCATGGTCGACCGTGTCAAAGGCCGCCGAGAGATCCAACAGAATGAGCACTGCTGCTCCTCCCGAATCCAAGATGTTTCTAATTTCATCGGAGGCCTTTATCAGCGCTGTTTCGGTTCCGTGTCCCCTCCGGAAACCGAACTGCGTGTCATCCAAGAGTTCGTGTTGTTCAATGAACTCTGAGAGCTGCTGGGTCATGATGGCCTCTACGATTTTAGCGGGAAAGGGAAGGCAAGCAATGGGTCTGTAATTGGCCGTAGCAGTGGGGTCTAAGGAAGGCTTTTTAAGCAAAGGTTTAACGATGGCCTTCTTCCAGATCTCCGGGTAGACGCCTGTTTTAAAGATGGCATTACAAATGGTGGTGAGCGGCTGAGAGATGGTATTGTAGAGTTGATTCATTATATCAGGAGGGCATGGATCAAGCGGAGAACCCGATTTGATCTTGGCAGCTAGTATGCTGACCTGATCTTCTGTCACAGGCTTGAAACCAGAAAAAGAAGGATGGGTCACAGCCAGATGAGAGGATGGATCAGTCCTAACTTCCGCCGGTAGCTGTGGGAAAATGGAATAAATGTCCATTACCTTGGTGGTGAAGAAATTGGCCAACGAGTTACAGAATTCCTGAGAATGCTCAGTTGCAGAGCCAGTGGGAGGAGTAGAGAGAGAATTCACCACCTGGAATAACATCCTTGCTGAGTTCTGGGCCTGTTCAATTTGACCAGTAAAGAATGTGTTTTTTTGAGTGATGATAGCTTTCTTATAGATCGCCAGAGCATCTTTATAAGTTTGCTTAGCAGAGGGACTATAGTGCTTTCTCCAGCGTCTTTCTAGACTTCTACAATACTGACGCTGGAGGCGCAACTCTTCTGTGAACCACTGGGCCGATGGTGTAACTCTATTTGGGCAATAAGATTTCTCAGGTGCCACTTGATTAGCTGCCTTTAGTAACTATTCCTGAAAGTTAGTGGACAAAATTTCAGGATCATAAGAACTTTCCGGGACAGAGGCCCTAAGGAGATTTGAGAGGTGTGGAATATCGGCATTTTTCCAGACTCGTTTTCCCAGTAATGACTGGGCTTTGGTCTTGGGGGGGTTAGATTGTGCTGCTCGAATTCTAAAGATGATGGCTTGGTGATCGGACCATACCAATGGTAGTACTGCTATCAGGTCAATGCCTGAATTATTTGTAAACAGACCATCTAGTGTATGCCCCGCTTCATGCGTGGGACCCCTCACCAACTGTTGCATTCCTATTGCTTGCAGGTCTGTAATAAGTTGGGCTATGTCCTTAGTTTCCATATCTTCCAGCGGAAAGTTAAAATCTCCAAGGATAGTATAATCCAAGGATCCTATTACAGCTTCAGTGATTTCTGCGAGCGCAGCTAAGAATTTTGTACGGGGACCCGGTGGCCTATAGACCAATGTCCCTCTAAAAGCTTGTTTCTGCGTGAGATTGATGACAAACGCGATAGCTTCGCAGTTTGGGGTTGGAATATGCTCAAACTTTATCCGATAAGCATCTTTATGGATGATGGCTAAAGCACCACCTCGGCCGGAAGTTCTATCTTGTCTAGCGACACAATAGCCTTCGGGGGTGGCCGAGACGAAGTCAGGGCCAGAGGCGTCGTCACCCCAGGATTCGGTGATGAACAAAATATCCAATTCCTGGTTGATAATACAATCCCTAATAGATAGACTATGTTTGGGGAGGGAGCGAGAGTTGATGAGTGCAGCTCTAAAGTAGTGACCAGTTCGAGATGGAGCCTTAATAATTGGAGGTGGATGCAAAGTGTGATTAACTGCAGGTACAGGCAGCGGGAGGGTATAATGACAGCCCGTACATGATGGCACTATGGGAGTAAGACCTTTAGAAAGCGATAGCATCTTACAAGACCTACCTAACCCAGGGTTCATCCCTCTTAGCTGGCCAGAGGTATAAGATACTGTTGGTGTAATATCATGGATGGCAGCCTGAACAGGGGGAGTGGCCCTGGGCCCGGGCTGGCTCGGATGGGCGCAGACGGGCTTGTCTTAGGCGCGTCTTCGGCGCGCGCCCGCTGCGCACGTCCGCTGCGCATCCTGGTGAGAGAGGACTAAGTAGCTCTCTCCCGGAAGTGGAGAAGAGCTAGAACGCGTCCCGAGGCAGCCCCAAGATGGCGGGTGGTGCTCGAGGACGAGTCCGATTCAAAATGCCATATTCCCTCTGATGTGGATGGGTAAGTGAAGTGCAAGTATGCGCAAATCAATTCTATTCAATTCAGGTAGCTGGTACAGTTATTCCGTTTTTAAAATGACACAATTTAAAAATACACATAAAGCGACCTAAAATGCCTAAACACAGGTCTAAATTCTTAAAAAGCTGGGCGATGTAAGAACACTTCGTGCTCAGTGCTGTATCAAAAAGTTATCACCGAGCCTCAGGCTCGTTCGGTCTAAGTAGCTCTCTCCCAGAAGTGGAGAAGAGCTAGAACGCGTCCCGAGGCAGCCCCAAGATGGCGGGTGGTGCTCGAGGACGAGTCCGATTCAAAATGCCATATTCCCTCTGATGTGGATGGGTAAGTGAAGTGCAAGTATGCGCAAATCAATTCTATTCAATTCAGGTAGCTGCTACAGTTATTCCGTTTTTAAAATGACACAATTTAAAAATACACATAAAGCGACCTAAAATGCCTAAACACAGGTCTAAATTCTTAAAAAGCTGGGCGATGTAAGAACACTTCGTGCTCAGTGCTGTATCAAAAAGTTATCACCGAGCCTCAGGCTCGTTCGGTCTAAGTAGCTCTCTCCCGGAAGTGGAGAAGAGCTAGAACGCGTCCCGAGGCAGCCCCAAGATGGCGGGTGGTGCTCGAGGACGAGTCCGATTCAAAATGCCATATTCCCTCTGATGTGGATGGGTAAGTGAAGTGCAAGTATGCGCAAATCAATTCTATTCAATTCAGGTAGCTGGTACAGTTATTCCGTTTTTAAAATGACACAATTTAAAAATACACATAAAGCGACCTAAAATGCCTAAACACAGGTCTAAATTCTTAAAAAGCTGGGCGATGTAAGAACACTTCGTGCTCAGTGCTGTATCAAAAAGTTATCCTACATACTACATTTGATATATGTCAGTCACCCCTATCAATCAATCAAGCAAACAATTAGTCATGATTTATATAGCACTGCTAATCACCCAGTAGGGTATCAAGGCGCTTGCAGGTCCCGGAAAGCTCATTCAAACAGCCAGGTCTTGAGGGCCCTTTGAAATTGCGGAAGTGAGGTAATGGTCCTGAGCTGCATGGGAAGGCCGTTCCAGGTCTTTGCTGCATTGTAGGAGAAGGAGCATCCTCCACTACTGCTTTGGTGGATGTGGGGCGCTAGAGCGAGTAATAGGGTCGTGGAGCGTAGTTTTCTTCACAATTGGTGGAAATTGTGGAGGTGGTTAATATACGCGAATCCTTAGCTGTGTAATGCTTTGTGTGCCTGGGTCATCAACTTGAATTGGCATCTTTTCTGTGCTGGGAGCCAGTGGAGTTGCCTGAGGTAGGGTGTGATGTGAGTTTACTTAGGGAGGTAGAGGACGAATCTGGTTCCTACGTAGAGAGCATTACCATGTTCCAGTTGGCTGGTGATGAGGGCCTGTGTCTCGGTGCGTCTTGTGTGCAGGTTATTCGCGTTTGAAGATTTCCATAGCATGTGAGGAAGCAGGCAGAGGAGACTGTGTTGATCTGTGATTTAATGGTGAGCTTGTTATCAATGATGATTCCAAGGTTTCTGATGTGGTCGGGGGATGGGTGCGGGTCCTAGATCTGAGGGCAACAAAGAATCACTCCGGGGGATGCTGTTGTTAAGAAGATCAGTACCTCTGTCTTGTCGGTATTCATCTTCGGGCAGTTGTTCTTCATCCAGTCGCCGACGCTTGCCATGCATCTGTGGAAGTTGGTCCTGATGATAGTTGTAGGGTCATCAGTGAGGGAGAGGATAAGTTCCTTAAGGAATGTCTCTTGAGCCCAGGAGACAGGGTGCCTAATATTAAAAGTGTGGACATGTAAGTGCAAGCTTATATGTCCTTATAGTTTCCTTTACCATTAAAGTACACTATAAGTGATAGGCTGTCCATAGGATAACATGGGCTTGCACCCAGGCAGACCCGGGGTCGCTAGCTCCATTATGGTACTGCCTAAACCTAACAAGTTTGGTATCAAACAAAGTTTCTTTCCACCCCTGACATGAATCTCAAGTCAAAGGTGGACTGGCATGCCCCCAGGTGGCTACTTTATAGGTTGCCCACCTGGTTGCCCCAGTTTCTCTGTGCTCTGGCTGGCAGCCTGCGCTTGCTGCCACCAAGACAGGATTCTGATCTTTTGCCAGGTAGTGTGAACACTCCTAGGAGTCAGGAACAAAGGCCTGTGCAGAAAGGTCACACCACCTCCCTCCCAGGAAAGCTAGTGAATTGCCACAACAAGGCAGTGAGCTTCAAAGGCTACACCGCTTCTGATATGCATCAGGGTTGACTTCCCACAGAAGTAACAGCCCTCCCCCTGCCCCAGGCCCCTTTACCCCAGCACAGGTGGGAAATGAGCTGTGCAGAGGGCTAACTACACCTCTAGGGTGAGCAGCCTGGTCTATCCAGCTGAGGAAGATTTCTGCCGTATTGAAAAGAAGTAGAAATTATAAGTCCTGCGAGGAGAAGGTGACCCACACACTTGCATTTGGTCACCTCAGGGGCAGATTAGCTGTAGGGACTAGATGCCCATTGACTACTAGGTCCCACACCCCTAACCTCCCATAAATCCAGATCTGACTGACTTGCATCAAGGAGGACAGAGAAGAACAACATCTACAACAAGACTTTGCCCAAACCAAGAGAGGGATACTCTGTCCCTGAAGTAACATTCTTGCAACTGGCGGATCGAGACTCGTCCTAGACAATCTCTCTAATCCTCCTGACAGAGGGACCCCTGTGAGAGCCTGAAGCACCATCAGACTCCTCTGGACTAGTGGCACTAGTCCCTTGCCAACTGCAGGTAAAACCACGCTCCGGATCTGAAGCTTCACTGGCCAATAGGCCTTCCGAGGGATCGCCCAAATTCAGATGGTCTAGTGCACTGTGGAAACTCTAGTTCTGCGTTCTAAGCTTCAGGCAGCTGTTGTGTTTCCGTGGACCACCAGACATCAAAGAAACAATCTGCTCCTGTTACCGCTGCCAAGGCTTGTTGGTCACAAGTCTGGCAACAGACCCCTTAACTCGACGCTGCATCAAGAGGGCATTCCACAATACCTGCGACCAACGTCTGCAATGACCCTGCTCTTGTGTTTTTGCATTTGGCACAAGCAGCTACCCTGTGGCTCCCGTTTAGCACCAGGGACAGCCAGGACAACTCTGCACTCGGGCTTCACAAGCAAGTAAAATTGAACTGACTGTCGTGCCTGGTCCAGGGACCGGTCTCACCTGTACACTGCAAGGGTAAAACCAACTTGACCTCTAAGTGACCATTAGTACTTTTCTCCATTGACTGCAATACTAAATAGTTACTGTATTCTATTACACAATTTTTTTTTATTGGTTTCAAAAATCTAGAACTCTGGTTAATTGTATGCTATTCTGCTCGTTTTGGTATCTAAATAAGGTAAAAATACACTTTAGTTTTATAAATTGGTGTCAGATTTCTCTTGAGTTGTGTCAATTACCTATCGTCCATGTTGGTACTCTGAAATGCCTAACACGTGTTCCTTTAGAAAAGCCTGACTGAGCTAAGGATTTATTAGTGTGAATCCAAGGACCATCTTCGGGGAATTGTGATAGTACATTGTGCGCCTAAAATGCTTCACCACATAATATTCCACTTTCCTGCAAGCAGCTAATACCTCTTATACAGAACTTCACTACCACCCCCCAATGGTGGACAGCACCAATTTCCTATCTCTCATCACCTTCAATACCCTCTCTGAAACAAATATATGATGGTACATCCCATGCCAACACAACCCATGCCATTACAACGCAGTTGTAGCAACGCAAGTGTTGTTAAAACAGGATAGCATTACAACGCACACTTTTACCACGCATATGCCTTTACCATGCATACCATTACAACGCAAAGGCATACATGGTAATGGCATAGACTTGGTAAAAGTGGTTTAGGTAAGTAATGGGGTGTGTGCGTGTGTGTGTGTGTGTGTGTGTGTGTGTGTGTGTGTGTGTGTGTGTGTGTGTGTGTATATATATATATATATATATCAAAAAAGAAATCGATGCACACTCCTTGAGCACTGTGTCCATATATATACATATATATATATATATATATATATATATATATATATATATATTGGCACAACTAACAGCCACGGATGGTATCGTCTGCATACTATTATACCTATATGTGTACCATTGTTACTGTTTAGCATTGTTTTTTGTTTTTTTTCCTTTCCTCAATTGCTGTGTATATTTCACTTTGTCCTCTCTACCAACTTATTGTAAAGTGCTCTGATATCCTTTTGGATCTTGTTCACGCTATATAAAACTTTATAAATATGTGTGTGTGTGTTTATATATATGTGTGTGTTTATATATATGTGTGTGTGTGTGTTTATATATATGTGTGCGTTAATATATATGCGTGTGTTAATATATATGTGTGCGTTAATATATGTGTTAATATATGCGTGTGTTAATATATATATCTGTGTGTGTTAATATATAAGTGTGTGTTCGTGTGTTAACGTGTGTGTGTGTGTGTGTGTGTGTATATATGGCATCCCAAAAACCATAGCCATCCTGAACCATACAATTCGCCTGGGCACCCCAAAACCCATACCCATCCTGTTCCATACAATTACCATGGGCACCCCAAAACCACCCTAAAATTACAATGGGCACCCCAAAACCCATACCGACCCTGGACCCTAAAATTACCCTGGGAACACCAAGACCCATACCCACCCTAAAACGTAAAATTACCCTTGGCAACCCAAATCCACCCTGAACCCTAAAATTACAATGGTCACCCGAAACCCAACCCCACCCTAAAATTACCCATACTGAACCCTAAAATTACACTTGGCATCCCCAAACCCACCCTGAACTCTAAAACTACCCTTAGCACCCCAAAACCCAAACCAACCATGAACCCTAAAATTACACATGCCACCCCAAAACCCATACCCACCTTAAAACTTAAAATTACCCTTGGAACCCCAAATCCACCCTGACCCTTAAATTACCCTGGGCACCCCAAAACCCATTCTCACCCTGAACCCTAAAATTACCCTTGGCATCCCAAAGCCTATACCGACCATGAATCCTAAAATTACCCCCACACCTCAAAACCACCCTAAACCCCATACTTACCTTATACCTACATGGAAAAAACACTTATGCCTTTACCATTCATGGCTTTACATTGAAAGTCGTTATAAAGGCATGTGTGGTAAAGGCATATACTTTGTAATGCCATGCGTTGTAATGGCATTGGGATGTGATGGTACTTGCTTTGTGAGGGCATGAGTTCTAATGGCATGCATTGCAGTGAATTTGTTGTAATGGCGGTTTCCCCTCTGAAATACACTCGAACAATATTACCAGCACATGGAGGCCACAGGACCAACTTTACACTCAGCCTCCCCCAAAATTAATCAAAGATATCCTTCACAAGTCTTGTGCAGGATATCCAAACCAACAAACTACAACCCTATCTCCAACAGTCTGTTCCTAGGTAAAGTACTCAAAAGAGCTGTGTTTACTAAACTATCTAATTTTACTAAGGAAAATAAGTTGATATTGGATCAACAGTCTGGATTCAAAGCAGTTAGAGGCGCAGAGTCAACCCGGAGTCTCCCTAAAACTGACAGTGGACAAGAACGGAGCATCTGCCTTGCTTTTTAACATAGCAGCATTTGACACACTATA
The DNA here is from genome assembly GCF_964263255.1 of Lissotriton vulgaris. Lineage (NCBI taxonomy): Eukaryota > Metazoa > Chordata > Amphibia > Caudata > Salamandridae > Lissotriton > Lissotriton vulgaris. The sequence goes on from NC_141698.1 coordinate 162,232,137, forward strand.
CTACAAAGACTCCTTTAGCTCAAGATATGTGAACATATCCTATAGTTAATTACATCATACCTTAATCACAGACCAATCTTGGTTTTCACATCACCGTTCATACCAGTCCCTCACAGCCAATACTATGGAATCCTTCAGTGGTCAGTCATCTCTCCTTTCCTACTCAAAATCAATCTAACCTCCAAACCAGACCTGATCAGATCATTCAACCTAGTATAACAACTGTGAAGATAAGAACATTATTCTAAAAATGGATGGCCCAGAAGACTTCTGCAAGTCAATACTTGGTGATTGCCTTTTTGCCTTAGATAAATGGATGGTGATTAACCCCCTAAATCTGAACACCACAAAGGGAGAGTTTATGACCTATGAACAATGGCACAAACAGCAGTCTATGGACATATGGCCCTAGGAACTTGATGCCCTGCCAACAATTTCAAGAGGAGTGAGGAACCTAGGAGTTACCATGAACATGGATCTGTCTGCATATCAATAAGGTTTACAAGGAGCATCAGATACACAATATATATTCTACAACTCCTCTTCCCAACTGAAGTATGCAAAATAAAGCGATGCATTGAATGCTTCAGTTAATCTCAGCCACTGGTAAATACTCGGGCCACATCTCAGTCCATTCCTATTATGCACGCACAGCCACCTCAGTTTGACCTCAGCCATATGCAAGAGTCATGCCAAATGCAGCTTGCCACATGCTGAAAGGTGATTGCTGCATAGATCAGCAACACTGGTCGTTTCAGATTGTCCACAGCGGCCTCATGCTTACCTCCAGATCTAAAGAACAGTAAAAGAAGTGTTTCTGCCTCACAGTGCCTTCAATGGATAAAGAGTGGATGATATTGTTGTGGAGAGTACTCCTGCACGAACAACAGGGCGGTGAGTGCTTCTAAATTATGTGAGAGGTGGTTGGAGGGATTGGCTACACTAAAGAGTAAGCAGCTGGCAATATCCTGCACATGTGGGGAGCACAGGTGGGAGGAAAATCCTCTGCTGTACTAATGGGAAGAAATGGAACAAGATTTCCAGCATTAATGAGCAGCAAAGGGGAGAGGGTTCCTGCCCTAATGTGGATGATAGAGGGAGTCATTCGACCGATGGGAGGGTAGAAGGAATTCTTAGCCTAACGGATACAAAAGCGTGATAGATACTACACTTACACCATCGTGTGGAATAGGAGGACACTTAGTTAATACAACCAGGGGACTGAAGAAGCAGGTAAAGGCAGTACCTTGTCAGAGGATAGAGACATAAGGACTATTGAAGGGAGGACCTATGCTGAATACATTTTGGCAATAGCATGCCTGTCAGACATGTTAGCAGGGTTTAAGTTTCACTGTTTTCACTTTTATATCTGTCACATAAAAAATCAAGAAACTATAATTGTATTTGCTGTATCATTTTCGTTTATTCAGGTTACCAACAATCCCCCCTCCCCCTCACAGAATTGCGTTTAGAGGGAACACTCTTATAGTAGAGCTTACTAGATCTTCTTAAAGATCAACAGAGAAACAGAGCAGCACAACTAATAAATAAAACAATAATAAAAAAAAACAGCAATACCTTTCTGTATATTAAAGAGCCCTGAACTGTCTGTAACAGGGTTTCAAGAGATGCATTGTATTTTATCAGCTTTCATGCAAGAAGCAGGTTTTAAATTTGGTACAGGCGGATGGTCCACTCTGTATGTGCTGTTCTCGTGGTCAGGAACCTGTTCAGTCTCACCTTTGTCTCTTACCCGCTTCTCTGTTATGAACCACAGATTCCGTTCAGCAGGTGGACAGTTGTTTTCAACGTGGTGCTTCATTTTCTTCGACTGGTTAACTATTTGTTCTAAGGCACATGCTGCGCTTGTTATTCTTCCAGTATGTGTGGTACTGTCACTCGCTTACGTAAAAGAAAGGTGAACAGGTACTATTGTGAATATATATATATATAATTTTTTTTTGCAACTAAGTTTAGTAAGTTGTACATTGTTTTTTTCCAGCTGAAGTCTGTAATTGAAAAAGTGATTGCCCACTTCCAAGACTTTGCAGTTCTTTTCTCTGTGGTAAGTTGGATTTTATATTAGTGCATTTGCACAAATCTCATGGTTTCCAAAATGTGTACTATATTTTAGTCCTCTGCATGCAGTATTTATGAATTAAGGTATAGAACTTCTAATGTCATGTCTCAGACTCTCCAGCTGTGTTCTCCTATACTTGTATGTTTTTGGTCTCCATCCCCTGGTCACCTGACACCTTTAATCTCCAGTAAGTAGAGTTTTTCCAAAGCAATCTCCCATTCCAGTGCCTATTCTCCCCACCCAACCCCCCAAGGATAAAGTGGTTCAACATTGCAATTTTACTCCTGAAAATGCAACATCATCATTCTTTTCTTAATTTTCTCTCCTGCCCTGAGTGTGTTCTCCGAGAGGCTGCCATCACTACTTCTGCTCTCTTGTGACTTCGACTTGCAGCCTAATTTCTGTTCTTTTCCTAGGCTTCGCATCTGCTTCTATAATTGGGAGTGCCGCAGATCAGCATGCTTTTGTTGACTTGGCTAAAGGAGTTTGTGACCTTTTTGGAGCTCCTTCTCTGGAATATTCAGTATTTCTCTGTGGTCCGTGTAGGTCCCTGTTCCTGTAGACAAAGGCTGATTGCAGGAACTGGATGAGACTCTCCAGATCAAGTGATGCGTGGCCTTCTAGCTCAACAAACAAGGAGACCCACTGCTAATTCATCTTGATTCCAAATGATTTTCTGAAACGCGCTCTAAGGTTTTGAGTTTGCGAGCCCATCCGGCAGTGGGCAAATCTGAAGTGCAAGTAATGTTAGGAGAACCCCTTCTTCCTTGTAGACCTTGCTGTGCCCCACATTAAAATTGATTTGTTAGTACACATTTCATAGATTCTTCAGAAGCTTGATAAGAAGAAGGAGCAGAGATATTAATAAAACTATTAAGCAACTAGGAAAAATTAGGATGCATAAAGTGTACATTTCTTTTGCACTGCAAAATTCATCAGTTTGTTTCGAGGCCTTTGTCTGAACTGGAATGCAAGGTACAACATTCTGGGCAAATGTCTAAAAAAGGTTGACAGAGTAATTGAAAACCAATTGTCTGTTAAGTGTACATTTTTTAAAGCTAAAATAGCTCTGCTTCATCGGGGTAGGAAAGGGGAGGGAAGTGGAAGTAATGGAATTTAAGATGGTGAAATGCAGGGCTTTCAGTTTTGATGGCCTCGGGTGGAACGCAAAAGCTGTATAAACATCTTCCTCAGCCATTATAACTGGGGCTGAAAGAGGCTCTAGAGTAAACGTTGGTGACAGTGTTGTTAGTTTGTGTGTTCATGGACACCGCACTAGGCTTTATTTTATCATGCCTAGTGGGAATAAGCAGTTCTATTGATCTATTTAGCTGTCACATGACTAAAATAATAGTGAAAGGATGCATATTGAAACGACCTGCATTTTGTTCTGTACTCTCAGGAACAATTTGGGCTTAAATAACTTTTCAAATATGCTTAGTTGTCCTTTTTCAATACAAATTAATAACATTTTAAAGGTCTCCTCTGGCAGCTGCTAAAAATTGACCATTCTTACTGTGGTTTTAAATCTACACGCATGTGACTGCGTGCTTTGGCCTATATCAGGACAGTCTCTTTTGGTGGTGTACAAAGCCCATTACTCTACATTGCTTCACGGAAAATGAATTCACCTCTTCAACCATCATGTGTAAGATGAAGACAGCTCTTTCTATGTAAATTTGCATACTCTATGTTCTTGTTTCAGAGCTGGCTGCTGCAAAGTACAGTGAACTGGAATAAGCAAATTGACAATATGGATGCTAAATTGAAGCAGTAAGTACCCTAGGAAGATGGCAAAGTTTTTGCTAACTTCGGGTGATAATTACAGAATTTGACCAATTCTAAAATTTGCCTCCAATGGCTCTGGACCTTTTCAGTGCAGACACCCACAGTCTTAACCTCTGGCGCCATCATAGGGACATGCCAAAGTCAACTGGCCAGTTGAATGGAGGTGGAGTTTGGGCCGATGCCTAGTTCACAAAGATCTCCATCTTAGCATAGATTTAAACTGACACTCATAGACGTATTCATGTGCAGAAGTGAAGTAAGCATATCTAGACCTCTTTTCTGTCCTTTTTCTTCAGTTACATCGCCATCTGGGTATCATTAGCATGTATATTGAACTGCAGTGTGAACAACTTGATAATCCAAGCCATCGGGGGGGGAGGAAGCATCCCTCTGCAGTTACACAGTCACATGAGGTTGCAGCAGAGACAAACTGGCTAGATCTATCTGTTTCCAGGAAGTTGAGGACCATTTTCTCCCAACATTTAGCCGGAGCAAACATTCGCTAATATCCAGAAGTGTTAGTCTGTCCCATAAATGCAACAGGGGCCTGAATGTTCATATCTAATGGCTTTTGATGATCCAAGGGAATTTAACTGTTGGCAGACTCAGACCACTTCCTCCCTGACTGTACTGAAGATTGGCAGTTTTATAAAGAAAAACAGGCTGGCAATAGGTGGATCTGTCCTTGGAAATCAAAGCTGTACCTCACTTGCACTTCAGAATTGGAGTTGGAGGACTGTTGGATATTTCAAGATCAAATAACGATGAAGGCTGCAGAAAGAAATTAGCATTCATTGCAGAGTAAGATGGGCAAAGGGTTTTTCATGGTGGTCAAAGACTATCCAGTTTTCCTAAAGCCATCTTATTTGTCTTGGTAGAAAACTAAGACAAATTGATTTTGAGTTTTTCGTTGGCATTCGGTCACCAATCTTATTTCCCAGTCCGCATTAAGGAACTGTTTGAGATGGATTAAAAGCTAAGTTTGAAATGAATGGGGAACAGAGAAAGTGCAAAAAGGTCAACCAATGTCAGAATGAAAAAGAGGCAAAGGCAAGGTAAGAGGAAAATACTATATATTTGGAAATGTTGACAACCTTTTCCTAGCAGGACCTAAAAGACTATCAGTCTGTTACTGTGTCATTAGGATTATCTCCTCAGAGAGGTTCATTGCCCTTTTTCACTTGCTTTTAAAATGATCAAAAAGAGTTTGGAAGGCAGTCTTTGATAATTGAGTGCTCCACATCTTATATAGGTAAATGGGGACATATTTTCAAGAGAGGAGATGATATGGGGACACACTCAGCCAGTAAAGAAACATGCTACCTTAACTCGTTTTGCACAATCTTGTATTTGGTTGACATTTATCAAGATCTGTGCAGGTCCCCAATCATTGTGGAGTTGTTCAGTGCGAGAGGGTACAATGTAACAATCCTTATTACCGGAAGTGCTATGCCCTCTACATAATTTGCATATGTTGTGGTCTGTTTCTACCTGTGCACATTATAGTCTGGGGCCATGCAAGAACCTTGCCTTGTTGGCTTCTGTGTATTATTTAGCTTAAAATTCCCTTTTTCTTGAATCAACGATTGCATTTAATTGTTCTGTGCCCATTTCCAATGTTGTTCTGCTTTTAAATAATTTATTTTTTCCTAGGGTCACCCTCTACATTCAATTTGTACATTTGGACTTCACTTTTCTTTATTGTATTACTTTGAGTGTGTTGCATACTATTCACCAAATTCCATATCTTATTTTCTTTACCCATCTGCACTCTTGTTGGTTTCAGTGTTCTTTGCTCTGGTTCTCCTGTCCTTGGTCTGTTTGAAGCAATTCTCTTCTTTGATTAAAAACAAGAATGCATCCATAAACTTGTAGTCACCTAGCTTGTCCAAGATTCTTTTATTAGTAGGCTGTCATAACTTGCTACACCCTCCCCATCCCCTGGCAGTTTCTTAAATTATATCTGTACTTACATCCTGGTCTCTTGGATAGCACATAGCGCATCCTGATCTCTTGGATGGGCCCAATGTATCACCAGGGTTGAAAGATCTCAGAAGTAACTGTCTGATTTGGGACCATTATAGTGGTGTCTTGAGGGTTTCACAATCTGTGCGGCCACCAGCCCATGGGCTAATGGAATAATTTGAAACAAAAACTAGCACCATATACATAACCATGTCTACATTCTATGGTTTGGCCTTGTCTAAAGGCAAAACTACCAAACTGCAAAAAAATTTAAAAGCTTGGTATTAGACTTACATTTGCCTTCCCTACTCAATTTCACGTGGAAAAGCAATAGCTACACATGACATTGCAAATCAGATTTAAACCCACAAGCACAATCATTGTTGAGTAAACTTCTCAATACTTTCACAACAGTAGAGCCGTAACTTCCTTTCATGATTTACCATCACGTAGCCTAAAGGAGGCGCAGGCCAAACATACCCTAATTTTCACGAGCGAGAGAATGAGACGCATACTCCACATAGCTAACCAGAGGCTGTAGAACTCCCAAACATTTGTCATGCAAACAGTCAAGCCCTCACCAAATTTAAAGAATCCTAAAAATGGTTCTCTCTATAATGATGATGAATGAACAGTCCAGGAAGACCAAAAGCAAGCAAAAGAAGCAATGAAAAATTAAGTAAGAGCTTGGGTACCCACAGTTTAAAGAATTATACAAAATCAATGCAGAGCAATGCAACGACTAGCATACTTTGGAGGTATAGAATTATAATTTTATATCTGGGCCATACGTACAAATGCATGCTGCACTACCCCACACCTCGCTTAAACATCAGTTTATCCCTTGTTAGTATGTTATTCACTACTAAAGTGTTGTTTGCAGGGGTGTAATATATACTCCCGCAACCCCTACGATGGATGGGGACCCCAACCCTTCAGTTGCCCCCATGCAGCCCAAGGCCTATGAAAATCTGTGTGGTATGTGAGACAGAAGGGCTACTATTTACATTCTGCAGGGGGCCCCATCATTTTGCAATATGCCACTGCATCGGGAGCCCTCATTTCAATTAGTCTGACCCTTATACCTGCAGGAAAAAACAATCATGTTGACGGGGCTGAGTTTGGGAAAGAATGCCTCTATACATAAATATATATCGCAACTGCATAAGTGCACATGTTGGGAAGCACACACCTCGAAGAGAGGATATACATTTGCATTAATTAAAAGGCACACTTGTTTGGCCCATGAACTGAACAATTTCCATGAACACATGTATTTATTGCACATTTCTTTTTTTTCAAAGGACTACTCACAGTAAAGCATGGTATTTAGAATTAATTCATTTCCTGACACAAAATGTCTTTTTTTTTTTTTAGGAGAAATTCTTACCTTTCTTGGACATGTTCCAGAAGGAGACTGTGAGGGTGGAGGTCTGCAAGTGTATAATGGAAGCTTTCATCAGGCAAGTATAATGTATTCTAATGAATTGAAGTGCTGCCTGGAAAATCAAAGCCTACCAGTGAAGGCTTTTGGATGAAAACTAACATACTGCTTCATGTGCCCAATGGCATTCGGAAGATATTCTTTGTAGCTTAGGCTTGAAAAATGTAAAATTATTTTTGAGAGGGAGATGTATTTGTATTGCTGTGAATGTATTCCCAGTCGCCAATTACAGTTTCAGCTGTAGTGCATGTAAAGAAATATTAATTTGATGTAAAATTGTGCTGCCAGCACGGCCAAAGGGCATTTTCATTTATCTTCTGTAGTGTTTTTCATTAAGAACTTGAAAGACCCAGGTGTAACCTAATTAGTCTTTGCAGCATGCCTTTATAAAGTTTTATGTAACAGTTTAGTTTAATGATGAATCCACTTCTGCATTCTTAAACTTGAAATACAGCCATGAGATACAAAGAATGCTACAAAAGATACATAACCAATAGAGAAGACAGTGGTATCTTAATCACACCATATGTGTGTATCAGCCACCTGCAACCTTTGGGAAGATATTTTCTAAAATTTGTATAGATACGTAATTGGGTGGCAGTGTTTTCCCAAAGGCTTCCATGGTTCATCCACAAAGGCCCACCCTATATTATCACTGTTTGTACAGAGAGGGGCAAGCATGTTGTAATCCGAGGCATGGTCGCGTAGACTTGCTACTGTTTAAAATATTGAGTTGTGAGGGCAGTGTTTTTTATTCTTTATTAAGAAGCTCTAACTAGGCAGTTTGCTTCCCTATGGGCCAAAGGTATTCACACAAGGCTTTTCTCCAATACCTCAGGGATATTTTTTCTGTGTAAAGAGTAATTGTTACAAGTATAGAAGGCCAACCAAAGTTGGAACCGAAAACCATAAAAAAGGCAGTTGTCCTTCCAAAAAGATTATTAGGTGCCTGCTGCAATCCTGCTTATATTGTGGCAGGACGTTGCCAAAGAGCAAGAATATGCCTTTAATTAGTCCATTGTATTGGTTAACTGAAGGTCTGTCCATGTAGAAGCATTTTTGTCATTGGTATGAAATGTCTGACTGATCCCACAGGTTTTTGGCAGAATTTACATGTTTATAATGATTGCTCTAATATTCGTGTAGTTGGTATACTGCGCCCCATTCTCTTTTTTCAAGTACAAATGTTGTTAGGAGTTCTTTTGCATAAAATGTTACTCTGAAAGCATAATTCATGCATTATATTTTACAGAAATCAGCAAGAATTGACCAAGGATCCTGTGATACTAAACGCTCTACTGCATGTTTGTAAGACCATGCATGACTCTGTAAAGTAAGATCAAATTATGAACCAAAATATTACATTATTATGTGGTTTTGCATGATCTAGAAAATGTGGAACGTTGTCTGGTTCAGATTATGGTTCTGTATCCCAAAGTTGTTTCTTATTGTGCACTCATGTTAAAGTATGTTTTATATCTCACAAGGAGGGTTTCTATCAATACGTTTTTCTACTCATTCATGTTATATATGTTAATCCTAACTGTACTATTCAAAATATTTGTAAATAGCACTTCTGTTCAGAAAATTACATTGATGGTGTCAAATATTGTTTACATTTAAACTCCACCTACTGGTCATACTTAGTGCATATGTAACTTTATTGAGACTAAGTGAAAGTTGGTTGAAGTGTACTTTTGATTTTTTCAGCCACATATTCACTTTAATCAATCTGAAGGGAAATCTTTTATGACCGTGCTAGAACTGGAATACAAAAATGCCAGAGAACTTAAATTTGCATGGGACTAATGGGATGTCTCAGTGGCCACAATCATAGCTTTTTTCAAGACTTGGCAATTAAAAAGCAGCACATTGGTGTGGGTTAGTGGTTATACTCACTATTTAAGGACTAACTGATGCACATAAGCACCATATCAAACAATTATTCTGTGATCAGAAGGTTAACTCCTTAGTTATCATAATTTGGTGCATTAAACTGTTTTGGCGAGTTCTGTTACCCTAACAGGTGATCCTGGCACTATCAGTTAGCCAGGGAAGGTAGCAGCTGGCGCTAGTGAGGGAACAGGTAGGTTTTAAGTTTTTTTTTCTGAAAGCATGCGAGGTTGGAATCAATCTGGAAAGTCTTGTGGGTGAATCTCTCATAGATTAGCAGCCACAAAATGGGAAGGAGTGACCTCCTATTCTTTCCCTCCAGGAGGTGGATGGTTAGAGAAGAACCTAAGGTTCTATAACAAACATATGGAGAGATTATTTTTTTGTAGTCTCTTTATTGGTTTACACTAAATAAATTAAAAAAACAACCATTTAGAGCATCAGCATTTCCACATATATTGAAATTAGAAAAAGAAAGACATCAATAGTAACAATTTCCCATCTTTCTTCCCCCCTTCGCTGCTCCCGTCGTGCCCTGATAAAATATAAAACGCCACCTATAGTCAATGAAACAGAACAGATATTGTGAGCCCTACGGTCCCCCGTAACTGTGAACAGTTCACTCGGTCCCCCCAATGGGAGAGCTGCAATGCTAAACTAGTTTATACATATATGTAATCTCTAATTTCTGATGGGCTCAACCCCAACAGGGTGTCCTACTGGCCATCTTCCTTCACCTGCCCACAAACTAACTCATTCTAGGTTACGATGCCTGTTCTCCGCTCACCCTTCCCTCTGCATACACACCAGGTCCTGGGGTTTCCCTCTAGTCAGCCAGCATTGCCACCAATGCAACCAGATTATCTCCTATTTTTTAACCCTATTGTACATGTTTTTTCAGCACTTATTGTGCCACTGCCCATTCTGACATATCGTGGAGTCAGTCGGAGTACCTTGTGGAAGTAGTCCCCATGAATTTACATGCAATACGGCCTTTTGCAAGCAAGAATCCCAGTTGAAGAAATGTCCTGCTTAGTATCTTGTTCTCCGGCATCGATATCAGGCCCAATAGAACCATAGGTGGTGTGGGTCGCAGGTCCCAACCAGTAGCCCTATTGAGGCTCTCTACTATGCTCTCCCAGTATTGTGTTAGAGATGGGCACTGCCACACCACATGCATAAAATCTGCCACAGGGCTCCCACACCAGGCACATCTGTCTGTCCACGTATTCTAAATAGTATGCAAGATTTTAAGTGAGAGATACACCTGGTGTTTGTAATTATATTGAATCAGTTTTAGCCATGCTTTTGAAGCGACAGTAGGGGTTCCTCCAAGGCTTCTTCCCACCTCCACAGGCTTTTGGTATTATTCTCGGTAGCTCATCTGTTAGCGCCCAATAAATGTGTGAAGTCAATTTACACCCTCATGCCAGCGATATAAGTGATACCAACATTGTCAATGGCGCCTCTACAGATAGAGATTTGATGAAGAAAAACAGGCCCCATTTTTGGAGCGCAATGTGACAGATGCACAAAGCCTTAAAGATCGACCACTTGGCAACTAGAAGTTAGTTGAGGGCAGAAAGGTGTTGACTAATGGTAGGGTTAGCAGACAACCTTATCGTAAGAAGTGCAGTATTGTTTTGAATTGCTTAACGATTTTGTGTACACTAGGCAGGGAGTCCAAGGTAAAGAAAACCTCTATTGTGTAGTTGTGGAATCTGCTATCATATCATCCAACACAAGCTCAATCCAAATATCCTTTCCATGTATAGTCTCCTGTTTCTGCACGCGGTCTACAGTGCCATCTGCCATCATGTGTTTTCCTCGATTTCCCCCAAGGGCATGACTCTCCCCACATGCCTCCATCTCAGATGGACATGACACACTCTTCTTCCTATGTGCTCTAGTCATGGCTTGCCATCATCTATCTGGAATGATCCCCACTCAAAAATGTGGTCACCCTACAAATTGATAATTCTAGGTCCCCACCTGTCCCTTTTGACTTTGCAAACCTCAAAGTCTGTGTCAACTTTAAAAGAACGTACGTGGTTCTTCTGTGCACTCTGATCTTAGGAGATGTTTAGTGACCACCCATCTATATGTAGATGATACCCAATTGTACGAAAGAGAAAATTCTCTGGATTTTAAGTTTGGTAGCTTTCACACCAACCATTTTCGTCTTTTCATTCCAACTATGTGGGACAGTGGCAACAACAAGGTCACTGTCATTGTAGTGTTAGTGTAGGGGTTGAATCCTAGGAACACTCGAACCTTATCAACACATAACATGATTACATAACAGTAGTTGATTTGCTTCGCACTGCAGTAAACTAGAAATCAGTCTGTCTCCTTTTCCATTGTGTTCCCTCAGTGGAGTGATGGCAGTGGTGGGATGAATGCAGCTGCAGAGTCTAGCAATTATTTTGATAAAATATGGAGGTTCACAGTCAGTTTTGTCCAGTGACATAATAAGCAGATGCACATAGATATCATGTAGAACTCGAAAATCATCTTGACATCCAGTTTGTAAAAAACTAAGTAATTTAAATGTTTTGCACAGGCTTAATCTGTCACTATGCTGCGCTAAAATGTATGCACAAAAATAGGTATGCATTATCTTGAAATGGGTGAGAAGATTATATTTTTAAGCGCGACATTAACATTTTAATTTTGATCGACAAAATTGATCTTGGAACACGAGGAGAAACAAATATACTAGAATAATGTCATGGCTGCAAAATCTATTGTGGAATGTTGCTGGGTCAAATAAAAGAAAAAAGGACAAGCCTGTGTTCAGCTTTTAAAATATAGTACTGCAAATATGGCCCATCGTTCACAAAGGGTTGGCAAGCAGAGGCTTCAACTCTCAATTTGTGAGTAGTGCAGTACCCAATAAGAATAAGATGGAGAAGAAGTAACAATATTTAGAAAAGCATCTCTTAACTTTATCTTCCGGATTGAGAATTCTCAACTGTGCAAGGCTATTTTTTTGTTCGCTCACTTGTTAGAAGAGCTGCAAAATGCATCTGAGATGTTAAACTCACCCTCTCTTAGGGTGGTATACAATCATTGAAGTCCAACTAAAATCTGACATATTTAGACAGGACAAATGCATGAAAGTCATTAGAGGACTGATAGGGGACTATCCACTGATCTAGATGGCTGCACTGTGGCACTACCTCCCCCATTGTTTTCCTGAAATAACTTAATAGGAATTTGAGGAATCTGATGGTGTGTGGAAGCGGTGTCTACCTGCTACTTCCTCAGACAAAACTTCTTTAATCTGAAAGAGACTGTTCGATATAGATTCCTTACCTTAAAATTACCCCCAGACGTCTGACTGGATCCGGAGAATTTTTTCTTAGCATTACCCCTGCATGTCGGTAGGTGGCGTCGGTCAACTCCGCATCAGTCGTCTGCTTCGTGGTTGCCAGGATGACGTTGCGGTGTCTACATAGGCGCCCCCCTGCGCGCTGACATCAGTTCTTTCTTTTTCCGTGCCAGCCTGTGCAGTTCCAGAAAGAGCTACCCCATAGTCACTTTTTGCCTAACTTTAGCATTTTGTCGACTTCTTTTAGAGTCTTTCGAATCCTGGTGTGCGAGGGATGTCCCAACGCCAGACTGGGTTCAAGCCATGCGACTCCTGTCATCAGCTGATTTCTGTGACAGATCCGCACCTTGTGTGTCTGTGGTGTTTGGAGCAATACCACAACCCGAAATTGTGGTCAGACTGCCTGGTCATGAATACAAAGTCTTTGCTGGAGCAATTACGAAAGCGATTGGAGGCTTGCCTGTCGGCTCCTCATTGCTCCTGGTTTTGTTCGAGGGGAAGGTCTTGGGACTGCTTGCGGAGCCCCCACACCTCATCGCATTCCAAATCTTAGAGTTCTTCGGGTAAGTCCAAGAAGAAGGCGAAGAAGCACTGGCGCTCTACGCCTTCTCCCCATTGGTCAGATGACGCAACGTGGGATTTGGAGCTCGAATGCTCCCCTACGGTGCCTACTTCAGGGATGATTGTGCCAAACCCCCCCCCCCCCGTTTTGGGGAGCCGGAGCGTCTCCATCCCAACTTAGTATGCTTTACAGGGCCTTTCACCTCTTCTCAGGGCAGCCAAACTCCGCAACTGCGCCTTCGGGACCAGCAGATCCGTTAGGGGGGCCTAGGCCATTAATGCCGGCGGCTCCGGCGCCGAAGGGACCTTGTGGATCCAGGCCTGGGTCTGGATCGACGCTGGTCGATCTTACGCGACCTTCCCTGGTGGCGACGCCCAGGCACCGGTCGTGCCTCCTGCCTGCGCCGGCCCCATCCTCAGCACCGAGATGGAGCTGGACTGACGTCAGTCGATGTCTGAGGGTACTTTTGTTCCCCTGTTCATCCCTGGTGTTCCGTACTGCCGGAAGGTGGTGATGAAGACTGGGAGGGGTCGCTGGACCCTTTAGCAGACCAGCTGCAAGAACTGGACTAGATAGAGGACCTGGGTGACGCCAGTGGTCTGGACACTTCTCCAAACATTGGCTTGCTTTTTCCCCCTACTGTGGCTACGGAGGAGGGGCCGTCCTATGCTGTGGTGTTGCGAAGGGCAGCTCAGGTCTTTGGCCTTGAGCTCCCTTCAGTGGCAGTCAGTACTAACTTCCTGACAGATGTGCTTCAGCCTGCGGCGTCCTCCTATGAACCACTTCTGCCCTTCACCGAAGCACTCAATAACGTCCACCTTGTCCAAGCCCAGCACTGGGGCACCTGTGTAAAGGACGATTGCCCACCGCCATCGCCCTGGCAACCGCCCAAGGTAAGTAACCAGGAACCCCACGGAAGCCATGTGAAGTTTGGAAACGGCGTGTTCAACTCAAGTCAATGGGTAAGTCGCAGTTAGAATTTTAAAAACAGCTGGACCCGTCCCAGTGGACCCTGAAGGAACTCAGTGAAATACAGAAGTTTCGAGAGCCACCCCACCCATGGATACCCTAGGAACCAGGATACCTACACCAGGGAAGCCAGGTGCATAGGTGCGAAGTGGCGTCAAAAACCGCCATCTGAGTCCATGGAGGACTTCAGGAAGATGCTGCTGGCAAAGAAGTGGACAGTGCCCTTGTTTCTACAGCTATGTGGACCATGCGTCACAGAGAATGACCAGAAATGATGAACGGGCTGTCCCATGTCGGATGTCGATATCCAAAGGGTCCGTGTCCGGCAGGAGCATCAACAGGCTTTGGCAACGGGTGGCAAAAGATGATAAGGTACAGTGTCAGGACCAGCAAGGTCCAGGAGACTCACTAAGTGCAAGTGAATCAGCATAGGTCCCAAGCCCACTGTAGTTAAAGAAGACCCTTCTAGAGGGCCTGAAGATCTCTGGAGACAAGAGTCACCCAGTCTTGGCAACGGCCAGCCACACAGTGCACAAGGATACGGTTCTGGTCGCGTTGACGAGGGATACTGGCTGCAGACTCTGTCAAAAGGCAGTGCAGGCCTCGAGGAAGTTATAGGACCGTCATCTGTGTTACCGACCCGGTGGAAGACCAGGAGCAGCAATCGGTCAGCTGTGTTGCGGTGCCTGTGGATGCAGGGGAGTGAGTGCTTCACTCCAAGGGAGATTCATTCGGGTGTCTTTGGATGTCCACAGGACCTGGAAAGGGTAGGTATGGAGCATGGACATTGACAGTGCAGCAGGCTTGCGGAACAAAGAGATCAGGGGCAGGAGGAGTCTTTCTGGTTGCAGTCTCGGTCCCAAGACGAAGTCTGATGCGGTCAGTCCGACGCGGTCTGTACGACTCAGTCAGGATGCTCAAACAGTTGAAGAAGATGAGGAGCTTGATCTGAATCGAATCACACAACGAATCTAGAGACCCACCTACAGGTAGTCCCTTAAGTACCCTAAGGAAAGGGTTAGGCCGCTTCAATGGTTCGTCCCAGAGGAGGGTCCGGGAAGTGGGGAGGATACTCCCATATCCTTTGTCCAGTTTCGTGCCAGAGCGGGAAACAACGGCACCCTGAGCTGGTTTGAACTGGACTATGCAAGGAGGGCACAAAATGTGCCCTTCAAGCGGACTGACTGGCGCTTGCAGGCGCTTCCACCCTGCCCCAATACACCAAACACCTCCCCGTGACAGGGTTACTATTGTCATGCCTTCCCCTGCTAAAAATTGGCTCAGTAGCAGGAGGGCAGAACCATGTCTCAGGTCGGCAGCAGCCCTAGCTTGCTAACGGGTTCTGAAATACTTGTACGGGGAGCACTAAGGGCCTCCCGGAGGAGCTTTACAGTGCATGGAATCATACCTCCCATGTGGGGGTATGATTCCAACATGTTTGATACCAAACATGACGAGGTTTGTTACAGCAAGTTTAGAGATGGTCATCGCGTAATGATGCATGGCCACTCGATGTATCTAAATGGCTGATGCACTTACAACCCAATAGAATGGACTCCGAAGGTTATAGGGGTGTTGTGCTAATGCAGAGGCACCCTCACACTTAGAACTGGGCACCCTGCCTTCAGGATTGAAAAGGCCTGCTTTAGGTGGGACTTATAGGTTGTTAGTGCAGTGAACCTAAATATAGGGAATCCTATATCCGTAGTAAGTGGTGCTAGCACCAGCTTACACAGGCTGCAATGGCAGGCCCGTAGTCAAAATTTGAAAGGTCTCTCATGGGTGGCATAATGCATGCTGCATCCCACAGGAGACCTCTGGTGTACCTATGCCCTAGGTACTTCAATACCATGTACTAGGGACTTATATTGATGTACCAGTAGCCGTCTTCATTTTCCATGTGGAAATATCTGGAGAGTCCATCCGCATTGGCATTGTTACTCCCAGGTCTAAGTTCCACTGCATAGTCCATCTCCTGTAGGGAAATGGACCACATCAGAAGTTTGGAGGTTTCACCCTTCATCTGTTTAATCCTTAAGAGGGGCTTGTGGTCTGTCTGAACAATGAAGTGAGGGCCAAACGGGTATTGCCTCAGCTTCTTCAAGGCCCGACCACAGCTAAGACTTCCCTCTCAATGACTGACCAGTGTTTCTCTCTCTCTGGGTCAACCTCCTGCTGATAAAAGCTACTAGTTGATCCTTACCCTCTGCATTCAGTTGTGATAACACAGCCCCTACCCCTATCTCAGATGCATCTGTCTGGACAATGAAAGTTTTAGAGTGGTCAGGACTTTGCAGGATGGTAGCATGTACTTTAGGCCATCAAATGCCTTTTGACAGCTTACTGTCCACTGAACTTTCTTGGGCATTTTCTTAGATGTAAGATCATTCAGGGGAGTCACTATGGCCCAATATCCCTTGACCGATCTTCTGTAGTACCCAGTCATGCCCAAGAAAGCTCTGACCGGAGTATGGGTAGTGGGAGCAACCCTGTCCACTATGGTCTGGATCTTGCTCTCCAGTGGTTGATCCTAGCCTCCATCTACCAGGTGGCCGAATACACAACCTTCCACAGCCCTATCTGGCACTTGGTGGCCTTGATAGTGAGGCTAGTTTTTGCAGGGCCTCCAGAAACTTTCTGAGGTGGACCAGGTGATCCTCCCAGGTGGAGCTAAAGACGGCTATATCATCTGGACATGATGCACTACAGTCTTCCAGGCACGTGAGAACTTTGTTCACCAACCTCGGAAATGTGACAGGTACATTTGTCAGAGCAAAGGGCATTACAATAAATTGATAATGCCCGCTAGAGGTTGAAAATGCTGTTTTTGCTTTGTTTCCTCAGCTAGTCTGATTTGCCAGAAGCCAGGTCAAATGTACTCAGAAACTTGGCTGAGGCCAAAGTATCTATAAGTTCATCTGCCCTTGGAATAGGATGGGCATCAGTCCTAATGACTGCATTGAGTCCTCTGTAGTCCATTCAAAACCTCATCTCTCTTTTTCCACCCTTGGTGTAAGGTTTTGGCACAAGGACTATTGGACTAGCCCAGGTGCTATCCAAAAGCTCAATGATCCCCAATCCCAGCATCTTTTGGACCTCTGTCCTGATGCAATCCCTGACATAGTCAGGCTGTCATTAGATTTTACTCTTGACAGCAGGCTGTCACCTGTGTCCACTTCATGGGTACACAAGGTGGTTTGGCTGGGTCTCAGGGAGTGTCTGTACTGATTGAGGACTTGCCTACAATCAGCTTGCTGTTGTTCATTGAGGTCACTCTCTTCCTCCTGTCCCTCATCAGTTGCAATTAACAAGCCCATATCAGCCCTGTCCACAAAAGGTTTCAGACTGTTCACATGAAGTACCCTATGGAGTACCTAGGTCCACCGGGTAGGTGACCTCACTTTTTTGTTCAAGGGTAGTGTGGGTGCCACTCCACTTGTCTTGGAGAGCTGCTGGAGCCACAGGCTCCAACACTCACACTCTCTGTCCTGGCTCATAAACAGTTAGGACAACCTTTTGGTCATGCCAAGCTTTTGGAAGTTCTTGGCTGGCCTTCTTCATGTACTCAGCCAAGCGTGAACGCAGGCCATGGAATTAGTCTACAATCTCCAGTTTAGGAGGCTTTAGAGGTTGCTCCCAGCCTTCCTTCACTAGACACAATGGACCCCCTAACTGGATGTCAACACAGAAGTTCAAATGGGTTGTAGCCAACCCCCTTCTGAGGAAACTGTGTAGGCAAAGAGAAGGCAGGGTAGTAAGACATTTTCGCCTAGGCTTTTTCTGGGAGTCCCATAATCATACCCATAATCATACCCTTTATGGTCTTGTTGAAACTTTCAACAAGCCCATTGCACTGTGGATGGTAGGGTGTGGTAAACTTGTAGTTTACTCAGCACTCTTTCCACATGGCAGTGATATAACTAGACATGAGGTGTGTACCTCTGTTTGTTAAGACCTCTTTAGGGAAGCCCACCCTGGAAAAGATTCCCAGGAGGGCCGTGGCCAGTACAGAAGCTGTACTGGTTCTAAGTGGAATATCTTCTGGGTACCTAGTGGCATGGTCCACCACCTCTAGGATCTACCTGTGCCCAGATGCTGTTGTAGGGTTCAAGTGACCAACAATGGCAATCACTACCCTTTCAAAGGGGACCCCAACCACTGAAAGTGGAATTAAGGGGGCCTTTATGGTGACACCTGACTTACCACTGGCTTGGCAAGTGGCACAGGAGCAACAAAACTCATTTGTGCCTTCAGACATATGGGGCCAGAGAAAATGAGGGACAAGCCTATTGTGTGCCTAGGGAGTGGAGGAAACCTCTGGGGTATCCCCAGCCTCCTGGTGGCACCAGGCTTGGCGTCTCTACCGTCAGAGTACAGAAGCCCATCTTCCCAATAGATCCTATGGGACCCACTGATATTCCCTGCTTCCTCTGCAGTAGCTTGCATTCTGAGGCGTTCAAGAGAGGGGCAGGTTTGCTGCTCCAAACTCAGGTCTCCCCTGGAAGGGCCTTCTGGCCACAAGAACTCTACGTGGTCAAGCCCAAGTTCCTCTGGGACAGTACCTTCACAGGCGCTGAGATCATCTCTCTCAGGAAATGGTCTTCACTGGGAGTTTGTGAGGAGGATAAAGCCTTACCCTTTCTGCTTCTCTTGGGAGGCACCTGGTCCATTGTTCCATGATCCAGTGCCTTTTCAGTGCATAGCTGTTTGGCCTGAGCCCTGGTGACAGCGCAGCAAAGACAGTGGCAGAGATGCCCATCATCTCTGCATGAGTCCTGAACTCTTCTTCAGACCAACCTGAAGATTCTGGATCATTTCCCAACAGACAATCTACAGGTACGTCTGGAAATACCACAACCCTCTTAGGTCCAGTTACCCCTCCACAGCTGAGATTCACAAATTCCAAGAAATGGTCAGTCCTGACATTGCTAGCATTAGTGACTTCTTACACTTGTCCAAGGGTGATCTGTTCAAGGGACACAAGTTTGTCTGTCACCATATTCACATTGGTCCCTGTGTCCCTGTAAGCCATTGCTTCTTTTCCATTGATCAAAGGGTTTTGCCTACACTTGCCCATGTTAGTGGGACTTACCAGTAAGGTGGCAAGGTCTATGCCACAATCAAACACTAGAACAGTCGGAGCTGGAGTTCTGACTATGTGAGAACCCATCTCAGAACCCAGGGTTAACCCCACTAATCCCTTGGTTGCTATACTACCACTTGTACTTGTGCTAGGGGGAGCAAGTGCCTTGGGGCAGTGGTTTTAGGACTTTCCTTGGCCTTTGGACAGTCAGCATCCCTTGACCAATGGGTCTTTACCATACAAATGTAACACCAAAGTTTCTTTTTGCCTTTCTGGAAATTTTGGGTCTCAGCCCCAGATGCGGGTTTTTGTTGGGTCCCTTGTCAAGACTCTTTTTTTATCTTTACCTGTGTCCCTACCCTTATCCAGGGATTTAGAAGAATCTTGCTTCTTCTGGTCACCTCTATTACCATAGATTTTCTGCTTAACCCTGATGCGGACCCATTTGTCTGCCTTATTTCTCCATTCTTGGGGAGAGGTCAGATCAGAGTCCACAAGGTACTGGTGCAAAAGGTGGCTCTGACCGTTATTAAGGAGGCACTCCCTCATAATCAAATTCTACATTCCTTTATAGTCCTGTACCTTGCTTCCTTGAAAGCCAGCCTTACAGAGCCTTTATAGCTCTGTCAATAATCTACCCAGTCCGGGGTGTGTGCCTTCTGGTTGTCTCTGAACTGAATCCTATACTGTTAAGTGGTGAAGCCAAACCAATCCATGAATGCCCTCTTCAGAACTGAATAATTGCCAGCATCCTCCTCTCTAACAGTGAAGAGCTTATCTATACCTTGGTTAGCAAAGGAGGGCCAGGGGATAGCTGCCCACTGCCCTTGAGGGACCGTATGAACTTTACAGGTGCTCTCTAATGGAGTGATCCATTTCTGGATGTCATCCACCCCCCCCCCCACCCTGTTAAGGAGGGACTGTCCTGCTCAGGTTCCTAGTATAAAAAAAATGTCATGCCTCTAGGGACACTAGGGCTGCCACCATGGGATTATAGTCCCAGCTTTTTCCTAGCTTTTTGGACTTACAGGACCTCCCTGTCAATGGCTAACTGGCCTCAACTGAGTTGGAGTCTAACCTTCTCAAGCTTAATCAGATGGTGTTACCTTTCCAAGGAGTCCTTACTCTGGTTAGAGATTAAGGTCCCTATGGAACTTCCTGAAGTATTGGACTCGGCAGAGGGAGACCTAGATCTCCTCAATCTGCTTTGAACCCTCCCAGGAGGAATAAAGGAGGACCTACTTATAGGGACACCCTCTCTGCCATCTGCACTATTCCCTGTATCATCAAGGGGGAGACTTCAGACTCCTCTTGATCAAGCTCAGAATTAAGGCCACTCGGGGTTACCCCTGCTGTCCCATTTTCTGGACCCTCCCCACCCATTTTGTCCTGATTCCCCTAACCTGTCAAGGTTCTGGAGATCATCTAGGTTGTTGGATTGCTACCTGTATTCAACTTTCTAGCAGTAAACGTGGTCCTCAGTTCTTGGAACTTGAGGCCACTGTATCTAGAAGACTGGGGTGCACTAGTATCCCAAACTAAAGACATGGTTACTAAGTGTAGTGTGGTTTTTGCACCTACCTATCCTAGTGTAAACTAAACACTCAAAGGTTGGAGAAAGGGTTGTGCTAGACCCTTAACACCTTGGCTGCTAAGGCAATTTCCAGCCTGTGCTGGAAATTGCTATTTGACATTATTTATGACGAGCTCAGCTCGTCATCAGCACAGCTCCACTGTGCCTCATGACGAGCTCAGCTCGTCATGAGCAGGGAAGGGGTTAACTACCCAACCCTAAGTTCAGCAGAACTTACTTATTCTAAGCTGTATTGTATGTGCTTAATATTAGTGATGTTTTTCAATTAATCCAAACCAATATTACCTGGTAAAACAATGCAGACTTGAGTCCTTCCCCTGCCACCAATGTGAGAAGCGTGTGTAGTCTATGGTGCTCACTTATATAAGTGTAGCACCCTGCACTAATCCAGACGCCCCTTATGGTGATTTTAGTAGTCTTCTACAACCTTAGAAAGCTCTCTAAGTAGTAGCTGTGGAGAGCAGCCTTCAGGCTTAGTCCAGAAGGAGTGTAAGGCAGCTTGTTTTACCAGAGGGTAATCTCATTAGTACAGATTAAGTGAAAAGGAACCACACAGTGTATTTATAAAAATATGTATACATTTTAAGACACTAACACATACGTTTCTTAAACTTTATTCGATTGTTTTAAAAAACATCATAAAAGTATACAGAATAAAACATTGCACATACAAAGTTACAACACCAGGGGAAGTACAGATCATACGGTTGGGCAAGAAGGTTTAGCATAAAATGTAAAGATTCTTGTACATAAATTAAGGGAAAACCATACTTTGTCTTGCTGTGATAGATTTTAGAATAAAGGTAGCAGTAAAGAAACATAAATCTGGGCTCGCAAGTGAAAATAATAACTTCATTGCATTTCCTGTGGTATACGTAGAATATTTCAGAAACATAGGTTTAAGATAATAAATGCGCTGAGCTTTGTACAAAGGGCAGAGTAGGAGAAAGTGCAGTGTGCTTT
Source organism: Lissotriton vulgaris (assembly GCF_964263255.1). Taxonomy (NCBI): domain Eukaryota; kingdom Metazoa; phylum Chordata; class Amphibia; order Caudata; family Salamandridae; genus Lissotriton; species Lissotriton vulgaris. The sequence continues at coordinate 162,253,812 of NC_141698.1, forward strand.
GTTTAGTTAAACCGTCACACGGACAAGGGGTAACAGAATAGCATTTCATTGTAGGAAAAGCAACCAAATTATGTACAATGCCTAGTCTCAGTCTTGAGAGTACAAATTGATTAGACCATCTACTAATGGCATTAAGATACATAGGTATACCAGAAACATCATCTTTAAGGGAATAATAAAAAACATGAGTAGAATACTCTTTTGTTGCAGTTTTCCGCAAATCGGTTTTGACCCGCAAAAATTCATTTTTTACCTCCTGTTTGGTCAGAGAATTAATACATACAGGATCTTTACTCACATCCATATCAAACAGATCCTTAACAGTTGAAATCACATATTTTAGCCAAGGAATGTTAGAGACTTTTTCTAGAAGTAGACAGTCCTTGATAATGTCTTTAGTAAAGGCAGTTTCAAACTTGGTAAAAATGGATTTCCAGACCAACAGTGGCCTCAGTTCGATTAGGTCAGCTAAATAGTCCAGATCTAATTCCATGTGCGTTAAGACAGTGGATGCCGAGGGTGGGAGGCAAAGCAACCGTTTGAGGAACATATTTTCCGCAATTTGCAAGGCCCTTACATTACAATGTCCCCAAACCCCGGAACCGTACAATGCTACCGATGTACATCTATGTTTGTATATATTCATCATATCTATGATACGGTGGCTTCCCACTTTTGAAGCAAAGCGAAAGACGCCTAGGGAGGCTTTCCCCATTCTTGCTTTAACATTAGTTTGTTCTGGGACCCAGGAACCTCTGTTATTAAAAGTAACGCCCAGATAACAAAAATTATCAACAGTCTCAATGCGGTTTTCCTTAAAATAAAAGGGTTTAAGATGTTTAACCTTTTTGCCACACACCATAACAAAAGTTTTAGAATTGTTAATTTTAAGTTTCTTCCCCTGGATAAAATCGTAAAAACCATTCATCAATTTTTGAAGGCCTATGGGGGTCCTGGAGAGTAAAACAGTATCGTCGGCATAGAGTAATACCGGTATAGGAAGACCTCCTGCTTGAGGGGCATCAGCTTGGATTTTCTTTAAATCTTGCTCGACTGAATTAATAAAGAGCGAGAAAAGCAACGGGGCCAAAACACATCCCTGTCGGATGCCAGATCTTACCTTGATCTTTCTTGTGCACTCCCCCGCTGGTCCTTAACGAATTTGGGCCGATAGGTTGGAATAAAGTCTAGCTAAGAAGTGGATAATAGCAGGGGGGGGCACCCATACCCAATAAGGTTGACCACAACAAAGTGTGGTCAACCAGATCGAAGGCGCTAGAAAGATCCGCAAAACACAGGTACAGAGATCCCGGTTTGGCCTTGGTGTATTTTCCAATTAGAAGGTTCAGGTTAATACATTGTTCTATAGTACCAAGGCCTTTTCTAAAGCCATATTGGGATGGGGTGAGAATACTACAATATCTCCTACCCAGAGATGTACGAAATGCACACAATACTTAGTAAAGAAAACCGGTATGTAGGGGGGGGGGGCAAACCATATACTAAAATATGGAGGTATGCGAACCATGAAACACCAGTTTTCATTGCCAGATAATCACGCTTTCAGGAGGAAACAGAAGCACCAGGAGCAAAGACAATCTACTTCTGAAGCCTGCTCGTTTTTGTAAGAAAAGAACTTATGACCGAGCGTTCTCTGGAGCAGCACCACAAATTTGGAAAGCACTCCCCCCTAGCATTAGAAGAATTCCATCCATTGCTGCATTAAAAAAGGAAGCAAAATTATTCTATATGAGAAGATGTCTACAATAAGACCTTGCAGCAGTACCTATGGATCAAATCTTTCCATGTTTGCCTCCAGGTATCCGCCAGCCTCTCGCATGTAGTGGTGTAACTAAATGCGATTGTTACTAACTCAATTGCTGATTTAATTGTTGATTCATTATTTTGTTTATACACTTCCCTGAAGTATACTGTGGTATAGAGTTTGTAAATTGCAATCTATGCTTCCAAATGGTGCTATTGTTGATACACGGATGCAAAGCGCTCTGATACCCCTTGCACGGTCATGTACGCGCTATCGAAAACACGAAATAAATAAATGAAATAGACCCAAGCCAAGACTGTACCCAGAAGACGTAGAAGTGCTGGGGCCCCAAGGAACCACCCGAAGTAAGTAACCAGAAACCCCACGGAAGCTGTGTGCAGATTAAGAACACGACCGCTTGGTTAACTTAAGTCAATTGGTAAGTTGCGGTTGCAATTTTTAAAGCAGATGGACCATTCCCAGTGGACCCTGAACCCTGTGATAGACAGAAGGTTGAAGAGCAACTCTACCCATGGATACCCTAGGTACCAGGATACCTACACCAGGGAAGCTGGGTGCATAGATTCTAAGTGGCATCGGAAACTGCAGTCAGAGTCAGTGGAGGATTTGAGGGAGATGCAGCTGGCGAAGAAGTTGGAAGTGTCAGGTGGATTCCAAGCCTGGATTCAAGAAGAGGAGAACCTGCAAGCAGAGGGAACAGAGTCTAGGTCACGCAGGGGTGACCATGACGCAGGAGTTGTGTACCCACCAATGTTGGCTGTTGCAGGAGAGTTGACTGTGGCCTTTTTTCTGCAACTGCGTGGACTAGGCGATGTGGAAGACGACCAGGAACGGTGAACGAGTTGTCCCACACTGGATTTCGATATCCAGAGGGTCAGTGTCCAACCGGAGCACCAACAGGCCTTGGCAACGGCAACACATGGCAGAAGATGACAAGGTACGGTGTCGGGACCAGCATGGTTCATGCAACTCACTAAGTGCAAGTGACTCAGCTTAGGCCCGACCAATCAGGGGAGCCCACTGAAGTTGACCGGAACCGAAGATCTCTGGAGACGAGAATCGCCCAGCCTTAGTAACGGCCAGCCGACGCGGTGCATAAGGATGCTGCTCCGGTTGTGTCGACAAGGTATACTAGCTGCAGACTTATTCTGAATGCAGTGCAGGCCTTGAGGAAACTCTAGGACCGTCACCTGTGTTACCGATCCGGTGGAAGACCAGGAGCAGCAATTGGTCAGCTGTGTTGTGGTGCCTGCGGATGCAGGGGAGCGAGTCCTTCACTTAAAGTGAGTTTCCTTCGGGTGTCTTTGGATGTCCACAGGAGCTGGAAAGGGCCTGTATGGAGCACGGACACTGACTTTGTAGCAGACTTGCGGAACGAAGATATCAGGGGGAGATGGAGTCTTCCTGGTTCCAGTGTCTGTCCCAAAGCGAAGGCTGATGCAGTCAGTCCAACGCGGTCAAAACTACTCTGTCAGGATGTACAGGTGGTTGAAGAAGACGTGGAGCTTGATGAGAATCAAAACCCAGGGTGAATCTAGAGGCACACCTACAGGTAAGCCCTTAAGTACCCTAAGGAAAGGCTCTGAACGCTTCATTGGTACCTCCCAGGGGAGGAGCCGGACAGCGGGAAGGATACCTCTATGTCTTTTGTCCAGTTTCGTGCCAGAGCGGGAGCCGACGGCTCCCTGGGCTGGTTTGAACAGGACTATGCCAGGAAGGCACCAAATGGGCCTTTAAATCAGGCTGACTGGCGCTTGCAAGCGCTCCCATCCTGCCCAAATACACTAAACCCTGTCTTGGAGGTGGTTACACATCCCCTTTGCAGGATATCTATTGTCCTGCATTCCCTTGCTCAAGCTTGGCAGCATGAGGGCAGAACCTAGCTTGCTGTTTGGTTCTGAAAGGCCTCCTGGAGGAGCAGTGCAATGCATTGAATCATATCCCCACACTGTTTACGGTGTGGGGGGTATGATTCCAACATGTTTGATACCAAACATGACCTGGTTCGTTACAGCCAGTTTAGAGATGGTCATTGCGTAATGACGCATGTCCATTCTATTTATGTAAATGGTTGATGCACTTATAACCCAGGAGAATGGACTCCGAATGTTGAAGGGATGTTGTGCTCATGCAGAGGCACCATCACACTTAGAACTGAGCACCCTGCCTTTGGGTTTGAAAAGGCCTGCTTTAGGGGTAACTTATAGGTTTTTAGTGCAGTGATCCCAGAAATCGGGAATCCTAAATCTGTCATAAGTGGTGCTAGCGGTTTATAAGTGCATCAGCCATTACGCTATATGAGTGGCCATGCGTCAATACCCAATGACCATCTCTAAATTGGCTGTAACAAACCCGGTCATATGGAATCATATCCCCCAAGCCCCCAACCCCCCCCCCCCCCCCCCCCCCCCCCCCAGAGCGGTGTGGGAGGTATGATTCCAGGCACTGTAAATCTCCGGGAGGCCCTCAGTGCTCCTTGTACCAGCCTTCTAAAATCGGACTGCAAGCTAGGGCTGCTGCCGACCTGAGACACGATTCTGCCCTCCGGCTGCTGAGCCAAACTTGAGCAGGGGAAGGCAGAACAATAGGTATCCTGTCACAGGGAGGTGTGACCGCCTTCCGGACAAGGTTTAATGTATTGGAACAGGGTGGGGGCACTTGCCAGTGCCAATAAGACTGCTTGAAGGGCACATTTGGTCCCCTCCTTGCATACTCCTGCTCAAACCAGTTCAGGGAGCCGTTGGCTCCCAGTTCTGGCACAAAACTGGACTAAGGACATGGGAGTATCATCCCGCCCCTCCTCTGGGAGGCACCACTTAATCGTCCCAACCCTTTCCTTAGGGTACATAAGGGCTTACCCGAGGGTGGGTCCCTAGATTCGTCGTAGGCTTCTGTTCAAATCAAACTCTGCATCCTCTTCAACCGTCTGGACATCCTGACCGAGTTGTGCAGACCACGTCGGACTGATGGCATCGGACTCAGTCTTTAGAACTGAGACTGCAACCAGGAAGACTCCGTCTGTTCTCTAAATTCTGCAAACCCACTGAAACGTCAGTGTCTGTGCTCCGTACAGACCCCTTCCGTTTCTTGTGGACATTCAGAGACACCTGAAGGTATCTCCCTTGGAATGAAGAAGTCACTCTCCAGCATCCACAGGCACCGCAACACAGCTGACCGCTTGCTGATCCTGGTCTTCCACTGGGTTGGTAACTCAGTTGACTGTTCTCCAGCTTCCTCAAAGCCTGCACTATCTTCAGACTGAGTCAGCAGCCAGTATCCCTCGTCGACACGACCGGAACTGCATCCCTATGCACTGTGTCAGCTGGCTGTTGCTAAGGCTGGGCGACTCCTATCTCCTGTAATCCTCAGGCTTTGTCGAGGGTCTTCAACTCCAGTGGCCTCCCCTGCTAGCACTGGGCCTACTCCAGTTCACTTGCACGTAGTGCGTCTCTTGAACCTTGCTGGTCCCGACACTGCATCTTTTCCTCTTCTGCCATGTATTGCCAAGGCCTGTTGATGCTCCTGCTAGACACCGACACTAGCCGATGTGGGTCAGCTAGTTCACCATTCCTGGATGTCCTCTGTGTCACCTTGTCCACGTAGCTGCAGAAACCAGTGCACTGTCAACTCCCCTGCAACAGCCGACATTGGGGGGCACACCACTCCCTAGCCCCCTGGTCGCTCCTGAGTGACCTAGCCTCTGTCCCCTCTGCTTACAGGTTATACTCTTCTTGAATCCAGGCTTGGATTCCACCGGACACTTTAACCTACTTTGCCAGTGGCATCTTCCTGAAATCCTCCATGGACTGTCTCTCTGCTCTTCTCTCTCAGAACCTTGATGATGGGTCAGTGGATGGAGTAGCCTTGGCAGGCAGCCTCACTGACCAACAGCAAGCTGATTGTTGGCAAGTCCCCAATCAGTACAGACACATGTTCCCCCTGACACCCAGTCAGACCACCTGGTGTACCAATGAAGTGGACACCGGTAACAGCCTGCCTGTAAAGAGTAAAATCTACAGACAGCATTGCATCAGGGCAGATGTCCAAAAGATGCTGGAATTGGTGGTCATTGAGCCTTCAGATAGCCCCAGGGCTAGTCCAGTAGACCGTGTGCCAAAACCTCACAGCAAGGGTGGAAAAAGAGAGATGAGGTTTTGTGTGGACTACAGAGGCTTCAATCCAGTCATTAGGACTGATGCCCATCCTATTCCATGGGCAGATGAACTTATAGATATTTTGACCTCAGCCACGTTTCTGAGTACATTTGACCTGACTGCTGGCTACTGGCAAATCAAACTAGCTGAGGATGCCAAGCCAAAAACAGCATTTTCAACCCCTGGTGGGCATTATCAATTTATTGTGATGCCCATTGTGATGCCCTTTGGTCTGACATATGCACCTGCCACATTTCAGAGGTTGGTGAACAAAGTTCTCACATGCCTAGTAGACTATAGTTCAGCATGTCTTGATGATAAAGCTGTCTTTAGCTCCACCTGGGACGATCATATAGTCAACCTCAGAAAGGTTCTGGGGGCCCTGCAAAAAGCTGGCCTCACGATCAACGCCACCAAGTGTCAGATAGGGCAGAACAAGGTTGTGTACTTGGGCCACCTGGTAGGAGGTGGAGGCCAGGTTGAACCATTGGAGAGCAAATTCCAGACCATTGTGGACTGGATTGCTCCCACTACCCAGACTCAGGTTAGAGCTTTCTTGGGCCTGACTGGGTACTACAGAAGACCGGTCAAGGGATATTGGGCCATAGTGACTCCCCTGAATGATCTTACATCTAAGAAAATGCCCAAGAAAGTTCAGTGGACAGTAAGCTGTCAAAATGCATTTGATGACTTAAAGCAGGCCATGTCCACTGCTCTCATCCTGCAAAGTTCTGACCGCTCTAAAACTTCCATTGTCCAGATATATGCATCGGAGATGGGGGTAGGGGCTGTGTTATCACAACTAAATGCAGAGGGCCACTATCAACCAGTATCTTTTATAAGCAGAAGGTTGACCCCAGGGAGAAACGTTGGTCAGCCATTGAGAGGGAAGCCTTTGTGTGGTCTGGGCCTTGAAGAAGCTGAGGCCGTACCTGTTTGGCACCGACTTCATTGTTCAGACAGACCACAAGCCCCTCTTATGGCTTGAACAGGTGAAGGGTGAAACCCCCAAACTTTTGATGGGGTCCATTTCCCTACAGGGGATAGGCTGTACAGTGTAACATAGACATGGGAGTAACCATGGCAATGCAGATGGACTCTCCAGATATTTCCACTTTGAAAAAGGAGACTCAACTTGACAAGGTTAGTCTCATCTCCTTTTGTTTGGGGGTGTTAGGTTGTGTAGGGAAGTAGGATCTGCTTTTTATAGTTACCCCCATGTTTTGGATGGTATTGTGCTGTTTCTGACTGGGACCCTGCTCATCAGGACCCGAGTCTCTGTGCTCTCTCCCTTAAATTGGTTATGGTGAGTAATTGGGTACATCCCAGATTGGTTACAGGTGTACCCTTAAAAGTCCCTGGTATATGGTACTGGGGTACCCAGGGCATCCTTGTGCACCGCTTCGGCTGCCCATTGCCAAGACAGGACGACACTTGTCTCCAGAGATCTTTGGTCCCTGTTGAGGGTCTTCTTCAACTTCAGTGGGCTCGCCTGCTTGCTCGGGCCTACTCTGATTCCCTTGCATGTGGTGAGTCTGTTGGACCTTGCTAGTCCCGACACCGCACCATTTCCTCTTCTGCCACGTGTTGCCGTTGCCAAGGCTTGTTGGTGCTCCTGCTGGACACCGACCCTCTGGATTTTGCCATCCGATGTGGGACAGCTCGTTCACCATTCCTTGTCACACCAGTGTTTCCAGGTTCTACTATTCTTGAATCCAGCCTTGGATTCCCCCGGGCACTTTCCACTTTTTTGCCAGCGGCATCTTCCTGAAGTCCTCCAAGAGTTCAACTTCGGTTTTCGACGCCACTTCACACCTATGCACCCGGATTCCCTGGTGTAGGTATCCTGGTTCCTAGGGTATCCACTGGGAGGGGAGTGGCTCTCCAACCTTCTGCCTTCGACAGGGTTTCTTCAGGTCCACTAGGAAGGGTCCTTCTCTAAAATTGCAACCGTGGCTTACCCAGTGACTTGAATTGAGCACACAGTCGTGTTCCCACTCTGCACACGGCTTCCATGGGGTTCCTGGTTACTAACCTCGGGTGGTTCCTTGGGTCCCCAGTACTTCTACATCTCTTAGGTATAGTCTGGACTTGAGTCGTTGTTAGCATACCACTATTTAGTATATGGTTTGCCCCCCCCCACCCCGCGATCACTGTGTATTTCTTTACAAAGTATTGCGCGCATTGTGTATATCTCTAGGTAGGAGATATGTGTATATGTTAGTGAGTGTCTTATAATAAATACATATTTTCATAAATACACTGTGTGGTTCTTTTTCACTTAATCACACCGACCCATCTCTCTCCTTCCCTTCGCAGTCAAAGTTACCTAACAAATTGTCAACACCGAGCTGACAAACCTAATCGAAGAGATCTCCATCCTCTACCTCTCCCAATCCTGATTCCACAGCAACCACAGCACAGAGACTGACCTCCTTGCCACCGCAGAATACATCTATGTGCTCCTTGACCAAGTTCACAGCGCAGGCCTCATCCTGCTCGACCTCTCCGCAGCCTTCTATGCCTTCTCCCTCCGCACCCTCGCAGCCAGACTCCACGACGCCGTAAAACAGGGAACCGCCCTCTACTGTCTCCTCTCCTTCCTCGCCGGCAGATATCAAAGGATGAGACTCCCGCCTTTCCTCCCTAAATCCACAGAGATCAATTGCTGAGTACCACAAGGGTCACTGCTCAGTCCCACGCTCTTCAACATCTACATGGCCCCCTTTGCCGCCATCGTCTGACACCATGGACTCAGCATTGTATCCTACGCCAACAACACCCAGCTCATCCTCTCCCTCACGAAGGATCCCAAAACTACCAGACTCCGCTTCCAAGATGGAATGAAAGACTTCACAGCTTGGATGAGCAGCAGCTGTCTGAAACTCAACTCAGAGAAGACAGAAGTTATCGGACCCTGCACCTCTGCTCCCACCCACGGACCATGACCGGAACCTCAGCATCATACTCTACTCCTCCCTCACCATGACCCGAGAGATCCACGCCGTCGCCTCCACCTGCTTCAACATCCTCCGCAAGACCTTCAAGTGGATGCCCACCGAAGCCAGAAAGACAGTCACCTACACGCTCATAATTAGCAGACTGGACTAAGGAAACGCCCTCTACGCTAGAATCAACAAATCCCTGCCACACAAACTCCAGACCATTCAGAACACCGCAGCCAGACTCGTGCTCGGCTTCCCACGACATGAGCACATCACCCAACACCTGCAAGACCACTGCTGGCTCCCTATCAAGAAGAGAGTAACCTTCAAGCTACTCACCCACGCCTACCAATCCTTCCACATCGGACCCTAATACCTCAGCAAAAGTCTCCTTTCATGTACCCAAAGAAAACCTCCGCTCTGCCGACCTAGACCTGGCAGAAACTCACCACATCCGCAGAACTAAAGCGGGTGGAAGAGCCTTCTCTTACATCCCGGCCAACGCCTGAAACGAGCTCCTTGTCAACATCAGACGCTCCCCTACTCTGCACACCTTCAGGAAGAGCCTCAAGACCTGGCTCTTCGGCTGAACCGGAGCTGCACCACCGCAAGCCCCCCACCCTCCAGAGCCTTGAGACCCTCACGGGTGAGGGTCTCAAGGCTGATTGATTGAATCTATACCAATAAGATTGTAATTTGGTAAAAACCAGCTGCTTTACACTCCGTGACTAAGCCTGAAGGCTGCTCTCCACAGCTATGACATAAGAGAACTTTCTAAGCTTGTCTAAGACCACTAAAATCGCCAGAAGTGTTGTCTGGATTAGTGCAAGGTGCTACACTTACATAAGTGAACACCATATATTAAGCCACCCTCCTACAGGAATGAATAAGTCAAATGACTCTAAGCAGCGCTTAGAGGCCCCGGTGGTTATAACGCGCTATATAAATTAAATAAATAAATAAATAAATAAATAAATGAGATGCTTGGAGTGGTAGGGACCATGTGTTTTGGCTGTTTACAGAATATATAGGTATTTTGTTTGTAGTTTCCACTTAAATCTTTTTTATTTTGTTTATTTTTTACCTGCTCTATCGTAATAAAAAGGTTTGATTAAATAAGATTTGGGCATTTATTCAAATAAGATTAAACAAGAGATTAAATAAGATTTGGGCATTTCTGTTGCAGCGCATTGACGCTCGAGGATGAAAAGAGAATGCTGGCCATTCTTATCAACGGCTTCATCAAAATGGTGAGTGGTGTATGGAGTAGTATACTACAATAAAGGGCAATGCTGGAATGCTTAATAGAACAGGCATTGAAAACAGGGGTATACATAAAAGCATTTTAAACATTGCTAAATTATAATTTGTCCACCACACGTCCTTACTGAATTGTTAGGCCTATATTTTCAGTGTTCTTCTTTAAACTTTTCATGACATGGTACAATCAGTGTATTGTGGTATTTCAGTTCCTTTTCCAATTGCATGGTCTTTAATATTCAGATTTAGATGCCAAACCCGGATTACTGGATTAAGGAATATAGTGCCCCGACAGCCATGCTTTAGCAAGACTGATGTTGCCAATGGGCACAGAATATTTCCATTTTATTCCTGTGTTCGGTCAAACATTTAATTTCAGCACTTTGTAGTGATACCTTTAGTCTTTCAGCTCTTTTCATTGCTAGTTAAGGTCATATCGCCATTTCACAGAAATGGTGCCACTCCATATATCCACAAAAGGCTGTTGTGAACATGGGTATTAAAATAGCAGCACACTAAATTCAACAAGGCAGATAGTGGAGGAAAATGTATCTTAGTTTAGAGATCGCATTGTTTTCAATGGTTTATGATGAAACTGTGCATTTTAAATGTAAAGCAAAAAATGTTTAATGTTAAGAAACTTGTCCGCTTCATCACCATCTTCAGCAAAAGAGGTAATTTATGGACTTGTTGGGAGTGGGTCGGGTCATAATTCCCATTCATATGGTGTTTGTCTTTGTCTTCCTTTATAATCCATGAGGCTCTTACCTCTTACTGGACATCTTGTTCTTTCCTCTTCACATTTGGAGTGGACATACGAGTGCTCTGTGTACCGACTACTGGGAGTATTATCTACATCCTCGGCCAATCTTTTGTAACTGTGCAGTATTTTTGATGAATAATATTGTTGCTCTCAGGTTCCAGGGGTATTGGGATTATCAATAGGTTATCGAAGATACTCATTTGGGTTCCTGAAGGCAGCAAGCTGGACAGTCCAGTCCAACAAATTGGCTATGATATGGCTAATGCGAGTTTTTCAGTAGCCTTTGGAACAAGGTTAACCAATTAATTTACTCTTAAAATATGTATTGTATTGTATTGTAATTGTATTTATATAGCGCTTACTACCCCTGACGAGGTGTCAAAGCGCTTTTTCGGCGAGTAGCAGGCTACTCTGGAACCCATACGGGATTAGTGGTGAATTAGTATTGTGAAAATATGAAATACATTTGAGTGGTGGATATTTTTGTGAGAAGTTGGCCTGGTATATGATGTTCACTATTCTAGTGAGCACCTTGCACGAGTCCAAACAGCCCTTATGGTGATGGTTGTCAAGTCAACCTTATAGACCAGCTATCCTAGTGGTAGCATGGACAAAGCAGTCTTAGGCTAAACTCAAGAGGGCATGTGAAGCCAGCTGTTTTACCATATGTAACCCCTTTAAAACCCTTTCGATGCTCATGACGAGCTCAGCTCGTCATGAGGCACACTGGAGCTGTGCTTATGACGAGCTGAGCTTGTCATGATACACTGGGGATCACGGATTTCCAGCACAGGAGGGGAAAAGTCCTAGCAGCCAAGGTGTTAATACCTAATGAAAGGACACCACACAGGATATATATAAAATATATGTTATTTATTACTAGACAAACCCTCTGAACTCTTTATGAGGTCAGAGGCACAAGCACAATACAAGATATTCAATTAAAATACAATAAGTTGCACAAAATACAGTAGGGCACTAGGGGCACGCTAAACCATATACTAAAATAGTGGTATAAGGACCAGTACACGGAAAGTGAATAGGCCTAGGGAATCGCTGAGGCTAAGTTGAGCTACCAAGACTTAGGAAGCAGGAGACCCACGGGATGCGTGTGCAGTGTCTAAACACACACGCAGGTTACCATGGAGAATGAATGGGAACGTAAAAGATGAAAACTAGTTCTTTTAGGGCACTTCTGACTGGACTCGGTGAAAGTTACTTGAAGCCTAGACAGTTGGATAGTCAATACCCACAGGAGCACCGAAGTACTCGCGTTACCTCACCCACAGGAAGCGAGTGCATAGGTGTCAAAGTGTGTCAGGTTTCGTCGTCGAATCCTATGGAGCCTGGAAGAAAGATGCTGCTGGCGACCAGGAGAGAAGTGTCCGGGTGGATCGAAGATGAAGAGGACCTGAAAGCAGAGGGGACAGAGTCTGGGTCACTAGCCAGTGACCAGGAAGGAACCAGGCGATGTCGGGAAGCAATCAGGTGCTGTCGTGAAGCTTGTCTCTGCAGCCACGTGGACCAGGAGGCGTTGACAACTGCCAGGAGTCAGGCACGGACTGTCCCACGAAGGCTCTCGCTGTCGGTGGTGTCGGCTTCAGGATTGGACTCAACAAGCCTTGGCAAAGGCAACCCACGCAGGAAACTAAGTTGGCTTCTTACTCAGACCAGCAAGGTCTGAGGGGATGCTTCTTTTGAGGGAAGCAAGGGCCAGTCTCGAGCAACCAGACCAGCAGTGTAAATTTAAAGGTTCATCACCAAGATGGCCACTAGCCAATGGGCAAGTGACCGGGCAGACGCGTCCAGCAGGAAAATGCAAAAGGGCCCCACGCAGAACTCGGGGAGTGTGCAGGGCTGATCTTTGGTGCAGATGATGCTCGGGGCTGGGGCTTCGCAATCCCCAATGCACAGCTTCGAGGCAGCCTCTGGTGCTGCACAGTTAGCAAGTCGCAGACTTTTCAAGATGGCCGGTCCCACGTCTCTCCTCGCCTCCACGGGTCTCAGCTCTGCCGGGACTGTGGATCGGGCTGTTAGATGTCTGGAAGTCCGGTTCTTGTCAGGCTCTGTGCTCGGGCTCCGGCGGGAGCGTCGACAAAGCAAGCCGTTGATCGCTGGATGGTGCCTGCTTGTGCAGGGTGGTCACTCCTTGACCACAAGGGAGATTCTTCAGTCGTCTTCTTGCAAAGTAGATCGTCGAGGGTCCAGAGTTTCGTTTCAGAGTTTGTCAGGATTAATCTAAAGTCTTGGGACTCGGCTCCTACCTATATACCAAATCTAGGGGCCGGATTACCTGCTAGGTCCCTCTTATGGGTGGGACCAGGGAAGGGGGTGCTTACACCCCTTTCCCTTTGTCCAGTTTTTCGCCAGAGCTGGGGCTGGAGTGCCCCAGCACCGGTTTGAACTGGACTAGGCATGGGTCACCTTGTGTGCCCCAGGCAGTGTCTCAGTTCTTTCAACCCTCCCTGCCTTAATACACAAGAGCCTGTCTGGGGTGGTGCTAGCACCTCCCAAGACAGAACACCTAGTGTCCAAGCCTGCCTCGCTGGAAGCACTCCCAGCAGCAGGAGGTCAGACTTGTGTCTGTGGCAGCAGCATCCATTTTGTGATGCTGAGGCTCTGGTTAACTTTAACCGGGATTAGTAGGAACAACATGTCTTCTCCCTCTAGAAGGGTGGAATGCTAGCCCCGTCGCCAGAACTGGTGAGGGGGTAGTATTCCAAATCGTATGACACCTTACTCGACATGTTTTGATAAAGCCAAACCAGAGTTGGCATTTAACCTCGAGGTCATAATGCACTTAAGAGTATATGGTATGGCAATATCCTAGAACAGCGATAAGGACATGGTTCCGAAAGCTGCAGACAGGCTCAGGTCATGCTAGAGCACCATCTCACATAAAACCAAGCACTCTGCCTCCAGGATTGTCAAGACCTGCCATAGGAGTGACTCATAGGTATATATGTGTCTAGATGTAAAATTAGATATAGGAATACTATATATAATCAAGGGGTGATTACACGACCTTGCCCCAGCTGAGTGATCAGCCAGTTGTGTCAATGTGAGTGGCCAGCCAGGGGTGGCATAATACATGCTGCAGCCCCTGGTAGGCCTTGGATGCACCTATGCCCTGGGTACACTGTACAGGGGCTCATAAGGTGACCCAATATCCAATTGGAGATGTACTTAAAGTACATGGAGTCCATTTTACAGAGAGAGCAGATAGCCTGGGGCCCTGATTAGTAGGATCCCAGGCCAACTAAGTCAAAAACCAGCTAAACACTAGGCAAAAAATCTGGGGTAACCATAGTCCGGTATCCACCTTCCTACAATGTTAATAAGTTATTTGGATTGAGAAGGATAGTGGAGGGATAGAAAAGGGAAAAAGGTTTTTATTTATACAGCGCTTGCTACCCTTGATGGGGTGTTTAAGTGCTTATTCAGTGAATATGAATAATCCATAACACACCAGATTGAATGAATCAGCTCACAAAATCTTGCTGCCAGTTAGTTGAGTTGCTGGGTGTATGATTGACAGTGCCCACATTGGATGAAGTTAAAAGTGGAGTCCAGTTCTGGTGCAAACTCATGTCTCTTTCAGTCAGTAGATTGGAATTATTGCAGGGCTGACTGTAGTGTGGTTTATGGGCCTCTTTTTGCGTGCATGTTAAGTTAGTATGGCTTATTAGGAGTTTAAACGCCATTTTTCCTTTTGCTGCTTTTTTGCACACAACACTGCTTAGTTGTTTTTGTAGAGTTAGCTTTCACGAAGGTCTATACATGAGAAAAGGTTTGTTTTTCGACATCTCTAGACATACATAGTGTCCCCAGTCTGTACAGTGATGCTGAGCCGCCAAGGTTATCATAGCATGCGAGCCTGTTTATCGGCTTGTCCGTGTAACACATCCTAGACACAACAATTTGGCAGCTGCAAGCCGAGTAGGATTCTGGCGCCTTTATCATAGCACACTTCACAGAATTGAACACACTTGGAAGATTCAAGGCATGCAGAGAGACTAACCGATCCTGATGTAATTTACACTTACTGAGCGGACAGGTAAATGGGGTCCCCCTAAGACAACTCCAGAGAACTTCTATAGTTTTAATACCTAGTTCCTAGATAGGGAGGGTGCTTTAAATAGGCGCTTTTATCTTTTATCACCTGTTTGCACTATCATTGTAATGTGATTCCTCCTTTTGTATTTTATGGAATTGTAACCAATCTGTCCGTATTATTCTTATCCATATGTATGCTTATGTTGATGAAAATACAGCGCTTGAGATCACGTCGTTAAAATATACATTTTAACCTTACTGTGTCTCTATTTTACTCCTGTTGTGGACTGGTATGAACGTATAACAAAAGAGTGTTCTCACTTACTTCCCACCATTCCTGAGATGGTCCTAAGTCGCATGTTCTAGGTTGTCTAATCATTGGTTTCTTTGCTATAGGACGAAGAGCTAATGTGACACTGATTGCTAGTCTGGTAGGGGATTTTGGGTACTAAGGTGAGTTTTGGCACACCCTAATTCACTGAGGTCCTAAGTCTCTGTGCACAGTTCTGTGTTTGCGCAGAATTCCTGTTGCAACTCCTTAAGTATATCCTCTGGGTATTCCATGGTTCAAGGGGAGGTATGTCCAAACTTGCCAGCATCAGTCAAGATCTCATTTTTGGTGGGGACACCTACGAATACTGGACCCACATGTTCTCCAGTTTGCACTGGGCTTAGGGGATGTAGAGTCGGGTTCAAATGTAACTTCAATAATTATAGCTCCGTAACAGTGACAGCTATAGAATTCATGTAAACCTATCCAGAATGAGGGTGGCTAGCTGCAGTGTGTGACCTATGACACCTGGAAAGAAGAAATATTATGTAGCCTTCTGAAGCTGGAAGGAGGATCCCACAATGTACAATGTGAGCCAAACTCCTGAGACGGCTCCAACGCATCCAGAACGCCTCTGCACGCCTGATCCTCGACATCCCTCGCCGCAGCCACATCACACCCCACCTGAGAGACCTGCACTGGCTCCCGGTCAACAAGAGGATAACCTTCAAGCTCCTCACCCACACACACAAGGCACTCCACAACACCGGACCTACGTACCTCAACAGACGACTCCGCTTCTACGCCCCCACCTGCCAGCTCCGCTCCGCCGACCTCGCCCTTGCTACTGTCCCCCGCTTCCGAAGAACGACCTCAGGCGGCAGATCGTTCTCCCACCTCGCCGCCAAGACCTGGAATACCCTCCCCATCCACCTACGGCAGACCCAAGACCTGCTGACTTCAGAAAACTCCTCAGGACCTGGCTTTTCGAGCAGTAGCAGCATTCTCCACCCCAGCGCCTTGAGACCCTCACGGGTGAGTAGTGCGCTTTACAAATGATATGATTGATTGATTTGATTGATCGATGAAACCAGTCAAAGCGGGGCAATGTATGCTCGCCACACATGCACTCCTTGAATGCTGTAGTTTTCGAGCCCCTGACCATTCAGATGCTGCTTCGGTATGTTGTGGCCAACTGAGTTGCAGTGTCCTTGTGGCTCCTGGGTGGCTGTTTACCTCTCAAGCCACTATCTTCCAGGCTTTTATTCTAAGGGCCCTGAGCTTTATCCTCCTGGTCAGGAGTAGGGGTGGGCAGAATTCCTCTTTTGCTATCCACTGCAGTGACTGTGAGACTGTGGACAACTTTCAGTTTCCTCATATGCGTGCCCAGATTAGAAAAAACTGGAGTATACAGGAGAAGAGCCCTGAAAAACTAGAATTCCTTGTTCCAGACAGTGAGGAATGCAAGGAACAATTCATTCTTGTGCAGCCCAGCACTATCAGAGGGCTGCCTTTATAATTAGCTTGACTTTTACAAAAAGTTATTTGCAATTCTCAGTCGGGCAGTGTTGGCATTAAGGTAAAAGTATTGCCCAGTTCCTCACAGTGTTTAATGTACTGTGTATTTGTAAAGCGCACCTGCATCCTGAAAGGTATGTTGGCAGTGAAGTAGCAGATGTTATGGTACTCACTGTAACAATCTTGGAAGGATGAAAGGCTGCGTGGACCCTTGAGGATTCAAATCAGTCACCATGGGATCAAAAGCAGATCCCTGCAGTAGGTGCATGTTGGAACTGGGTTCACCAGTTCCCCGGGGGTAGCATGGCACGAGCGGGTAGGCATCCGAAAGCTTACATGTAAAGTGACCATACAGCACACACATCCACTGAGACAGTAACATGGGCACGCAATGACTGACGCCACTCCAGTGAGCTTGTATCAAAAGCAAGTAACTTTTATATAGAGCAGGATCAGGGTAACCAAAAATTCATAGCATCAATAACTTGTTAGTTTTCCTTCAGAATACATATGTCTCCACACTTGGTAATAAATACTTAGAGGAATAAATATTAAATATTGGATTATAGTAAATATTAGATTAACTCAGGCCTGACCTCAGCCTTGCTCCTTGTCAGCACCTGCAAGGAATTCATTATAAGAACATATGAACAACATTGCATTAAGCACCACTAACCATTTCTTCAGGTAAGCAAAGGGGGCATTTCTTCACCCATGCCGCACTTTTAGGGTTGAGCCCACATCCGCGAAATTATTAAGGCAATTCCGGGAACATTAAAGTGCCAACTCTCTAGGCACTTCAATAGCAGTAACATTTCCCAGCTGCAGGAATAGGCAGTGCATTAAGTGAGGCTAAAACATGTCATTAAATGTAAAACATCTCATTAGCCGCAGCATTAGGCTGGCATAACTCTCTTCCTGTCTCAGGAGTAAAACAGTTCTGCAATTAGGCATAGGCATTTCATGTAGCAAGAATGGGCATCCCTTTAGGTAAACACCTCATTAGGTAGACATCCCATTAGACCCAAATAACCCTTGCATTAGCCAGCACTAAACCGGTATAAGGCCAAAATGAGCATTTAACTTTACTTCCAGGCAGGGGTTAACTCAGATGATATTTGCATTAACCAGGTCACAACTGCAGTTATCTCACTAACCGCTTTTAGAAATTACTCCGTTTTCCCTTAGGTGAAGACAACCATCTCCTGCGGTCGAGATAGCTTTAACTTAACTCACATTTCTGTGAGAGGATAAAAGGATTCTATTTCTCCGGTATAAACATATAAATACTTAAATGGTGTATAATAAATAACTGTAGGTCAGACTTCAGCACCTGTAAGAGATTCAATTAAGTAACCTTTATCAACATGGCAATACTCTTAGTCAGAACGACCAACATCTCCTCAGGGAAAACCAGCATTTCATTAAGACATTTCCACAGAGTATACAACAGAGCATTTCATTAGAGGCAAAGCATTTCCTGAATGTAAAACTTTTCATTAGGAATCAGGCAATTTCACCTTAAATAAGAATAACCCTCTCATGGTGGAAGGCAACCATTTCACTGGGGCTAGAAACTCCATTTCCTCAGTCACGAGTAAACCCTTTCTTTAGGCAAAGGTAAACATTTCATCAACCATGAATAAACATTTCCTTAGACAGGGCGACAAGTTCATTAGGCCAGATTAATCATTTAAGTCAAATCATTAACGGACCCCTAGCCAGGGGTTAACTCAGTGCCCAACTGTCCCTAATGGGCTTTGTCCCTGTTCTGGCCCAACTCCTGGGCCTTTTGGGTGTAAATAGAGCCCAGCAACAACTTTCCCCGAGGGGAAGGGCCGGTTCCGGGGCCTCCTGCACACTCCTGGGAGGTCCCGCATCTACCTGCGCCCTCCCCCTGGGGCTTTACCTTGAGATCTTCGGCTCCTCGAGGAGCCCTTGCACTCTCTCGGGTCTTCTCCGGCCTTTTCCGACAGGACTGCTGAGTGGAGGAGGGCTCGTGCTCCTTCTGGAGCCCTCCGGTGCCTTCTCACGGTGTTGGGCCGGTTGCGGGCCCATCCGGGCATTGGCCAATCAGATCTTTGTTGGTGCGGGGGCACGGCCTGTGGAGATTGCGGCCGGGCGCCCCCGTCACGTGGGGCGGGGGTGAGGACTACAGGGCCTAGCGCGGTCCTCTTCGAACACCGGCGACCCTCCCCTGACACCGAGTGCCGCCGAAACGTGAGACTCGGCGGAGAGGACGCTTCTGGGCGGCACGGCCTGCTGGAGATCGCGGCGGTCTCCCCAAGGCTCCGGGGGCTGCCGCAAGGACAGCACACAATCGGGCCGGCCCGACCCACCACAGTCTGCGGCGGTGAGGTAATTAGCCAACGCTCCTCTCCCTCACAACGCTTCACAGGGGGCAGACTCGTGGGGACAAGCGGCGCTGCAGCCCAAGCAATCACATGGCATACAGCGCTTCCATGGGCACCACAGTTCTGGGAGCTAGCGCTCAGACAGCAGTAGCGCTTCGGCAATTTTAGCACTTGGGCAGTTTCCACAATAGCGCTCCTGGCAGCCACAGATCCTCAAATGACAGCGCTGGGCACTCGGGGTTAGTTACAGCAATAGCGCTTCTCAGGCACAGCGCTTCTCAGGGGCCATTCCCATAAATAAGGCAGTTCAGGCAGCGCCAGCAGGACAGGTAGTCCAGGGTGCTAGCGCTAGGGAATAGGAGCGCTTAGCCAGCAGGCAGTTTATTTTAGTTGGACGCAAACCAGCAGATCAGACCGGACAGGCCACACGACAGTGGCAGATTAGCGCAGGGACCCAGGTGGCGTCAGGGAGCACAGAGGGGTGACTCAGGGTTCAATAGTCCTGTAGGTAGAAAAGTTGCTTCTTGGCGCTTTAGGTTTCTTGCGCCCTTGTAAACAGCAGATTCTTAGCTCATTAAAGGGGGGGGGGTTGAGTTGTTGGCTGATATCAAATCTCCTCAGCCAGTCCCTTCAAGTGGTCCCTGGGTCCCCTCCCGCCGGGCGAGGTCAACGGGCTAGTTCAGGATTCTTCAACACTTGGAAGGCAGCACCTAAGCCCTGTCACTCCCAGTATCATAAGTCCCTGACTAGGCCCTGCTGCTTAAAACTCCTGTGTAGGTTCTCCCCCAGGACTGTGTCCCCTCAATCTGACAGGAAAGTTTCCCTCCCTTTCCTTATATAGTGTCAGTTGACAGTTGGCAGTGGCAGTTGGTGTCACCTCACCTGTTCCAGAAGGTTCCAGAGGTTCCAGGAGGTTCTAGGAGGTTCCACCATCCTGGCTATGGGCAGGCTAGTATTGATACATTGTTTGAGGGTTCCAGCCAGCTCCTGGCCACTAGAATGCGCCTGAAAAGATCACGCTGCAGTAGCAGGGGTTAGGGGCAGCCATATTGGGGGAAGAAAGCACCTGCACCTTAACATTAGTTTAACATTACACAGGGCTTTCTCCATTACACAAGGCCTATACACTTTTGTTACAATCGGGTGCACCCTAAATTAAAGGAATAAAAAGCGAAGAATTTCTGGGAAAAGGGCCAAGTCCTACAGTGCATTAGACCTATGAGACACCAAAACAGGATTCAGAACGCAGATGTACTTTTTATTTCTTTTTCTTGTCCACCGAGCAGTGGACCACAGCAATTTCCATGTCGCAGGTGGAATAAAATGGTAAATTCATTTGTTTTACTTTGAGCTGTAATTTCACCCACCTCTAGTAATGAACCCGATTCTCTCCTCATAGTTGCTTCTGTTGGAGTGTTTGTTTCATTGGCAGATGTGGAAGTCAAAAGCAGATTTCCATATTGGCAAGTTCTGTCTGTAATTACACAATGAGCAACACAAATGCAATGTAATGGAAAGCATCATTACCAATGCTGATAGAGCCATCATCCATTAAAAGCTGTATGGTTGTTAAGTAACTAGCAAAGAAAACAACCGTTTTTTTGGAAAAACATTTTTGGCACACTAAATCTTTTGTTCCCACTGGTATTCAGTGTAGATGTATCAATACAAACAAGTAGTTTATCTTAAGTGCACCTGGTACTGATGTACATCATCTGGCCATGCATACAAAAGTAGGAAAACCTCAAGTGTCAGGAGTCCCATCCACAATTTACATTTTCTAAGAATGTCCTTGTGCAAATATAGTGTACTCTCTAAATGATGTTAATCATTGACAGCATAATCTCATAGAACAAAAATCTCTAAATGTTCACAAATCAAAACATATATAAAAAAAGCAAATATCAAGTCTGCGAATGTATAATACAAACAACGGGAAAATGCAGTGCAGTGCCTGCTGTGTTCATTGTTCTGTGGAACAGCACCATTATCTATGTAATGTGTGGCTGGTGGCCTACTAAGCAAGGATGGCAGTGTCCTTTCCCCTCTGTCAGCCCAGCCTGCTTGTTCATGGTTGGCGTTGATCGAAACAGAGGGAACCCCATCACCACCTGAGGTCGTAGTGGCTTTTGCAGCCTTGGTTCTTCCCCAGTCCCAATTACAAAACCCACCACCCAAACAAGATTGGCGCTGATTCCTGCTCTTAACTGTGAGCATTTATTCTTCAGTACAGGCCTCTTTGTTGATGAATGGTTTCCATCTGCACTGTAGCTCTTCGTGTAGGTTTTTCGAGGTATTGACTCTTCTTGGCACTCCGCTTCTTCAGTGGAACTCTTGTAGAGTTGAGGACCAGGGCACCTTCCCATCACAGGGGTACACAATTCAGTCCACACTGCAGGGACACTTCATTGCTGCCAGGCCTCCTCCTCGCAGAGTCTTGCAGGTCCTTACATCATTTTGCAGAAGACTGCTTCAGTTTATTCTTTCCTTCTGAGCAGCATCTTGCTTGTGCTGGAATCCATCCTGGTATTCTTGGCTAAGTCCCCGGGTTTCTGGTCCTGAACCTTGCAAGGGGGGTCTGCAGTAGTTACCCCAACCCTAGAGTACAGGAACATCCTTGGTCGACAGTAGATTGTGATGCAGAAGCCTTAGCACACTGTCTGTGGATGTTATTGCTTGGGTTGTTCCTCAGGCCCTGTCACATACACCAATCATACTGCTAATGAATGATGGCCCTGTATCAGCATGTCATTTGAAAGTGGCATCCTGAAGACTCATGAATTGCTACTGGTCTGGGGTTTTGTCACATCTTTGCACCAAATGTCAGATAGTAGTTGTGTAACTGCGAGACCAGTTCTAGTCATTCTTGCCTTTTGCCTTCCACTCTGATTTATCCACCCATGGTCTTAGCTGTTAGGCGTTAACATTAATATGGGGTGGAAGTGGGAGTCTCGTCACAAGAGACCCAAAACAAGACTACAAAAAATGGGAAGTTCTAACTTGTCACACTTCATTACCGGTTACCCTGTGGTAGGTAGCCCTTCAGAGAAACAAAAGGACAGGGGAAACTCAACTCCCTCCATTTAGGTGCCACTGTTGAGTAGAAAAGCGAAAAAGACCGCTACATGTTTCTGACGCTCCCCATGGATGGATCACACACACAACATACATTTCCCACAAAATGGCCTTCAGTACACATGCATTATTGTCATGTGTTGTTGGGCGGATATGGGGGTTAAAAATCAACAGAATTTCCTGTGATGGAGGGCCATTTTACCATTACAGCACTTTTTGTTTATTTTTTTTACTCACGAATCCCCCACTTTGATTTGGAATAATTTATCTAGTGTTTTTTTAAGAAGACGCAAAACGAGAGGTGGGCTGGATTGCTATGCCAATGGTTTAGATAACGTTTCTATGTTCACTTACGTTAAGCATACAAGTTTTAGACTATTAGGTGTTACGTTTTGTGAGCAGCAAAGTATGCTTTGGATATTTTTTTACATTTGTAATCTGAATTTGCATTTGTTAGCCTTTGCTTTCATCTGTCATTGCACTATAATGTTTAATTGTATTGCTCTACGTTTATTAGTTTAAGCTGTGGACTTGGACGAACACAATCTGATGTTGTTACCTTCTCTGTTCCTGACCCAGGTTTCTTTTGGTCGTGACTTCGAGCAGCAGCTGAGCTTTTATGTGGAGGCCAGGTCAATGTTCTGCAATCTGGAGCCGGTTCTCATCCAGCTGATCCACGTAAGCTCATGCTTATTATTCCTCTGTTACTGTGCACTTTCAACCTCATACTTCTTTTATACAGCTATGGGAAATGGTTAGCCATCTGCATGTCAAGGTGAGCAATTGGCAGAGCCTTGAACCAGCCTTCAGCACTGAGACCCTTTGTCTTTCTTATTTCCAGAAAGTATTGCATATTTTTTTCCTCCATTTTACTTTCACTTTTCTTTTCTTTTTTTTTTTAAATAGTCTTTATTGCCTTTCAGAGGATTAACACATTACATCAAGAATACGTGGTAGCAGTATTTGCATCATATTATCCCAACAACAATACATGTTACCTGGGCAACACCTCGAATACCCCCACCCCATCCCTGCTGCTCGTTCTAAAGTATAGAAACATCATCATGACACATAGTTATCCTATTTAAAAGTAATTGATGCAAACACGAACTTCCACCTCAGCGGACAGCATAAATATCCCTTCAGCCCCTGGTTTTCTTTCATGAACATCTTATTCTTTGTATATGCTCATCTCTCGGTAATCGATTCTCAGAACACCCATCACACCTATTTAGTATCTCTTCTTGAGCTAGGCCTCCAAGCTAGCTTCTTCACTCTCAGTGCCTCGCAAGTCTGACTTTTGTGCCCATACCGCTAAATCACCTAATAGGTGCTCATCGGGTCTCCAATGCTTCGTCCTGACTTCTTCTGCTACTGCTTATTCAGACATATCACGCAACCAATCACCATAACTGGGGGACTGTGATCAAATCCATTTTATAGCAATTCTATGCTTCGCAAGCAGCAATCCCAGCATGAGGAACTTACGGCTAAGTTTCTTTTCGACAGGACCGGGACCAGTCCCAGCAGTATCTCCTGAGGTGTGTGTGGATCCTCCCAGGCAGTTGCTCTAATTAAACTTTGCACTAATTCGCCCCAGTAAGGCAAAAGCCGGTGCAAATTAACACCATATGTGCAAAGTTCGCAGCAGGGGTACCACACCTGGTACACTGGTCAGAGTATGTGGTAAATATGTTGTGTAATGTCCTAGTGTGGTATTGGGTTCTCCAGGCCTACATACTCCGCAGAATACCCTCTACACCATAAGAACTGTTGGCACGGAAACTAGAAAATGTAAAAGACAAGTTTATTAAGACCCCATGGGGTGGTGGTACATTCCTACAGCACCCCTCGGTAATGCAAGAAGTATCACACCGAACATCGGTGCAAGTCCTTCTTTTATACAGTTTTACAGTAATAAAAAGTTAGGCGGTACACAGTTACAGAGTTTTAGGTACATATATGGTCATTTTTGGAACACAGCCAACTCATGGGAGGAGCTATAACACCACTGGTCAGTTTGGCGGAACATTCCTAAGTGATGACTGGTCAATCTAAACTGCGCATGTGTGAGCTTGACCATTACTAAAAATAGCCTGTTGCTGGGCAAACTCGAGTGGTCAGTGGTACAGAAGAAGGACAAAGGGCATGCTGACCACGAGGCAACGCATTCAACTAAAATGGCCGCCGTTACATACAAAATGGCGCCTAACAACTATAGTCAAGATAAGGGGAAAACACGTGTAGCAAAGCTTAACGCTAACCTGATCCCGGTCAAATTACAACAGACGACCCTTTTAGCGTTTAGCTGAAGCTACCTCATAGTGGACGTAATCGGGGTATTCATCTTCAATATCAATAGACATGATTTTGCTACTTCTTTATGAATCATTTGTTCATGTTTAGCAAAAGCTCGTTTGGATGGAATACAAACAGAAAGGCACATAGAGCATAATACAGGGCCACACTGGATACAAAGGCATAAAAAGAATAATATCCCAATTATTACACATAGAATCGTCAGCAACTTCCAACCCCAGGTACTAAGCATTGACCAAAACCACCCCGAAAATGTCCATGTACTATTATCAGGATGTATCTCAGCAGCAATTTTATGTAATTTGGATATTGCATCGTACACAGAAGGAGAAATATCTGGCACATATACACAACAACTACTTCCGATAATGTGGCATGCTCCTCCACGATCAGCTAATACTACATCTAATACCATTCTGTTCTGAAGCGTTACAATTCTAGTTATCTGAAGCTCCTCAGTTAAATTTCCTAACGCAAAAGCAGTATCATTGGCAACAGCTTCTACAACACGAGTTAACTGTTGTATTTTTCGACTATTCAGAGCAGCTCCAACAAAAGAAAACAGGCCTAAATTAAAATGGACATATTGTTGTAACGCAGTGTCTGTTTGGTCTATGTCCTCAAGGACTAATGCTCTCTTTACCCTATTCAATATGAAATCGTGATAAAGAATGTAATTGTTATGATACATAGGTGGGGCAATAAACACAGGGGGTAATACAAAAGATATATAACATGTTCCTAACCATCCTATAGGGAGACGATGATAGCCTTTATTTCCACATATAAAATACATATTTCGGGAGGCCACAAATGAAATGCCGTTTGGAGTGTCAAAGGTAAGAGTGGTGTTATATTCACTTCTGCCAACTGGGATTGTACCTTTATTACGAACACAGAGATCAGCTTTAGTATCAATAACAGTAATCACATGTGAACTAGACATATTGACACTCCGTTGGTTATTATAAACTCGTGGTGCTGACACATTGTCGGGGCGGTACTCCTCCCATTCAAACTTAGTTCCTTCAGCTTGCGGATAGCCATCTCGATCATTATAACATATCTTGTTGAGTCGAAAGAGCAGCCCCCCTTTCGTTGGCCATCGCAACGTGAATAGGAGTGTGTACCAGGCATTACAAGAACCATTATGGGAAAACGGGAGTGGGATAAGCGGTGTGCCTCCTTTCTTTTGATGTCCAGGCAACATCCCACATACCCAGCAGTTCGAAGTGTTAGTCATATTATTGGTGTGATGCAGAATCTGAATAAAACTATTGTTCAAATAAGTCTGTCGGTGTCGCTCTCCATGATAAGGCAGAGTAAAATGGAAATGTTCAGATGGAATCGGGGTAGTTGGCAGTAAATGTTCTCGTACTGGCACCACAAGTTCTACTACCCAAGCTATCACAGCTATCACAACAATTGTCAGTACAAATAATACTGCACCAAGAATTCTCTTGTCTCGCACTGCAGAGGACGCCATAGTTCAAAGTTCAAAAATGTCTCAAAAACACAACTAAAAAATAAAAATGTGAGTGCTGAGCTCCGAGGTAGCCGTTGGTTTCTTCTCCGAGATTCAAGACGGGTGTCGCTACACTTGGCAGAACAGATCCCCCCCCCCATGATATTCCCGGCTTCCGTTTCACAAACCCCAGAGCGGTAACTCAACCAGTCTCGCACAAAAAAAAAAAACTTCTTATCGTGGTCGTAGGTTGTATCTTTCTCTTCCAGAAACAGTGTGGTCCGGGAAGGCTCCCTCCGATTCGGCAGACGTTACAGCTGGGCTCTTCTCCTCGTCCAAGATGTCTCGATAATCAGACAGCACAGTTGGGCTCACCAGATCCGGAGAGACACGGCGGCAGTGAGTAGAGTGCACCCACCGCTTCCTGTTGGTAACCCGCACAGCCGTACGAGTTGCAAGCAATACCTGTTCAGGACCACGCCACCTCGGTTCCAGGATGCTTGTTCTCTCGAAAGAGCGGATCATCACATGGTCCCCAGGACGAAGATTATGAGCCTCTCCAATTGAATTGTCGGGGAGCGCTTCTCGAACCTGTTGATGAATGGAAAGTAAATCATTTGTTAATCGTGCCAAATAATCGTTCATCATTATACAAGGCACATCATGTAACAATCGAGGCTTAGGAACTCCCCATATATTCATAGGCCTTCCAAACACCACTTCATAAGGTGTGAGGCCAGTTCGGGAATGGGGTACTGATCTGATAGATAGCAATGCCAGAGGCAAAGCGTCCGGCCATTTCAAAGACGTAGATGCCACAATCTTTGCTAGCTTTAATTTCAGAGTAGCATTATATCGTTCAGCAAGACATGCTGACTGAGGATGGAACACAGCATGAAATTTCTGCTGAATTCCCAATCCCTTCATCACGTATTCCACAATCTTCCCAACAAAATGAGGACCATTGTCGCTCCACAAAAATTTACAAACGCCGTATCGAGGGAAGTACTCTTTGAGCAAAACCTTAGCTGTTGTCAACGCTGTATTATCCTTTGTAGGGAAGGCCACAATCCATTTACTGAAAGCACACACCACCACTAAGACATACTTAAGGTTATTACAACGCTCGAGCTGGATGTAATCCATTTGCAGTACTTCAAACCGTGCAGTAGGTGGAACAAACCCTCCTTTCGGAGTATGCGTCCCTTTTGCAGGATTGTGCTGTAAACATATCAGACAGGTCTGCACTACTCTCTTGGCCGTATTGGCAATCTCAGGATGCTCCCAAACTCGTGTTAGCAATCGAGTAATTGCAAGAGCTCCAACATGTGCCAATCCATGTCTCATTTGGACCATCGCTTGCAAGTAAGCTGCAGGCAATTTCCATCTTTCCATATCTTTACTTCGCCAACAACCCTCATCATCCAGCACTCCCTCTGCTGCCCAGGTTGCGAGTTCTGCTTCAGACGCTGATTTCTGAATGTCTAGTATCTCTTCTCTAGCATCATGCCATCGCTCAGCCTGTGATTTCACCACATACATTGGTGAGTCATTTCGTGACATAGCCGTTTGTCTTGCTATACTGTCTGCAAAAGCGTTACCTTGTCCCACTTTGTCAGTGACCTTTTTATGTGCACTGCATTTGATTATTGCCACTTTCTTTGGACAAAGTAACGCATTCAAAAGATCACGCACTAGTTCTCCGTGCATGATGTGTACTCCATGTGAGGTCAAAAACCCGCGCTCTCTCCAGAGTAGGCCAAAGTCATGCGCTACTCCGAAGGCGTACCGGCTGTCTGTGTAGATGTTCACACATAGGCCAGCACTCAATTCGCAGGCTCTTGTCAAAGCTATTAGCTCCGCTGCTTGGCCGATTTCTGTGGTATTCGTGCTGTTTCTACCACTGTCTTAAGTGTCGTGATCGCATATGCTGCAGAAGTTGTGCCATCTGGCAACCTTAAACACGATCCATCAGCCCACAGTTCCCCATCCACATCTGGAAGTGGCGTATCCTGTAAGTCGACACGACCCTTTGTTTGTTCTTCGGTCAGGAAAACACAATCATGGTGTTCTTCCTCCTGGCCCTCAGCAACCGGATACGGCAATAAAGTGGCAGGGTTCAGGATAGCACATCTCTTTAGTGTGATGTGTGGCGCCAAAAGTGTGAGCTCATATCCTGTTAAACGTGCACTCGTGAGATACTGAGTCTTCGTTTGATTTAACAGAGCATCTACCGCATGGGGAACTAACACCAACAATTTGTGTGACAAAACTATTCCCTCACTCTGCCGTATAGCCACCGCTGTTGCTGCTACTGCTCGGAAACACCCAGGTAATCCTCGTGCCACAGGATCAAGTATTGCCGAAAAGTATGCACGGGGCCTCTGCTTATCCCCGTGTGTCTGCACTAACACCGACAATGCACACCCATCTTTCTCGTGTACATACAACGTGAAAATCTTTGTGTAATCTGGTGTACCTAACACTGGTGCAGAACAAAGGGCTTGTCTCAATTGTTCAAAAGCAGTCTGACATTCATCTGTCCATTCAAGAGGCATTGGTGTAGTTTTGGACAATAATGCTAACAAAGGTTTTATGATGTGTGAAAACCCCATTATCCACTGTCTACAAAAGGACGTCAAACCTATAAAGGCACGCACATCTTTCTGAGTGCGGGGAACTGGTGTATCTAATATTGCTTGAATTCGATCAGATGTTAATGCACATCCCTCCTTAGACAAAAGATGACCGTGTTAGGTCACTTTTGGTCTACAATATTGTAACTTTTTCCTAGAAACTTTGTGATTGTTCTGAGCAAGAAAGGAGATCAAAGCAAGAGTACTCTCCTCACACTGCGCATATGTGTCTGCAGCCAGTAAAAGATCATCCACGTACTGGATAAGAGCTACTCCAGATTGCAGATCAAAAGGATCAAGCTGTCTCTTTAGAGCCTGACTATAAATGCTAGGACTTTCTGTATAGCCTTGAGGAACTCGACAAAATCTATATGATTTATTATTTAACGTGAAGCCAAATAGATATCTGCTATCGGGATGGATGGGAATGGAAAAGAAAGCATTTTTAAGGTCAATTACAGAGAACGTGGTAGCAGTGGGGGGGACCAAAGTAAGTAAGGTGGTAATATCAGACACCACCGGGTACTGGGGCACTACAATTTTGTTTATTTCTCTCAAATCAATAATAAATCGATAGACTTTGTCATCAGTGTCTTTCTTTAGAATCGGAAGAATCGGGCTGTTACAAACATTGTAGGGAACTGCCTCCACAACTCCTGCAATAATCAAATCCTGAACAATGTGCGTCAGGGCAATTTCACCTTCTCTAGATATCTTATACTGGGGTACACGTGGCAAAGACACTCCCTCCTTAACAGTTATTCGAATAGGCAGAATGAGCGCCTGTCCCACATCCGTGTATGATGTGGCCCATAACGTGTGTGGGAGAGAGGCTAATGCTTCAATTTCTTGCATGGTACATAGTCTTCCTGCATCCGGGTAATTGTCATTCAAAATAACCCGCACTCCTTCAGGAGCGCAGCGTATTGTTGCTCGAAAATATTTAAGCAAATCTATGCCCATAATATTGTCTGGGGTAAGTGGCGACAATAAGAATGGGCACAGGCCAAAGAATCTGTCAATGCAAAATGTAAGAGGTTGTGACAGTGGGCTTGGAGAGGGTGTTCCATCGAACCCTATGCATGTAATCATTTCGCCAGACAGGGGAGCCCTTGGAACCAAGTTTTTAGACAGAGCACTATGAGTAGCTCCTGTATCAACCAAAAACTGATCAGTAGAACCCAAAATGCCCGCTGATACATATGGACCTCTTTGATCTACTGGCACTTCAACCGATTCCACACCCCATCCTTCGCAATCCTATGCGTGCACATAATCCTGAGACTCCACATTCTCACCCTCCAATATCTGGTACTGATTCCGTCGATCAAAAGTATTACGATCATCCTGACCACGACCCCTCGCCTCAAACCTACCACGATCACTTGCTCCACCTCTCGTCCCCGAATAACTATTCTGTGTCCTTCCACCTCCTCGACCACGCTGATTACGTTGCTCACGAAGCACCGGACAATCTTCAGCCCAATGCCCAAACTCTTTACAGTATGCACATTGATCCTCCGCAATGTCGGTACGACCATAAGACGTACAATACCCTCCTCGCCTGCCTCTATCGTTCCCTCTTGGCTGCGTAGCACGAACCTGAGCCAACATCACCTTCGTCTTTAACTCCTTCGCCTTCTTATCAGTACTTTCTTTAGCCTCTAATTCCTGCCGCTCGTAATACTGAGCCATTGTTAACAAGGACGTAGGGGTCGCCGTGGTCCAGGAACTGTCACTAGTTTTCAATCGTTTTGCAATCTCCGGCAGGAGATTAGCCAGATACTTATCAACAAACAAATGCCTACCCGTATCATCCGTTAATAATTGCCCACTGTAATCATGAAACGCTTCTTCGAAACGTGAAAAGAAGTCAGATACCGACTCGTCCTGTTTCTGTTTGCAAGAGGGTAACATAGTCCAATCGATCTTTTTAGGGGGAACAAGCGTTTTTAATTTATTCAAAATAGCTGTTGGGAGATCTAGAATTAACTGGCAAGGCTTACATGCAGGTTCCCTGTCTAAATCAGCTTGGGCTATAGCTTTCCAATCCGCTCCTAAAATCGTTTGGTCATCAAACTTACGAATTGCTCTCCACATATCAGGGGGCAGTATTAACCCAAAGAAAAGATCAATATCAACTAGTGTCATAACACATGAAGAAATAGCCCCCTCCACTCCTTCATAGAAAGCTGCCAGATTTTTACGGGGATCAGTTAAAGCATTTTTCAATGCCATGACATCTGCCCTGTTCCAAGGCGTATACACCCAATTATATATGAAATACCCTTTTGCATCCCCGGACAATTTATCATCACTGGTACCTTGCCCTTTGGGGGGGACATACAACGGTGCAGCTTCACGCATGGGCATAACATGAACTTTAGAACGCTTATCTGCTCCAAAGATAGAACACTCTTTGGATTGCTCCGTCGACCCTGGCGCAGACTCGTCTGATGCTTTTTGTGCTTCCCGCAATCTGGACTCCTCATCCCGTAGCTGGACCAACCGCTGGAAAAACCCATCCGCATCTGCAATAATAAATAAACCTTTACGCATATTCTCACGATGAACTGATATATCCTTAGGCTCTAGATCAATCGAATATTTCCTAAATCGTTCTACAACTTTATCTCCGAAGGCACTCAAAAAATACAACTGTTCTCGCTCTGACTATTTATTCCTTTCAATTTTAATCTCTGACATAGTTATTTTATTAAAATTAAGTTTCCGAGCAAAACTGCGCATCTCCGCAGCTTCACTAGCAGTTAACCTCTTACTCTTACTCCCTCGACCATCGTCGTCCGAGTCCTCGTCCAGAGCCGTAGGCGAAACGTATAGAGGCGGACACCGATCTAGTAATGAAAAATCATCAACTTCATTAGTAAGGACAGGGTAAAGCGGACGCAGAATAGGAAATTGACCGCTCGTTTGCAAATTACGTTCCCGTGCCTCCCTCTCTTTCTTTTCCTGCAACTCCTTCTCCTCCAGCTGTAAAGCCTTATCTCGAGCAGCCTTACGCTGCTCTTTTTCCGCCAAGGCTATTTCACGCTTCATTCGTTCACGCACTGCTTTCTCCCACATTCGCACACAATCAAACATATTTTGTCTAGATGTGCGCTGAAACAAATATTGCTCCACAAACTGATCCTTTCGTAAGTCAAACGACCCATGTAGTGGCCATTGCAACTCGGGATCAGATTTGGTGTATTTATTCCATAATTTACTGTACATTATAGGGGGAAGGCCAAACTTTATATACATCTCTCGATTGGGAGTCCCCTCTGGGGGAGCCGGCTGGGATTCGTTTAATCGATAAGTGGTACCATTTCCAAGACAGCACATTCCTAGGAGTGTGCTTAAAACAGGCATGTTCAAAAAGTATCACGGAAACGTGATACCACAAAAAATTGCACTTACTATACTTCACACAAATGTGCCGCTCAAACACAAACAAAGTTAGAGAAATATCTCCACATGCCTGCCTAGGTGAAGTGCACTGCACATATATTTCAAATCATAGGATCAAATGTTAGCTAACTCAAAACATATTCATAGAACCACAGCGAGCGTCCGTAGACTACCTTACCAATCACAAGCTTACCAAAATCTCAGATATCCAGGTTCCAACTGCCAAGGTCTGTAATCAAATCAGCCAAATCGGCACTGTACGACAACTCGAACGAGCAGGATCTCAGTCGAGGACCGGCGCCACTTGGAAGGTCAGATCAGAAGGGAAGGAAGAAAACACCGTGGGTGCCAAGACTCGGGTCACTCAAAGGCAGCGTACGCGTCCATGGTGAGTTTCCAATCCTTCGTCACAACCTCTCCTTCGGGCATCCGAGTCGCCGATGAGTCCCTTCGTGGTCGCCAATTTGTGGTATTGGGTTCTCCAGGCCTACATACTCCACAGAATACCCTCTACACCATAAGAACTGTTGGCACGGAAACTAGAAAATGTAAAAGACAAGTTTATTAAGACCCCATGGGGTGGTGGTACATTCCTACAGCACCCTTCGGTAATGCAAAAAGTATCACACCGAACATCGGTGCAAGTCCTTCTTTTATACAGTTTTACAGTAATAAAAAGGTAGGCGGTACACAGTTACAGAGTTTTAGGTACATATATGGTCAATTTTGGAACACAGCCAACTCATGGGAGGAGCTATAACACCACTGGTCAGTTTGGCGGAACATTCCTAAGTGATGACTGGTCAATCTAAACTGCGCATGTGTGAGCTTGACCATTACTAAAAATAGCCTGTTGCTGGGCAAACTCGAGTGGTCAGTGGTACAGAAGAATGACAAAGGGCATGCTGACCACGAGGCAACGCATTCAACTAAAATGGCCGCCGTTACATACAAAATGGCGCCCAACAACTATAGTCAAGATAAGGGGAAAACACGTGTAGAAAAGCTTAACGCTAACCTGATCACCGTCAAATTACGACACTAGGCGAGTTATACGTCTGAGTTTAGTTGTATTGTATTTGTTTAAATTGTGCATTGGAGCTTACGGTGCACACACCCGTATGAACCTTTTCTCAGCCTTGCACAAAGAGAGTCTCATCCAACATTTCCTCCCATTTTCATGTTCCTTATGCAGATCCTCCGTCAATGCACTGTATATATGTGATTTCAGTCTCCAACCTCCAGATAGTTCAAGTAGCATTGTCCATGTACATGAGGGTATTGGCTCCTCTGAGAAAACTTGGGCATACCTCTCGGGCAGTTGCCGATATCTTGATGTGTTGTAGATATTGACCCACACCCTATGCAAATGAAGCTATTGTGTCGTCTTGTGTAAAAAATTGAGAAACAATCCATGAACAATGCATAATCCTTGTTTTGCTGTTTGACCTGGTTGACCTGTAGAGAGCAGCAGAGAGCAGCGGCGAGCCAGAACGCCAGTCACCAGTCGCCATTCCTTCCTCGGTGAGCAGTGAGCAGTGAGCAGCGGTGAGCGTCCCTCAGCGTTTCAGCGGCAGCTCCGCCCGCCTCCCGCCTGGCTCGCACCTGGTTCCGGCACTCATCAAAAAGTTCTCCCGGCTCCCGGCTTCTTGCTCCCGGCCCTTGGCTCCAGCGCCCTTGGCCCCCAGCGCTAGTACCTGGCATCCGGCAGGGGTTTGAGCAAGTGGTGGGAGCCAACGGGTGGAATTGGCGTCCGGATTGACGCGGCGCTCAAACTCAATCTCCCGGAGGCACTAATTCTGGCAGGCTGACTGCTGTGGACCGCTGCTGGCAGTGAGCGGCCGCGGGAGACCCGGGTTAGAAGTCACGGCTGCAGACATCAATAGAAGTGACCGAAGCCATAAGGTCCAATTGTGTCTTCAGAGATTGCGGCGTGCAAATAAGCCATAAACATCAAGCGGAGGAGCACTCAGCAAATAGTAAGCAAGCAGTAAGCAGAATATTTAGCGGGGCTTTGAGCAACTACCTCTCATCTAGGAGAGCCGCTCGCTTTGCCTGCCTTCACTTTGTGCTCTCCTCCCACCAACGCTGCTGTGTGTCCTGACTGCGTGGGCTGTTCCGCCCTGAGGCGCTGATTGAGGACCTAGGAGCCCGTGTGCTCCACTTTGGACTTTTGCTGCTCGAGTTGGGGAGAGAAGCGTTCTACGCAAGTAGCGGGAGCGGGACTGCAAGGCCCAGAGGTGCTAGCGCTTGTCCATCGCGCGCACCTGGTGCCTCTTCCCGCCCCCCTTTCTTCCTCGTACTTAAAAAATTTAACATACGCGAACGCGGGACGCGCGCGGACAGAAGCGCGGACGAAGACCGGACAAAGAGCGGGCCCTCTGTGGCCCTCAGTGGCTAAAGTAGGCTGGGCTGGGCCCTCTTATTATTTTTCTGTCAATACAGAGATAATTTTATTTTCAATCCTTTGATTGTATGTAGACGTTGGCTATTGCTGCTTATTCAGTGACTTTATATATGCCTCCGATTGACTGACTTTGTGATTAGATAGTATTCGTGTTATATATTTTAACTTGTTTACTGGCATTGTATATTTCTCTATTCCACATATTTTGATATTAGTTGCAATATGACTGCTAAAAAGCTAAGATCTAGAAGACTGTTGGGGGGAAGATCAACAGCTAAGACCAGATCCAACCCACTCCGAAATAAGAATGTTTCAAAGATTCAGTTGAAAGGCCAAAACCAGATTTTCCAGCTCTGGGAGAAAGCGGTAGATAGGGTACCCCAGGAAAATACTGCTTCTAATAAGAGCGTCTCCTTGATTTCATCACCTAACCCATCGTTTAACCATCATCCGAAGGAGGTAGAACCGGGAACTCTGGGTCTAAGTTCATGTACTACTGTGGGTATCCCATCTACTACTTCTTTACCTTTGGAGAATGATAAATGCTTAATTTCCAGCCCAGATAATCCCAAAAATATCAAGACTCCATTAACATCTGTAAATGTCTTGCAAAATGGGATACTTTCCCTCTCTAAGTTGAGGGAGGATATAAACGAAGACTCACAGCCCCTGGATATTGACCCAGTGTTATGCGAACGTTATTTGGTTGATTTACCAAGGGCATTACTAGAAGCTGTAAAGACCCCAATGGGTGCTACACCTTCGGGTCTCCATCTCTTTAGCAGTACCCCCTCTTCCAACTCACAAGATCTTTCTCTTCAGTCAAATATGTCTAAAACTCCAATGCTCAATATAACAGGGATTGAGGCTATTAATGATCCTAGCCTGAAACTATCAGAGAAACCTATATCTGAATTTTTACTCTCCTTGGAATATTTGCTATCTTCAATTCTGACGCTACTGAATAAATTTGTGGGTAGCTCAGATTGTGTATTGGATTCCGTTACCCAAATTTTAAAGGCATTATTATCAAAAACCTGTGAAAGGAGCTGTGGCCCAGATTCTCCTATCACAATACCTCCCAAAAATCTTTTGGCTAATACACCTTGTTTGTTAGCTGAGAATATACTGGTTGCACCCGTAGTGAAGGACTTACGTCCTATTTTGAAAACATCTGCTTATAATTGTATAAGTGATTCTATTCCAGATATTGTTTCTGAGGAAAATAATATTGTACTGCCAAATGCTAATGCCGAAAAGGCATTATATCCTATTTTTGATCAAGACTTTAAGGGGCCGGAATTGGAGGAAAAAGTGGAAAAACATGGAAAGCATAAGGGGAAAAGAGGAAGTCTCTCCGTAGATTTAAAAAGAGGAGGCAGAGACAAATTCTCTTTGAGAATCCCCAAGTTTCCTTTAAATCCTCCTCTGCTGAGGTTGAGAATGACAATGATAATGACTCAATTAGGTCATCTACTGAATTTTTGGGGCCTCCCGTTAATTCTGATGAAATTATTAGGAATTGTTCTAAATTAAATTCAATAGAACAAGGTGTAGAAAAGAAAAATTCATGACCCACCGCTTAGCGGTAGAAGAAAGAAGCTCTGTCCCTGTGGTTTCCACTTCTTTAAATCCTTCTGCCCCTTCTTTCCATACACGGGCAGAGGAGGCAGTCTTAGGTCAAAACTCTGTTTATAAAGCTATGGAAACCCGTACTGACTCTCTGCTTTTGGACTTCGTCCCATTATTTGATATTGATTTAAGCCTGAATAGATCTTTTTTGCTGAAATGCTGTAAAGACATCGAGGGATTAAAATTAATTAAATCAAGCGACATTGACCTAGTAACAATATTGGGATCGGGGTCTATGTCACTTACTAGGGTAAGGTTCTATTCAAACCTCATAGTGAATCTTATATTAAATAAAGCAGAAATTTTCCAGAGTCAGGGGATTGACGTGGTGCCGTTTACCGCCACATGTGTTGATAATCATATTATGAATAGTCACCATAGGGGATTGGGTCAGGTTGGTCTCTCTCAACCTTTTGATGATTTAAAAATTCGTGTCTCAAAAACAAAAAGGATAGTAACACATGTTATTCCTCCCCCAATAACAATAAATAGGGGTATAACTGAAAATGAACAGCAATGGAATTGGTTACCTGGTGCCCTGGCGACTAAGGTGACGGACAACCCTAGATTGTTCTCTCACCTTTAGCAGTATCTTTTCTGTTATCTCCTGGAATGCTGCCGGCATCAATAACAATCCTGAAAAATTATCATATCTTTTTTCTTTGAATGCCGATATAATCTGCATCCAGGAAACCTGGTGTACTGATAAATTGAACATAGCGGAGGATTACTACGTATTGGAGGTGGCGGCAACCCCCTCTAGTAGAGGTCATGCAAAAGGGGGAATTGCTTGCCTATTATCCAATACAATAAAGTGGAGTTTCTCTCACCATACAGATCCCAGTAACCTTTTTCAGGCAGTGACTCTCTCCAACTTAGATAAAACTGGGGAGAGACACCCTCTTGTTATAATAAATGCCTATATTCCGCCAGGTGATCCTTTTAATACTTTGATGAAGAAAATTTTTATTTTTATTAGACAAATTAAAAAAATAGCTCCTCTCTCTAATTTTTTGTTAGTTGGTGACTTAAATTGTAAAGTGTCCAATCATAGTTTGGAGCTATTTAGGAATAAAGAAAAAGAGTAGGTTTTACTGATACCCCAAGCCCTCTTTCCAGATAACATAAAAACAAATAAACGGGGTAAATTGCTGCTTGAAGAACTATATAGCACGGAGGGACTTATAGTTAATGGTAGGCTCCCATCCGATGTTCCTGCAAACTATACTCATAGCTCCTTCAATAGCAAATCAATTTTAGACTACATAATTGTTGACCACCCTATTTTCTCTCTCTTAAGGGATTTGGTTGTTATGGACACTACCCTTAGTGACCATAATGTCATTATACTAACGCTTTTTCTAGAGCCCCCTAATTCTGACACCTGGGCGTTTGATAGGGTTTAGTCACCTTCCAAAAAACAGGAAGATGTTTCTGGGATTATAAAGCTATGAAGGGTTTGGAACCTCTTCTTGAAAAAACACTATCCAATTTAAGCAATTGGCAGGGGGTGGAACAGTCCTCTTTTGATGCTTTCATAAAGGAGATCATCTCTGCCGTTAAAAAATCGAATTTAATTAGGAAAAAATACACCCTCCCTAAGGCAGTTGTTTCCCTTAATAAGGAAATAAATAAATTGGTGAGGGAAAAATACATATGTGGTGCAGTAGAAAGATCTCAGAAAATATCTCTCCTTAAAAGGAGGAGAAGCAGGATAAAGAAAAAAATGAAAAGAGAAAAAGAGGACCTGTTATGGATTGGATTACGGGAAGCCGCTGTTCATGGGAACTCTAGACAATTCTGGACCCTTATTGGGGAGGGATGTGGTTCTAGAGTGCGTCCACTTCCAATCCATATCTCCGAACAAACCTGGGTCTATTACATCTTAAGTCTGTATGCTAAGAATGATCTGCATGTGAAACTTAGGGGAATTGAGGAAGATACTATTTCTATAACTGAATACCCCTCAGAACTATCTATAGAATTGGCTATAAGGGACATGCGTCCATCAGGTGCCATGGGTCCTGATGAAATCCCGATATCAGTCTTGAAACAAAATCCAGTATCCTGGAGTAAAATCCTATTTCCCCTTTTTAGGATTTGCTACATTAAAAAATTTATTCCAGCATCCTGGAAGGGGAGTATTTTGGTTCCTATGTTCAAAAAGGGCGATAGAAACGTACCCATTAACTATCGCCAAATAGCTCTCCTAGACGCTATTCGGAAAGTGTTCTGTAAATGTTTATTATCCCTAATTAATGATTGGGTGGCGCAAAAACAAATCTTACCCTTAGAACAAGTAGGCTTTCGTAAGGGTCACGGAACGCTGGATAACCTTTCCGCTCTTCAGACAATTATGGATAAATATATAAGGGTACGTGGCGGAAGAGTTTATGTGGCCTTTATAGACTTCTCCACAGCATTTGACAAGGTTGACCGTCCACTGCTGTGGAGAAAGCTCTATGCTATGGGAATGCCGCCTTATCTTCTAGATATGATCCAGTTGCTACATACAGACACCTGGTGCCAGGTCCTGCAAGGAGGAGATAGGGGGCTCTCCAAGATTATCCCCTCATGTAATGGCCTTAAGCAAGGTTGTCTCCTTGCCCCGTTACTTTTTTCGTTATATATTGCTGATTTACCTGCTTCTCTCTCCTCCTGCGATGGTATAGCTCCAATCTTGGGCGGAAAACACATTTCATGTATGTTATATGCGGATGACATTATAATAATGGATCTCATGCCCAAAGGTCTCGCCAAACGCCTCCTTGCTCTACATCAGTATGCAGTCGCTCATTTTTTAAAAATTAATGCATCCAAGAGCAAAATTATGTGCATCACAGGCCGGAAAAAACATAAATTTAGGAACTTTACCTGGTCTGTGGGAGATGACAAACTGGAGGTAGTAAAGAGTTATGTTTTCCTCGGAAAATTAATTTGTGATAATCTAAGCGCTAAACCCCATACCGATAGCAGTGCCCGGAAGGCCTTAGCCCAAGGGAGAAGCTTAAGTGCACTGTACTCGGCATTGGGAAGAAGGCATTTTTCACATTTATTGGAGGTCTTTAGGGCAAAAGTCCCTTCCACCCTTCTATATGGTTTAGAACTAATTGATATTAAGCACTGGGATTTCTTAAATAAGGTGGAGGGAAAATTGCTAAGAAGCATATCCACCGTCAGTTCTGCCTGCTCCGTGGCAGCTTGCAGACATGAGTTTGGCTTGCGCAGCAGCTGGGTGCAGGGCCTGGCAGCTGTGGTACGTTGGGTCGCAAGCATAGCCAGAGGAGAAGAGGGGACTATGAGGTTCCTCCTAAAGACTGAACTACTGGGAAGTCTAGGGGAACACTCCTTAATTGTTAACAACTTTAGAAAAGCTGTATCCCTCTTGCAGCTGGAAGAGAGTACTCTCTTTTCTCTTCCTGTATCCCAGCTAAAGTCTGTCCTGAAAGAAGCTACTTGGGATCTTAGCTATAGACTAGACTTTACTTCAATCTTTGCTAAGAAGGGTGTTAATTTTCTTACCGATTCATTCGCAAGAAAATCCGTCCAACCCTACGTTACTTGGAATTTACCTCATGGTATTCGGAGATTTTGGTTTTTATTGAGACAAGACTTGTTACCCCTAAATAATCTTTTGTTTAAATGGTATGGAGTATCTGCAATTTGCAATTTCTGTCATCAATCTATTCAAGATCGAATACATGTACTCTTTATATGCCCAGTGCTGCGTCCTTATCGCAGCAAATGGTTAAGACAAATATGTCTGCAAATGGGCATTGTAAATGCGAATTCTTTTATGAGTGCCTTACATAGTCCCCCTAATGAGAGATTTTGCTTCTATATTTATAATGTTTTTAAATGTTTTTTAGAAATTTTTTGAATATTGGCATGCTTATCAATGTGTCACTTTGTGTTCTAGTAATTGCTATGATTTGTCTACCCTCACTGTGAATGGTATTTTTGTATCGTACTCTTTTCTTATGTGGACCTCTAAGGAGTTCCAAAACATAATAAAGATTGAATTGAATTGTGTAAAAAATTGGCATATCGGGTAAAAATCTCCCAGGATCTCGCAACCCTTCCTGCTATTTCTGCACAGACTTGAAAAGAGAATTTATAAAGCACTAACTGCCACTCTATTGCATCACCTCTGCAATAGTCTTAAATGGATTTAGTGCCCAGAGCGGCATATCATGTGCATGCAGCGCAGAGCCCTCATGACTGTCTGCTCCCACACCAGCCCACTTTTCGTATCAGTTCCGGCATTCCCGCCAGCACCCAGGCTCCACACTTGAGCTGCCCCGGAAGTGAATGGCCTCCTTAAGAGCCCTTCAGAAGTCTTTTCTGCGAACTATCTCCTCTATCCAGCCAGTGCATTGTGTGTTGAGGGTGAGCTGCAAGATAATAGAGCTCGATATTCAGGAATTCTATCCCTCCCTGGTCCCAGGTCTGCTTAACAGATAGCCCCCCCCTCTTTTTCTCTTAGTAGCCCAGAGGAGGTCTACAATCAATTGATCAGATTCAAGAAAGTACTTCCTAGGGATCTCATATAAGGTAACATGCAGGGTGTATAAGCACCGTGGCAATGCCACCATCTTAACCAGTGAGGCTCTGCCCATCAGCGACAGCGTGAAGTCCTTTCAAAACCGAATCGACGCCCTGAAGCTTTCCAGCACTCTGCCCACATTTGGGTCCAAGTATTTCTGTTTTGTGTAGGGTATCTTGATGCCCTGACATCATATCTCCTTCAGACCCCATGGGAGCCCCACCACCGGATGCGCCCCAGGGCTTGTTGCATCCCGGCCTCCTAATGGCAGTAGTTGAGATTTATGGGTGTTCACAAAGAAACCTGACACCTCCCCAAAGGACCTCCGTATGCTCAAAGCACAGGGACAAATTATCCAGGGTTGTATATGCACAATAGGGCGTCATCTGCATACAAGGGCACGATGTATGTTGTCTCGCCCACTTGGATCCCCCAGAGACACAGTGTTGTTGCAACAGCGCTGCTACATGCTCCATGGCCAGGGCAAAAAGCAGGTTGATAAGGGACATGCCTGTCTGGTACCTTGGTGCAGTTGAACGTACGCTGACACCACACTGCCTGTTTGGTTCCTTGCTCCTGAGTTGGTGTAAAGCAAGTTGATCGAGTCTATATACTATAACAGTATACCTATAATATACTATAGGTAGACACAGGAGCAATCGTGCTGCTAGTAGTCCGCTCAGTAGTTCAACGGCCTTGTGGAGGATTGTGAATGGGTTAAATGACGGCACATTTCTTCCAGCCCGGTTTCAGCACCATCACAATGAGAGCCTTGTGCATGGTATCAGGCAGTTGCACACACTTCAACGCTTCCTGGTAGATCTGAAGTAGTCGTTCAACAACAACATCTGCATATTTGTGTTAAAATTCATCCAGGAGGGAGTCTGTCACCTCTCAGTGTTTTCGCGGGTTTCTGCCGATGTAG
This sequence comes from Lissotriton vulgaris, assembly GCF_964263255.1. NCBI lineage: Eukaryota > Metazoa > Chordata > Amphibia > Caudata > Salamandridae > Lissotriton > Lissotriton vulgaris. The sequence continues at coordinate 162,295,335 of NC_141698.1, forward strand.
TGCTGCCAGAAGCTCCTCCCTCTAAATGGGTTTTTCAAGGGCTGCTCTCTCCTCCATCCTCGAGGGAGGTCTGTCTCTGCTAGGAAGGCCTTCCCATCATCATCCAGTTCCCCAACGCGCTCTACATACGCTCTACTTAGGTGGACTCAAACCACTTTATTGATCGCTACATGGGTGTTGACCAAGGCTTCATTTGTGGCGCGCAACATCAGTACAGGTTCCTGTGAGTCCTGCTGACACACTAGTCAGGCCAGCATAGCACCAGTCTTGTCTCCTCCCTCTGCATGTAACCGCTGTCAGTGTACCATATACGTGTATTTCTCGAGTCTGCTAATAGTTCCCTAGAGGTTCGCTGCCAGTCTTCAGAGGAGCTCCCGCTCTATAATAAGCATTCCGGACCCCTTTGCACCATTAGCTCTTGTTGGGCAACGTATGACGTCTTAAGACAGATTCCCCCTATTTATTACTTTTATCATGTCCTAGTCCCGGGCTCGGCTGCTCAAGTCTGCCCCAGTTTTCATGAAAACAATGGGACAATTCCTCTTGCATTATGGCTGTGAATGGTGGGTCGGCCAGCACCTATGCACGCAAGCTTTATGAGGACACTGCAAGGCGAGTGCCCCCTCTCTCCAGGGACACCAGGAGTGGTGAATGGTCAGATAAGTAACACGCTAAGTAGGAAACCTCCCTCACTTGTTGTGCCAGACCAGTGGAGACCACACAGCAGTCTATACGACTATGCGTCCCTGTGGCAGGGTTATAGCTGGAGAATACTCTGGAATTGGGGTGTTTTTCCCTTCAGATATCTAACAGGTTCTAGCCCTGCATTATGTCTATCAATTGTCCTGTCATGTATGGCTTTGTGTTTCTGTGAGGCGGTTCGCAGTCAAGCACTCCATCAATCACACAATTACAACGACCTCTGATGTCTGGTAGGGCGCAGCAGCTGCTGTCACCGCTGCCAAGAAATGACCACAATCAGTATTAAGAACATATATGTTCAGTAGGCTGATCTCTCATCCATCCAGATCTCCCCACAGGATAGCAAGCGGCCCTAAGGGTCCACAACATGTTCTCTATGATGGAAAGGCACTCCGGGAGCCACCCATATCAGAGCACCCCGGGCATTGCCTTAGTATAATGTTGCATATGGTTTCCACTCCACCTCCTGTGGAGACTCAGGATACAATCCCCCCGTACATGAGTCTCTTGTAGGAATGCAATGGAGACCCAGTATCATTTGAGGTAAGAGTGTACTCTGGGCCGTTTTTCCAATTGTACCAACCCTCTGACCTTCCACGTTGGAAATGTAAATACCTTACTCGCCAACATTCACTGTCCAGTCAGCCAACCATAAATCTGAGCATCCGGGCCCGCTCAGCCACTGCAGATCGTCGGGCCCCAATCACATCACACACCATAGCCTCCATCCATATGAGCAGCTGTCATTTCCCCTAACCAACAATAGGAAAAAATCTTGATCCCCTTGTAACTCTCTCTACTGTAACGAAAACTCGCACTTTCAAATTACTAGGCAGTGCATAAGCTGGTGTGTCCCACAACCTTCCGAGTGTTGTGTAAACTTGTCAAACCAAAAATACAAACATCAAACTACTAATAGCTTCACTTGAGACCAGCCCACTATGGTGGCCACAAGGCAATGCCTCAGATCAGCCTCCCCAGCGTACGAACCCTTCGTCCCTATTGCCAACCCAAGGTATCATAAAATGCATGTCGACAGTCAGGCAACCCCGTACCCCCTCCTAGATTAACCTTCACCAAGAGAAAACATTCTTCGATGTTGCTAAGCGTAAAGTACTAATATTGTGCTGGCAGAACACTGCCCACCTCCCCAAAAGTATCCCCCCTCTCCCGCACATAGGGACATTTGAATTGCACACACTTAGCTGCATTCAATGATCTAAAGTTGCTGGTGGCAGAGTCACCTCTGATAAGCGTAAGAATCGAAGATATCTTGGGCATGTTAATTCCTGAAATTCCTGAGAGAATAGTGACACATATGGGCTCCACGAGTCCCCAAATTGTTTCCTTCCCAGCCAGGGACATGGTTATCTTCTCCATACCTAGTATGTGCCACAGGCTGTGTGTGCATGTTGTGTGTGTGGGAGTTTTGGAAGTGCCCCAGAGGCTGAGGATATTTGAGCGGCTGTCTCCAGTGCCATACCCATCTGACAACGGTGTTTAGATTTCAGGGGTATGTGAGTGGGTTTGGAAGACCAAGCAGTATGTAGGCAGGGAAGCGCGGGAGTTGAGTATCCAAATGTCTAGCTAAGTCATCTATGAGTTGTGACCAGTATTGTTGAAGCTTTGGGCATTCCCACAATATGTGCGTCAAGGTCCTCTTTCCCCCGCAGCCTCGCCATGTGTGTGCGCTTAGCTTTGGGCTTGATCCTGTGGAGCCTTACCGGGGGTATAGTACCAATGTGTAGCGATTTTAGTAAGTGTTTCCGTGAGGACGTTGCTGCTAGCTGTGTGGCGAGCCCTATATGAGATGTCCTCCCATTCCTTATCACTCGGGGTTCGTCCAAGTTCCCCCTCCCACCTCGCCCGTCCCGCTTTATCTGTGTGCCTATTAGTTTGAAGTAACAGAGAATATAGTTTAGATATGAGGCTTTTATCCTATGTTTTGGCAAGGAGCCATTTCTCGTATTGCGTGAGGTGAGGTTGAGCATTAGATCTATTTTGGGGATGTGTGATCCAGTGTCTAGTTGAAGGTAGTGGAGTCTTTCAGATTCCGAGAGTCCATATTCTTCGCGCATCTCGGGGAAAGGAGATTATGCCCTCAGTGTCAAAGAAGTGACCCATGGAATGAGAAACCATTTTTCGCCATTCCACGAACCTCACCCCTCCAAACCCCTGGAGAGAAACCTGGATTATCCAATAGGGGGGGGGGGGGGGGATGGGGGTTGGTCATCGGGGATGGGGAATTGGTTAGTCCATGCCTAATGCTAGTCTGGTCCTAAACTATCATAGTCGCCCGTGTGACTGGTGAGAGATATTATTTTGGTGGTCTATGAGCTTTTGGTAGGAAGGGAACCTTCCAGAGAGATGTGCCAGCCACTGCCCTGTCCTAGATGAGCCAATGCTTTTCAGTCTCAGGATGCCCCCACTCCACTAGGTAGCATAGGCGCGCTGCCTGATAGTAGAGGTGGATGTCCAGTATTCCCAGGCCTACGGCATCCGGGGGAAAGCGCTTAAGGTCTTCTTTATACGCGGTCTCCTGCCTTGCCAAATTAATTGAGCTACTTTGGTCTGGAGTTTAGCGATCATGCCTGGACCATTGGTCTTTAAACAGTGCAAAATATATCAGTTTATATATAACTCTAGTATAAATAATTTCACAAACAATTTTAGTTGAAACAATAATCCAGGGTTAATATTGAGGCCAGAGGCTGCTCCATAGAGGTGAATAATTTCTAAACAGGGACCGGAACTTAGCAGATATCATAGGAACAGCAAGACATGATCAGCCTAGAGGGATACTAGGTCCTTCAAATCCAATTTAAAAATAACATCATTGCCATATTTTATATAAAATTAATATTAGACGCATTACACTTCATATTCAATAAACATTAACCTTCCAGCAAGGGTTTTTCATGTCTTCTATCAGAATAAAACTAAACTCCTACTCCATTGATATTATCCTTCATTTCACATTATGGCTTTTGATTATTAATTATCCAAGTGCGTAATACGTTTTATATCTCCAAGCATTACTGCAGTCCTATACCTTCCAATAGCTATTGCAATATCATGATTACACATATCAACAAGAACTTCTATGGCTTTGGCACAATTCTTGATTCCGTATTTTAAAAAGATGGGGCATAGAATCAGTTTCGCAATGGTAGTTCTTTTAAGCAGTCCACTAATACATGCACAGTATCACATTGTGAACCCAATTCACAAGTACATTTCCCAATAGGATGGATCATTTCCCTTTTTATTCTCTCATTTGTTACCCATGGATTAATACCAATTCTTATTATCAATAATTCATACCTAAACCGGCGATTTGGAAATATATCCAAGTATGGAACCAGGTTTCTTTCTGCCAGGAGCTTAACTTAAATTGCATTGATTTTTTTGGGCTCTCAAGTCCTGCCAATCCTTTACCCGGGGTCATTCCTTACCTAGGATTCTTATTTTCCCCTTGGCAACTACTACTTGTAATGTCTATTAGCATGCTCTCGCGCTCAAATTCCCACCTCCGACTGTCTGCCTCTCGTAGACCTGCTCCACAAATGGGCTGAGTGTCTGTGTCGCAGGGGAAGTCGCTCCACATTTTGTCCATCCCCGGGATGGAACTCCAGTCAAAGTATCCACCAAGTCACTGGCCCCGCCTGCCGAGAAGTGCACCTTCCCTTCGTGCATCTTCCCTTCATGCATCACTCGTAGTTTTTCTGGAAACATTAGGCTGTAGCGCAAGTTATGGTCTCTCAATCTTTAACATCCATTAATGTTTTGCGCTGGTTCTGGACTCTCTGGGTGTAGTCTGGGAAGACAGCTATGGGGCGCCCCTCAAAGGTCGGTGGCAAATCCGTGCGTACATGCTGCAAGATTGCATTGCAGTCCCTGAAGTTAAACAGGCTAGCGATGATGTCTCATGTCAGAGCACCCAAGCAGCTAAGGAACCAGCGCTTAGTGAGCCCTTTCGAGTGTAAAGAATTTTGATTGTTTCTGCAGGTGCATAATTTTGGTAAGCGAGCCCTCAAGGAAACTTTCCGCTGACTGGCCCTGTGCTTTTTCGGAAAATCCTTTTTAACGCAATTTATTCCTCCTGGATTTCTCCTCCGAGTCTTCAAAACTTTCCTACTGTCTCACCGTTGACTTCTGCAAGGAGGACACAGTTTCTCGCAGTGTGGTAAAATCCCGTTGCAGTTCTATATTCCCTTCTGTGTTAATTACGTGTTTCACCACCTTGCAGAGGTCAGTTCTAAGAAAGTTAGAAAGTCCATTTTTGTGACCGTTTCTGCTCGTTAACTCTTAGTGGCCTCCAACAAATCTAACAGTTATGGGTCTCAGGCGGTCTGCGCTGCAGCCTGAGTCTCCATGTCTCTCACTAAGTCCATCACCCGGCCTCTCCGCAATAGGGATAGCGTGGGTGTAATTAACTATTTTGTTGGTCTGGGCCGCTCTTGCCATCCTGTCCTTCACCCCCCGTGGATCAGCGCAAGGCGTGTGTTGTGCCGGGCCCCAGTTATACTGCAACGCACGTCACAAGGCCAAGCGAGGTCAGGACCCACCCGGATTCTCCCACAGGCGTATGGCTCTATCTTCTCCGGGGAGCTATGAGTCCTTTCAAGGGTTCACATTGTTCCCCGCAGGCCAACACACACTGTATGAACAGATTTGGGCCATCTTTTATATTGCTTCCGCATTCAGAACCTTAGCCCTAAGCTAACCATTGTAGCTTAGAGACTCTTGGATGAAGTCTTCCTGGTCCTTTCCTTCCAGTCTGTATCTTATTCACTTCCTTGACCTTTCTCAGGACACAAAGATTTTTCATAAAGTTTGTCATGTGAAATCAATTTACTGCTCACATATGAGTTGTTAAGCCAGAGTGCAAACATGTTTTAACATGAAGGTTTATATAGGTTGCTATATGCTCATGTGCAGACTGCAGAACTGAAGGTTACAATTAGCTGCCAGATTCTTCTGGAATAGAGAAAACGTCTCTGCATACCATACTGTGTTGGGCAGTGTTCTAAACAGCTGACAGCATGCCGTACATGCAAGTGTTTGGACAATTGCTTGCCTTGGCAGTTGATGAAAGGATTTAAAGTATTATAGTTGGATTGCATACAGACAGCAAAGTGCCTGATGTATGAATCGGATTAAATTTCCCTTATGTCCAACAGGACCCAATATACCTCTCTTTGTCAATGACCGCAGAAAGTAAAACACATATTTCAGGACAAGGGATCTGGTGATACGCATTGGAGTTCTTTTGAAGCAGGCCTTGAAATCTTTGACTTCTTTAGGTTAAAGTTCCCTCTGGCAAAGTTAAGAAAATTTCAAATTGCAAAGGTCTGGAATAAAGTGCTGACATATGCAATACATGTTGATGTTCGAAAGAAACTTTGATATGTCTGTCTTACACAGCGACAGAAACTGAAAACAGATGAGATTAATACAATACATAAAACAACTTTTCCGATTTTAGCCCTCCAAAAGTAATTGGTCCATTGTGGCTCAACTTTGTGTAGATGTTATTCTGTCCTACTCTTTTCTCTTTACATGGTGCACAGCAACCTGTGTATCAAGGCACCAATTTGAGAGGAGTAAAATGCATGCTATAGGCGTGACTGCAGAACATGGAAGTTACAGCGAATGGTGGACTAAGTTCTGTGCAACATAAATTGCACAGACCCCTACTGAAATAAGCAGCCTTACAATAAGAGTGTTCTTAAGGGGGAAACATTTTCTTACAAGATATATGCTCTATTTTTCTCATGAGGGGAGGCTAAGTTCCCAATCACCTGCTGTAACACCCCCACCACTTATATTGGTTGTTGTTGATCTCAGAATTTTTTTATTTGAGGCAATTTGTGGGGAGCTGAGGGACCCCTCACACTGCTGTTGTAGGTCTCGCTTGGGCGCTGCCTCTGTTTCCTAAGTTTGCGAGATGCTATATTGGGTGATCCACCATCCGAATTCTGTTCCACCACTTAGGCCCTTACTAGTAGCCGCATTCTAGTGTTTTGGGGTGCGGTAGCTAGATCCTGCGATTATACTTTTTGGGCGCCCTTTCTAAGTTAAGTCCTGCGGCTTTAGTACATTGAGCCTCTTTGTGTTTACAATATAGTGATTGTGAACATTAGAATGTGTGCGCAGGGAAGATAGCTTGCAATTGTCTTTAGTGTGCCTACCCTTAGTGTCACTCCTGACTGACTGTGTACATTGGTTTGCTCAAAATAGTGAGTGGAGGATCAAGGAATGCTGCCGCAAAGTGCGAAACAAAAAGGACAGCCCCATGCCCCACTTTCTCCTCTCCTACTCTTTATATCCACTACCAAGAGGGATACACAGGGTTTGCAGTGAGACCAGGCTCCTGGAATTTGTACAAGAGCATATGCGAATAGGCACCCATCACCATAGTGCATTCTGGAGAGAAGGCAGGGGACTTCCTTCCCAGAGGCTCCTGTGAGGAGGAAAATGTTTCTAAAACCCGATTGGTGAGTATTTTAAACAGGAATTATGCCCTGACTCTGATTGGTGTGGCCTGCTGCTCCACTGTCAAGAGCTGGGCATGTAAGTTGGAACTTAGCTTCAGCATCACACAAACATTAAACAGAAGTGTGTGGACCTTTATGTTGGGGTATTGCTATCCTCCATTTTAGAACATGGTGTATATATCTGATTAGCGGTTGTGATAGATACATATTTGCAATCATTTCATGATGGTGTGGTACAATGCCACCTGTTTCACTGCGACTACTTTATGCTGCCTTTCAGTTATATTTTTCAGAAAGATTCCAGTTTTTTCAACTATTTAGTTCTCCACAACCTATACACTGTGTGTAGATCCAGCGACTCAGATTTGATATTAGTTACTGTTCATATGTACATATTTTTTGTTGTATCAACGTGTTGTCTTTTTCTAAATTTCAAAACATCAACCTCAACATTCACATTGCGTCTGTGATAATTAGACTGTACTGCATCCTGAAACAATCTCAATCCGCTTTCTGTGAACTATGCCCCTTCAACAGATACCGCAAGAGCTAAGGATGCTTAGGAAGCCCACTGTCCACCTCAGATAGAGTAGCAAGGGAACACTAATAACCTCAATCACCCTTGGTTGTTCTGTAATTAAAAGTACTGACAATGAGGGAAGAGTAGACACAAATTTTGAACAGTATTTTATTTCTATTGGAAACCCGTCCAAAGAAATGTTAACTCATAAGTGTTTCTCAAAGTTGAAGATGGCTCGACATGCAAATGTTGAAAGTAAAGAAGCAGATAGACTGTGCAGTGGAAAGGAAAATAGTTGCTCCTCCGGGTCATTTAACATAACCCAGTTCTTATTTGCTGCTACCACACTGCCTGCCTCTAGACTCCAAGCCTGGCTCCCGTGGGATCAGCTCAGTGATTGGCTGCCAGCAACATGAGAAAAGTTTGTCTGGCAGCCATTACAAAACTCAGGGACTAAGTCCCCTGTCTTGAAGTTTTAAAAGAAAAATATTATAAGGAGAAGTGGAGAAGTGTGGCACAATGGTTAGAGCAGCTGACCCTGATGCTGAGGTCTAGCCCGGGACCAGGGTTCAATTCCCCGCCTCGGCGGTCTTGGGCTTAAAAATTCCACGGACCTGATAATTCTCACCTCGGTGCCTATTCCAATCATGGAGTCCCACTCTGCAACTCTGGGCAATAGCTTGCTTAATCTCCACAACGGCCCCCACAACGCTAAGGATGCCTGGCCTCCACCTTGGGGGTGCCCAGGAGTGGACGCCTCACAGGGAAAGCCAGGATGGCTTCCGCAGCGGTATTCGTACAAGCGCCTTGAGACCCTTGCGGGTGAGTAGTGCGCTATACAAGTATCAATTTACATTTTTAAGGGGGCAGGGTCTTTTTGAGATCATTCAGGGCTGGCACTAGACCCCAGTATGGCTTCAAGCAGCAGGTTTGCTCCCTCACTCTGCCAGCTGGTGATGCGCTTATGTGCCCTGTGATATTGTCCATTTCTTACTGGACTGTCCCGCCATACGCCCCTTCTGGACGACAGTGGGGGTCTGTGCTCCTGGAGTCTATGGATGTGTCCCCGCCACTCCTGACCACCCTACTTCTTCTCAATGATCTGGCTGACCTCCCCCAGCTGACCCGCCATGCCTGCTACTGCCGCCTCCTTCTTGTTACCGCCCTCGCGGCTGACAAGATCTGTGTCCTGCGACATTGGCATTCCACACAAATGCTGTCACATAAGGAATGCAGCTAAATAACTTTGAAAGACCATTGTTTTCTTTCTGATGTATTTTCCCAGGTTCCTCATTGGGATATGAGGTAGCCCTATTTTTGTTCAGATAACTTGGAGTGCTTGTCGCAGATTTTTTTCAATTGTCGAATCATATTGCTCTCATGAGGGAGGCATATGAGTGGAGTGGTGTGGCTCACTGATTAGAGGCGGCAGACCCGTAAGCAGAGAACGGCCCAGGACCAGGGTTCAATTCCCGACGTGGCAGGGTCGTGGACCAGGGCCAAAACGGACTCGATAATTCTTGCCTCTGTGCCTACTCTAACCAGGGAACACACTCGGCAACTCTGGGCATTAAGCTTGCCTCATCTCTACAACGGCCCCCCACAGACGCTGGGGATGCCTGGTTTCACCTTGGAGATACCCAGAAAGGGACCATCTCACAGGGAAAACCAGGACGCGTTCCCCAGCGGTCTTCAGCGCCAGGATACTCCATGGAGTCGCAGTGCGCTTTACAAGTACACCCACATTTACATATAACTTGTTACAATAATAGTATGAAAAAAAAGTGCAAAACCCTTTCAAGTCCAGATTTTAAACGCAGGCAATTTCCTGGGTGTGGGCAATATTCAAATCCTGAATCCTGCATTGGATGCTCCCCACTTTGAACACCTTGTATATTAAAGGTAAGGAATCTACGATTTTGGACAAACCTTGAGGCTGCACATTCTTTCCAGTCTGCTTGTGAAATACATAGATGCAATAGTCAGCCAATCAAGGAACTAATACAAAGTGATAACCTTCTCACTGCGGAGCTGGTAACATCGATCAGCTGTGTAGTTTTAAAGGATGCACAAGGCTATGCTTATTCTACCTGAATAGTACTAGGCAGCCAATGCAGATTATATGGACATAGTAATCTTGGCATGTCTCGCAGACTAGATATTTGAGTAACTGTCTAGTGAAGCAACTGAAGACTCTTATAACTAGTTGTAGCTCTCTGTGAAATGCTTACAAATAATCTAGCCATATTGACACAGGTGACAAGGAATAGTGAGCCCAGCTAGGCACCATAAATCTGAGCAAATCTTGTAGCAATCACTGGAATTAAGAAACCCTTCTTGCTCTTCAAAATTGGCCTTCGAAGTTGTATTTTGCATTGAACAGGATTCTTACTATCAGCAGCCTCTGTGCCACAGGGAGAATCAGATGAATAATGCAGAATAGATCAACCCCTGCCCTGCCTGTGCTGACATCCATTAATTGCTTCCTTGGTCTTCTTTTGAAGAAGTCGCTGCCACTGCCCCCCTCCTACAGGGCAAAAAAGGTGAACACCAGAATTGATTAGTAAGAGCAGCTTCACATTGTAATATAAAAGACATAGGTTTATGTTGCATTGTGATACAGTTAGTACTTCAGTCTCTACATCCTTTTTTTTTTTTTTTTTTTTTTTTGAAATGTTATTATTTCATTGCAAGGAAATACAGCGATACATAACAACTGCCATAAGCTAGCAAACAAAAGAAAAAAAAACAGTCTTCATAGAATACATGGCATCTTATAACAAAGAAGTGAGCATAAATCAAACAGACAAGTGGTTTAGATCCATTCGGCAATTGGTGCCCAAATTTTCTCCCCCAAAGTTCTTTTTCTTACCCCCTTCAACTTGTATATAGCAGATTCAATGTTGTACATAAACAATAATTTTTCACGCCACATAGAAAAAGACGGCGGAACTGAGTTAATCCATTCTTTGGTAATACAGGACCTGGCTGCAGCCATACAAATAAATAAAAAATATGAGAGAGGTCTTGGCCTAATAACAGTATGATCAATACCTAATAACAATAGTTCCGCTGTTATCTTAACCTCATGTTTAAGGACAATAAATAAGAAATGTTCAATATGTAGGAGCAAATTCGAGAGTTTGGGACAAGAAAAAAACATATGTAAAGCATCAGCTGAAAATAGACCACATCGGTTGCAATTTGTGCCGGTCCTAGTACTCCACTTGGCAACTTTACTAGGAGTATAATACAAATTATGAATACACATAAAATGTTGTGATTTAATCATCCCTGTTACTAAACACTCTGAAGCCATTTTAATTGATAACAAAATATCAACTTCCGGTATGCCTAAAATATTAGCCCATTTCTGCTGACATTGTCCTAAATCAGTGCCATTTTCCTGAATTAAACTTATATAAATTGCTCCTATACGGTTTTTTTTTTGCAGAAGTTCTAACAGTGGAACTTTAGAAGGGGGAGAAAAAGGATAATTTAGTAGGTAACTTTGTAACTGAAGAAATTTAAAAAAATCTTTTCTTCCCACCGCAAATGTATTCATAAGCTCCTGAAATGACAGCATTTGATCATCACTAAACAAGTCACCCAGGTAGCATATTCCTCTCTGTTGCCATCTATACATAGTTAGATCGCAAAAAGTTTCTGGTAACAGGCCTCTTGATATAAGGGGGGTATAGAAGTTCAATTTACGTAATTTCAGATGTTTTCGCACTTTTTGCCAAACTCCAAAAGCCGCTTTTAAAATCTTAAATTTTGTTTTTTTATGATAGCTGGGCTCTACAATCTTCAGAAAGCTACCCTTAACTTTTTCGCCCAAGATCGTTTCATAGATTGACGGAGTTTGATGTATCTCCATCTCTACTCTATCTCCCAAAATGAAGGGGCTTATATATTGCAATACAGCAGAAAAATAATACATAAGAAAATAAGGAACATTCCATCCAACACATTCATTACTCAGTATCATTTTCTTTGATGATTTCCTATGTCGTTTATACCCCCATAAGAACCGAAAGGTAGTTCTTTCTAAATTTTTAAAACAGAGCGGTTGGATTTCTAGTGGTATTGTACGATACAAATACAGCACTTTTGGTAGGACCATCATTTTTAAAATGTTAAGTCTGCCATAGAGTGATAAGTGTAAGTGGTCTAGACGCTGTAGTGAGGCATTAATTTGTGTTATTATGGGATTTATATTGCGTTCTGGTATCTTCTCTATGGGGAGGGAGATCTTAATTCCTAAGTATGTAACCTCTGGGGTAGTGGAGATATTTGATGGTGGTTTATCTCCTGAGCAAAGAATTTGAGTCTTCTCGAGATTAAGCTTGTACCCTGAGAAAGATCCAAATTGCCTAGCAATATCATCAATCACCGGTAGGGCTGACTGGACATCGGTAGTGGTTATCACTATATCGTCAGCGTAAGCTAACACTCGTTAATTAACATTAGCTAATACAATGGGTTTAATTTTTTGCTCCAAAAGAAAACGATTAATTAACGGATCAATGTAAAAAGCAAAAAGTAAAGGGGAACAGGGACATCCTTGTCTGGTGCCTCTGGTAATCGAGAACGAAGGGGAAATCTTCCCATTAATTCGAATATGCGCTTTAGGAGCAGCATACAGCGTTTTTAAAGCTCCTATTATACCAGAGCCTAATCTCTTCCTAGATAAAACATCCCACAAATAGTCCCAAGCAACCCGGTCAAAAGCTTTTTCAGCATCTAAAAATACAAGTCCTACATTAGACCGAGTTGCTTGAGACCAATCCAGAAATTAGATCACTCTCTGAATGTGATCTGCAGTTTCTCTAGTGGGGATGAAGCCATGTTGGTAGATAGAAACTAAGGGGGAAATAATATTGGACAATCGTATAGCTAAAATTTTAGAAAAATTTTTACTGTCTGCATTTATAAGAGATATGGGACGAAAAGATGAGGGTAATAACGGAGGTTTGCCTTTTTTAAGGAACACAGTGATTGTAGAATCATTCCATGATTTAGGAGCATTTCCCTGTTGGGCTCTTAAACATAAATCCATTAATTCTGTTTTTAGAGCAGGTCTAAACTGTTTAAAAAACTCTAGGGGGATAGCATCAGGACCTGCTGCTTTGCCTGAAGCTAAGGACATTAGAGAGAGTTCTATTTCTTCCCAGGTAAGCGGTGAGTCTAATTTTTCCTTTTCCTCGCTAGATAGCTTGGAATCTAAAGCTGAATTAACGAACAGGGTGATCTGATCTGGGCAGACTGTCCTAACATCTTCTGTGTACAGTTTAGAATAAAAATCCTTGAATACTTCAAGGATTTCTTCTGTTTTATTCACTGTTATTCCTGTCAAATTATTTATTTTATCAATACTGGCAAACGTCGCTTTCTGTTTGGCCCTCTTAGCCAAATGTTTACCAGTATTTTCTCCCAGTTCATACACCTCTGTCCTGAAAGCAGAGATTTGCTGAGCAAATTTTGTAGCGAATCCCTGATGAATCTTAGCTTTGAGGATCGTTAGCTCCTTTATAATGATTTCAGTAGCTAATCCTTTATTATACGCCTGCATGAGTTGGATCGCTAACATTCTTAAGTTTTGCATTTCCGCTACTTCTCGCCTTTTAACCTCTTTTTGTTTTCTTATTGAATAGCTCAATGTTTCTCCCCGAACCCCACATTTAAAAGCATCCCACACTATTTCTGCAGACGCAGTGCCTCTTTTGTGTAAAATAAATTCCGGGAACCAACTGTTCATATGCTTAATATAGGATATATCATATAGTAATTTGCGATCAAAAGACCATGATCGAGGGGTGGTAGGAGTAATTAATTCAAACTTAAAAATAATAGGGTTATGATCTGAAATGATTTTCGGTGACACCTCGTATTCCACTTGAGCAAGCTCATTGTATAAACATTTGGAAATAAAGAAATAATCTAATCTAAAAAATTTCTGATGGGGGGCAGAAAAAAAAGTATAGCCAGACTTCGCATCCCTTTTCTCATGCCCCATATCTAGCATTCTGAAATCCTGAATCATCCCTTTAAGTGCACCAAACACTTTCCTCTTCCTACCTTTACATGGAGTATTACCATTGATATCATAGGTTTCTTCTAGATGTAAATTAAAATCTCCACATAACACAATATTAGGTGGCCATTGAGCTAACTCCATACTCAGAAAATTAAAAATCGAGGGATCATCCAGTACCGATGCATACATTGAACAAATAGTAGTGATTGATCCTCCAATTTTAATTTCAGCAATAACCCAACGACCTAATACATCTTCTTTAACTTTTTTAATTTCCCCCAATCCATATCGCTTTAATATTGCCACTCCTCTTATAGTAGAGCTTTGACGAGAACATCCTACAACTTCCAATCCAAGATCTCTTAACCACTTTCTATTAGACCAGGCAATATGAGTCTCCTGTATGCAAACTATATCCAACCGCATAGTTTTAAGTATCTGAGCCAATATACCCCTTTTTCTTTTGTCATTTAACCCACACACATTGATGGAACATATATTCAGTCTAACCATTGTTTGTTTTTAGTAATCTGGTAGTGTTAAACTCATAATAACAAAAATAGCAAAGTTTTCCAAATCTCGGCACCTGCACTAAATGGATCACAAACTTAAATTGATAGCATCTTTCAGCTGTATGGCCTTGCACCCCAAAATAAAAAATGTTTACCCTCCCCAAGCCCCCCCAACACACCCCCCCAGACCCACCCTCCCCACAAATCCCCCCCACCATAAGCGTAAGGGCTATTGCCCTCATCAATGGAAAGTGAGTATGGGCTGTGAATTCCGCCTGAGCCAGCCCGACCTGAAAAATCGCATACCTCTACCAAAAAAAAAGAAGAGTAAGGAAAGAGAGAAAAGAAGAAAAAAAAAAGAGCATCAAGATAAAGCACAGCAAGAAGGACCAACCACTCGGTCTACATGTAATTCTAGTCTTCATTGTTTATCCTATAAATCGTTACTGCATAGTTTCTAGAAATTGTTGTGCCTTGATTTCAGAGACAAAAAAAATCGTTCTCCCCTTATATACAACCTTAAGCTTGGCTGGATTTAATAGGAAGACTTGGCCCCCTTTAGATCGTATTGGTGTCATTAGTTGTTTAAGTCTCCAGCGTTGTTGCACTGTCGCAGAGCAGAAGTCTGGTCGAACAAAGAATTCATGCCCCAGACCCTTTCTAGTCTTAGATGGTCTTGCCAGATCGTATAGAATCTCCCGAAGTAAGTAATTCTGCAAGTTTATAAGAATAGCTCTTGGGTTTTTATTTCCTGTCTCCTGATCGTGTTTTAGGTTGAAAGGAAAGCGGTGAGCTCTTATAATTTCTTTATCCCAATCCCATCCAGTCAGGTCTGGAAAGGCATCTGAGAACATCTCTACAACAAATCGTCGGATATCTTTTCCCTCTGCCTTTTCTGCGACTCCCAATATGCGTAGGTTGTTGCGCCGAGCGCGATTTTCCAAATCAGTTAGTTTCCAGTCAATAT
Source organism: Lissotriton vulgaris (assembly GCF_964263255.1). Lineage (NCBI taxonomy): Eukaryota > Metazoa > Chordata > Amphibia > Caudata > Salamandridae > Lissotriton > Lissotriton vulgaris. The sequence goes on from NC_141698.1 coordinate 162,310,576, forward strand.
CTTTTCGGTACTATCAATGTCTTTAATTGAGAATTTTTGTATAGCCAGTTCGTCCTCAACCGCAGATATACGGGTCTCAGTCTCTTGTACTCTCAAATTAATATCTGTGCTGGACTTAGCCAGCCGGCGAACAGCATTCTGAAGTTTACGCACTGCTCCTTGAGTGCGAAGTCCCTCTGCCTTAGTTTCCTCTCTGTGGGTCATAATCATTCTATACATGGTGGTCTGTAACTGATATATTGACTTGAGAGTAACCTCCTCATCTCCCTCCAATAACTCAGAAGATTCAGGATTATTTTCAGCATTCGACTCTGTTCTTTCCCATTGCGGTTGAATTATGGGACCTGAATTTTCGGCTACTTTGGCCTCTATGACCCTGCGGACGGTGCTTGGCGCTCCTTCATTCGATAGAAAGTATGATCCAAGTAAATCTTCTTCAGAAACTAAATTACAGTCATCAGCCCAGAGTTGACCCTCAATAGGCAACTCCTCATCCGGGTCCCCTTCTGACATGATTGAAACATCGGACATTGAAAAAAATTGACCCCCAGATTCCATAGAGTCTGCGTCGTGTTGTTTGTTCGGTCAAGGTGAAACTCTAACTCCCTCCACGGCTTGACATAATTCAGATAATGCATCATCCACACCTCCTTCCCCTTCCTCCTCGTCTATCACTGCTGAATTTACAGGGGTTACAGGGGTTTCAGTTGGCTGGGTAGTGGTAAGTTTTTTAGAAATAGCTCCGGAGGGAACATTAGAGGGAGTTTGCTCATTATTACTAGTTTTAGAAAGATTAGCTGTATTTTTTTTCCTAAATAGTTCCGGTATTACAGGTTCTTTAGTACTTTCATTTGCAGTTACTGTTGCAGAAACTGCCGCTTTTTCCTTCGTAGAATTGGAGTTGGTTAACATACTAGTTGTAGTATTTTTTTTAACTCCTCTGCCTTTAGGAGCCATGACCAAGCCTTCAATAATGGCAGATTAGTTAATTAGTAAGTAAGGAATTTTTGTTGTTTTTTCTCCAGCAGAGGGAGCTTTCAAAAAGCTTTCAAAGAGTCTACAGCATTCACTTTCTCTCAAATTGTTTTTTTTTTCACCCTTGCTTTTTTTTTTCAATAATAGTTAATCAGTCACAAGGCTCGGAGTGGATTGCAAAAGACTCGCAAGCTCAAGTTAGAATCCAAACATATAATTCACGATTTAGGCAGAGCTTACCGGTAGCGCTACAAGTGCTGATACAATGTTGCAAGAATGGAATGGAAAATCTGGAAACAGGCAAAAGAGCACACGTCTTTGAACCTCTCAGGCTATCAGCTCAGCCCAGCTCTTCGGTGCAAAGCCCAGCTCGTCGATCTCTCCGCAGCTCCTGCTGCTCCGCTTCTCCTTGGCCCCAGTCAGAGCCCTCCACTTATCTGGTGAAGACGCCGCAATTCGCGTCTCCACCGCCGGTCTGGGTCAGCGAGCTGCCGCGGAGGCGCCGCGGCTCCTGTTACCCCCTCGCAGCAAAAAGAAGTACAGCAATGCCTCCACGCCTGGCCGTCAAAGATGACAAAAAGTGGCAGTCGCAGCAGGAAGAGCACCGGCAAACCGCCAGAAGCACGACGACCCAAGACAACAGGAAACAAACACCGATAAGCTCCAGGTCGGTCGGGTCCCAGGCGATAAAACGCGACAGCTCCTCACTCGGCTACGGTAGCGGCCGCCATCTTGCTTCTCGTAGTCTCTACATCCTAATGAAATGAAACAGGGGACAAATCCAAACTTTGAAGTGTCCTGGTCTAACCAGGACCAAAAGGTTATCTGAACTGAGGATCATCTCTTGATTCAAGTAATCCAAAAAAACATGCAACTCACCTGAATGGTATTCTTCACCTCGCTACAGTGAGCCTCCCCGGAATTGATGAGCCTATCGAAGAATACCAAACAATCTAATACAAGTGCATACCACTAAAGGTGCCTGTCCACATCTACCAGAAAAGCAAACACAAGGAGTTGATCGATGGAGTGCTGAAACTTTTCAGACACTTATCCCCAGTCACAGATCTGGGTTGAATCAATCGTCATTCTTTAGCTCACTTCGCCACCTCGATTCAGACCTACGAGAGAGCATGAGCCAAGCAGAAATAGTTGTCCCAATACCGCTATAACCACTGCAGCATCTCACCATCACAAGTGTGTTGATTGACTAAACTCTAATCTAAGCCACCTCTTTCAACTACACTGTTCTTGACTTCTACTCTATCTGGCCATTCAACAAACCACCCCTATATTACCTTGGTGACTTTTTTCAGGTTTGATGCCCAAACTGATGCTTCACCAATAGCACTAACCTCAGTTCCATCTATAGTTGGAATCAGCCCCTCTCCTTCCCATACGCACATCTTTCCTAACTATTAACCTTATTTTTATGCACAACCAAGCCCTCTAAAACACCTCACCCCAGAAGCTCAGTTGATTCTACAGCCATTCAATTCATACCCATCAAAAAGCAGATGCAGGCTACAAGCGCCCAACCTCCATTTGCTCCATACATCGAATGTACCCATAGTACCAAAGCCAGCACACAATACCAGTGGTGTTCCATCACTGAGCCATATCCATTGTCCCTACTTGTCACTATGGAACAATATGTTGAAAATCGACATATTGTATACACTAATACCATTGCAATTTTATTCCCTACAAATCGACAATCCGAAAAGGGGGATCTCTCCAGAAATGCATTAAGTGCAGCTTGTGCCCCAAAAAAGAATCCGATTCCATCAGAAATGTAAACCCACATAATGTTCAAGTCTAACTAAAGATATTCAACAAGCTCAATGCTTACCATAACCCCTCCTGAGACCAACTTGCAGCTATTGAAGATCCAATCAACTTTGTGTGATCAAGTTGCAGCCTCTTCAATAATTGACAGCAGTATTAATTAAATTCCTTGGCTTCATGCCACCAAAGCCTAAAAAAACCCTGCATCAGTATGTAGGCTTCAACTGATCATAGACAACAAAAACATCCTCTATTCAGAGTCCATTACTACTACTTCTGTGCTGGTTAGTGGGATGCCGTTTATATCTGGTGCCTTTTAAACATTCCCTGTCATCATCACCATAGTTAGGGAAACAGTTGGAACACTGCAGTCTAAACCACAAGTGTTCCGACACCGCAAGCTAAACCACTCGGATGTATGTCGTTAAAACGCATGCTTTTTCCACGCATGCCTTTACAACACAGGTTTTACAACGCAAGTCGTTACAACGACTTGCGTTGGGGGGCGCTGGATAGTGAATAGTTTAATTTACTATTCCAACTCCAGTCCACGTGGATAGTAGGGAAGGTTTTGGATAGTAATGAAACTATTCCCTATCCTACAGCGCCCTCCAGCGCAAGTCGTTGTAACTACTTGCGTTGTAATCCCTGCGTTGTAAAGGTACTGCGTGGAAAAAGTTTTGTTGTAAAGGATGTTTACCAAACCACTCTTGTCTTAAACATGCATTGCCTTAACCACATGTGCGTGGGTAAGGCAATGCGCAGTTCAGCTGCTGGCTGCATTGGACGGAAGCAGGAAGACCACGCAGGGAGACCTCTTTGGTGAGGTAAGTGGGGCTGGGGAATTTTTGTGGGCTGGGGTGAGTCGGGGTAGTTTTGTAGTCTGGGGCGTGGGTCGGGGTAGTTTTGTGGTCTGGGGGTGGGCCGCGTAGTTTTGTATGCTTGGGGGGTCGGGGAAGTTTTCTGGAATAGTAGGTGGGTCGTGGTAGGTTTCTAGGCTGGGGGTCGGTCGGGTTAGTTTTCTGAGCTGGGGGTGGGTTGGATTAGTTTTAGGGGTGGGGGTGGGTTGAGGTTAGTTTTGTGGGCTTGGGGTGGTTGGGGTAGTTTTCTGTGCTGGGGTGGGTCAGGGTAGTTTTGTGGGCTGTGTCGGGTTAGTTTTCTGAGCTGGGGTGGGTTGGGGGTAGTTTTCTGAGGTGGATTGGGGGTAGTTTTCTGTCTTAGGGGGTTTGGGGCTAGTCTTCAGGGCTGGGGATATTTTTCAGGGCTGGGGGGTCAGGATTAGTTTTCAATGCTGAGGGATTGTTGGAGTCGTTTTTTGGACTGGGGAGGGTCGAGGAAGTTTTTTTAATTAGGGGTTAGGGTATTGGGCCTCAGGGCAGAGGGAGGGGAAGGGGTAGTCAGGGTAGTTTTTAGGGCTTAGGGGAGGGCGGGCAGTTTTTAGGGCTGGGCTGGGTTCGGTTAAGGGTCATGGTTTTAGGTCTCCGGGCAGGGGGAGGGGACAGTGTAGGGGTTTGGAGGGGTAGGGATATTTTGACCTTAGGATTTGGGGGGGGGGGTTGTAGCTTAGGGCGTGGGGAGGGTGTTCGCAACCTTAACCCTTTACTGTTCATGCCTTTACCATGGAATTAAGTCATTATTAAGACCTTATTGTTTAGGCATGCATGGTTAGGGAAATCATGGTTTCGACATACAAACCCATAGTTGCGGTTCTCTTGTTTCATAATATGCTCAAAAGCTATTGTCTGATGTGAGCAGCGTCTTTCAGAGGAATGGTCAACTCTTGCCCAAGACCACTAACTGTATTAATCACTTGTACCATTGCCCTTCTAATGTGATTCTTCTCATTCACTCCAATATCATTCTCACCTTCTATAGAGTGATGCCGGACAGTTGTTGTAGTAGTCTTTGCTGCATCACATTGTTATGTAACTATAAAGACCATAGAATACATGCATTTGTTGTTCTGAATAGTTCCCCTGTAAGCATAAAGACTTTAAACGCCTTCCCTGCTGATCTTTGGGCCCTGGTTTTTAAGACACGAATGCTCTTACACCATTTGGAAATCACTATTTAGTGCACAAAATGTGGATGTTGGTGGTGGTGTTAATACCAGCTGCTTGAAGCACAAAATTGTTCTAATCATTACCGGGCTTCATCAAACCGGTTGTGATGGAAAAAGGTGGTCACAGCGGATGGCAGATTTCTAAAATCTGACTTGTCCCACACTATCTGGACTCCACCATATCCTGTGAGATGCTTTGAGAGGGGTCTGACTGCAGCTTACAATGACCCGTCTGTAGTTTAGGGGCATTATGGGCAATTCATTTTATATCCAATTAAGGGTAGGAGTCTGGCCCATGTATTAATTGACTATTGCTGAAATACTTTGATGGCAAATGATTGAAAATACACTTAATAGATTTAATAAAAAGTGCATTTTGTGCATGATATTTCTCATCCTTTAATTTCACTTTAAACTTTGATAAGTGCCCTCTGCGAGAAAGATATCAATAGGTTGCCTGCTCATTGGAAAAACATTGTTTTTAGGGATGCCAACATGGGCACTGTCGAAGACTTGTACACTTCTATCTTCGCTGCCAGCGTAGGGCTAAACATACAATTCAAGCTGGTCTGCATGGTCAATCAGCCAATGGTTTATCGATTAATTGTTTTGATTTTTATACACCACTAAGTGCACGGTCACTCAGCAATGAAGTGAACCAGGGGCGGTTCATAGCAACCCATTTTTCTAACTCTATTCCTGTGAATAAAAAAAAATCTGGATGGTGGTCTTGTGTTCAGACAAAGTTTAAAATCTCTCCTACTTGCACATTAATTGCCTTGGTTTTTATTAGGGATGGGATGATGTGCCTTTCGTCAGCAACAAGTGACCACTTCATTGATATTAATTATGAGTTATGGACGATTATTCCATAATCATCCCATAATATGTCCTTTGCATCTAAAACATACTGCAGTGTCTTAAGTATTTTCATGCATTATAGAGACATTGTCATGGCAATCTCCAACAGATTTTGATCCGGGCACTCTTTTTCATAGCCACTTTGTTCATCATTGCAGTTGCTGCGTCCTTGCAGTGTCTGTGAGGAAGTAACCGGTTTGTATAAGGAGGCTGCTGCACCAGTTCACCATCATCTTTTTCGTACCCTGTCTTTCTTGGAGGAGGAGAGGGATTTTTTTTAGTATCAGTTCCCACGGAGGTTATTCCATTGACATTAGTAGCTAGCTTTTGGACTCCCATGTGTATCTCTGGGTCTCTAAAATTGGTCTATTGCAGGCAATGATGTGCTAGGGGTATTTGTTTTTGTTATACCATGCTGCTGTATTTGAGATATTCTTTTCAATGCAGAACTACCTATGTATAGCTGTGTTGGACATATGTAACAAGACTGATTCGTTTTTACTTGCGCATTCTAATGACGTAATTTGTTACATTCTTTAGAGCGTGAACCAGTTGGCGATGGAAACCCGGAAAGTGATGAAGGGAAATCATTCCAGAAAGACTGCTGCATTTGTGCGGGTACGTGGTGAACTGCCTAGTATCCGTAGGCCATCTTTTGTGCTGCTTACATTATGCTTGTTACTTCACTAGCGAAAGAAAGAGCACTATTGTATGTTTTTCAGTGGTAAGTCCAAAATGGCAGTCTCTTGACCTAAGCACAGCAGCTTCTAATTGAAATGTTTAAATTAGTTGCCCATTTTCCCTTTGTGTTTGTTCATGACAAGATGACGCAGTCATTGGGTATTTTTCTTTCTTTTCTACAAAGTGCTAGACGAATATGGACTATTCCTCTCTAGCATTAACAAAGTATGGACCTTATTGAAGGCAGTGTGGGCACTATTGAACTTATGTGACGCACATGGAGTAGTGGTGAGTGATATTAAGAAGGTGGCACGTGCTCAGTGAAGAAATACTGCCCTCACTCACAATATTGTGACATGCTTCATCATTGGGCTTACTTCAGTACACCCCTGCGCAGACCAACACCAGGGGGGGAGCAAAGGGAGGAGAAGACAATACAAACATGGAACGAATAATATACTTATTAATATCACTCAGTACTCCTCCATGTGTGTTACAGTTGTGATTGCAAGGTCAGAGTAGTGAGAACTTGCCTGTCCCCCCCACCCCCTCCCCCCCACCCCCTTCCGTGACAGACTATTGAACTTATAACGTGTTTAGAGCCGAAGCAAAGCGGTTCAGTATCAACCACTTTAATGGCAAAATGTTGAACTGCAAACTGTGTCTCAGTGCGCCCTTGGCATCTTACAAAACCACATGGTTAATTCGGGCCAAAACAGCACAGCCTATTTAGGTCTGGCCTGACAGCAGATGGATATTTGTAGGAGTGCTTCTGATAGATACATCTGCCTTGTGGATTCCTCACCTTGTGAATATCCCCCTGCGTCCACAACGTTCAGAAAATTCTTTGTAGCACGCCGGCGTGGACGACGTCATAGGAGCACAGCATCGCGCGCGACTCCGTCTGACGTCTCCGACTCCTTATTAGGCCTACGTCGGCGTGATGATATCAGTTCCCTTTTTTCCGTGTAGTCAACGCTAACGGTTTCTGGGATCTTCTGTGATTCAGATAGTAACTTGTTGCTATTTTGTGTTACTGTTTCTTTGTCGAGTGTCTATTCTTCGTCGAGGATGTCGTCGAGGAAGACGGGGTTCAAACAGTGCAGATTGTGTGCCCGGATGAGGTCTATTACCGATCCGCACGATGATTGTTTGTGGTGTCTTGGTTCGGACCATGATGTCAAGAGCTGCCGATCCTGCTTAAAAATAAACCCAAAGGCTCTACGAGAACGTGAGGTGAAACTTCTGCTGGCCAAGGTGAAAGGAAAAGAAGCTGGAAGGTCTTCGAGGTCAACCTCTAGACGCTCGAGGTCGAAGCAGAAGTTGCGATCGAAGTAGAGGTCGAGGTCCAGAGTGAGGTCGAAGTCGGCTTCGGGTCATGCTTCAGGCTGCTCGAAGAAGAAGCACAAGAGTAGGAAGCATAGCTCAAGACATTACTCTGGCAAAGAGTCTTCGGACTCAAAGAGGAAGTCTTCATCTCGTAAACATCACAAGGACTTCGTGTCACCTTCACCTGAGCGATCTCGTGAGGGTTCCCCAGAAGAAGACGAGGAGATTCCTCGGACACCGACTCCGGTGGAAAAACTTGGCACCCTACCATGTAGTCATTAAGAAGGCTGCGGAGCTGCTTAATCTGACTTTACCTACCGTTGAGTTCAAGCCTAACATCCTCACGGATTTTTGCATTCGCCTTCGTCTATTATAGAGCCTACACTCCCATTCACTGAGGCTTTGACTGAGCCAATATTTGAGGTCTGGAAGAGACCATTGTCTGCTCCTGCGGTGTCCAGGTCAGTGGCAAGACGTTATAGGTTGGCACCAAGTGACCCTGAGTTTCTATCTTCGCATCCTTCACCGGAAAGTCTGGTTGTGCAGGCCGCTTGTGCCAACAGGTCTGCAGGTTCTTTTCCACAGGTGCCAGCAGATAAAGACTCTAAAAAAATTGGACCAGTCTGCAAAAAAGATTTTCTCCTCTGGTAGCATGGCTCTTAAATCGACCAATGCTACTTGCCTGCTGGGGAGATATGTTCATGCTTTGATGGACTCTGTGATACAATTGTCAACTAAGCTTCCGGAGGAAGATAGAAAGAACTTTAATTAAGTAGTCTCTGATACTCAGGCAGCGGCCCGCCAGGTAATTCAGAGTGGCATGGACACGGCGGACTCTGTGGCCAGGATAATGGGCTCTACTGTTGCCACGAGAAGGGCCGCATGGCTTAAGTCCTCTGAATTTTCAGCAGATGTACAGTCTACTCTAATGGACTTACCATTTGACGGAACTGGCCTCTTTGGAAATAAAGCGGATGTAGCATTGGAGAGGTTCAAAGATAGCCGGGCGACAGCAAGGTCTTTGGGCCTGCAGGCTAGAGGCTCTACCAACAGGAAGTTTAGGGGATTTGGTAGATCCACTTTTCGTCCCTATAAACAAGGCCAGCAGCAACAGCAGAACCTATTGTATAAGACATACAGAGGTAGACAAAGGAGTTGTGCTCGTGGACGCCAAGCCTCCTCCTCTACTTCCTCCTCTAACAATCATCCCCCACCCGCAGCAGCAAATCAGCCCTAGATCCGCCATTCCGGATCATGCGGGTCCTGTAGGGGGTCGGCTTACTTATTTTCTACGGGATTGGGAATCTGTTACATCAGATCTTTGGGTTCTCAATCTCGTAGAAAATGGGTATGCACTTCCTTTTCAGGAGTTCCCTCCCAATTACCCTCCTTGCCAAGGTTATTGTTCGGAGGACCACCTGCTTCTCCTGCAGGTAGAAGTCCTGGCACTGTTCAGAAAAGGTGCGATAGAGGTGGTTCCAGATCAGGAAAGGGGTCAGGGGTGCTACTCCCGGTATTTCCTGATCCCCAAGAAGGATGGCAGGTTACGTACAATACTGGACCTCAGAATTTTGAACCTCTATCTCAAACAGGAGAAGTTCAAAATGCTCACACTTGCACAGGTTCTTCAAGCGCTGATGGAAGAAGACTGGATGGTGTCAATCGACTTGCAGGATGCGTATTTTCATATCCCCATTCTGAAGTCGCACAGAAAGTATCTCCGTTTTACGGTGGGATCGCAACACTACCAGTTTGCAGTCCTTCCGTTTGGGCTTACTACTGCACCTCGAGTTTTCACCAAGGTGATGGCTGTGGTGGCTGCACATCTCAGAAGGTCGGGAATTCCAGTATTCCCATACCTGGACGATTGGCTGATCAAAGCGGGATCTCCAGAGACAGTGCTCCGTCATCTGCAGGAGACAACTCAGTTGTTACACAGGTTGGGTTTTTCAATGAATGTACCCAAATCTCAACTGGTGCCCTCCCAGCGCAACCTGTTCATAGGTGCGGTACTGGACACAACTGTGTGTCGTGCATTCCCTCCTCCTCAAAGGATTTGCGACATACAGGAAATGATTCCCTTGTTTTGCAATGGAGCGGTTGTTCCAGTCCTGAAGGTTCTTCGCCTGCTCGGTCTGACGGCTTCTTGCATTCTATTGGTCAACCATGCATGCTTGAACATGAGGGCACTCCAGTGGTGCCTCCGCCGGCAGTGGTATCAGCACAACGGAGATCTCAGGGAGTCAGTGAGGATCCCCAGAGAAGCTGCGGCGGATCTATCTTGGTGGAGCGTGGAAGGTAATCTGTCTCAAGGGAAGCCTTTTCAACTACCTCCTCCGGTGGCCATGGTGATAACGGATGCATCCACTCTAGGGTGGGGTGCTCATCTGGGGGATCTGGAGGTCAAGGGTCTTTGGTCTCCAGAGGAAAGGTTGCTTCACATCAACCTTCTAAAATTGCGGGCAATATGTCTGGCGCTCAAGGCCTTCCTCCCTTCCCTTCGCGGTCAGTAAGTTCAAGTCCTGACGGACAATACGACCGCGATGTGGTATATCAACAAACAGGGAGGAGTGGGGTTGCGGTGTCTCTGCAGAGAGGCTCTGCGTCTCTGGTCCTGGGTTCAAGACCATCAAATTTGTCTGATGGCAAATCACCTGGCCGGAGTTCTGAACGTACGTGCAGACAGCCTCAGTCGGCAGTTCTCGGATGATCACGAGTGGAGGCTCCATCCAGAGGTAGTTCGCAACATCTTTCGGATGTGGGGAACTCCTCGGGTGGATTTGTTTGCCACTCACGAGAATGCTCACTGCCAGTCATTCTGCAGTCTCCAGTTTCCGATGCAAGGAGCCTTGGGGGACGCGTTTCAGTTGAGTTGGGGTTCACAACTCCTTTACGCGTTTCCTCCCATACCTTTGATTCCTCTGGTTCTGAGGAAGATTCGCCAAGACCGGGCCCAAGTCATATTGATCGCCCCGGATTGGATCCACAGGCAGATACTGTATCGACCAGAAAAAGCGTTACCGAAGGTAAGTAACTTGTTCTTCTGGTCTCAGGGAAAATATAAATTTGTGAAAAATTTGAAATTTCCCTTTGTATCCAGGCTGCTTGGGAATGATATTATGAAAAGATAACTGTTCGAGGCATATGAGCTGCAGATTCTACACTTTGCATTAGATCGCCACCTGGTGTTGGGCTCGGACGATTGCATGTTGTTGTTGTCTTGGAAGAAGTCTTTGTAGTCACGAGATAGGTGACTCCTCCCTCGGACGATAGTGCGCATGGGCATCGGCTCCATCCTTAGATTGTTTTTTTACGCCACTGGGTTCGGATGAAACTTTTCCGCTCTGGTTCGAAATCTACCTTTTATAGTAAGTAGTTCGACACAAAAAAACCTTACAAAACAACTTCCGATATCAACAAACATCGACTCCACTTAGTCAGCTCGATTCCGGTCGTCGACGCGGGCATTTGGGCCTATCCACGCCATGAGGCCTACAACTCATGGAAAGGACGCCATTCAAAAGATGCCCCGAGTGTGGAGCAAAGTTTCCACACAGTAACGACCATGAGTCTGTAACCTGTGCTTATCGCCAGAACAGGACCAGTCAAGCTGTACAGCCTGTGCATCCCTTCGATCTAAAAAGACTATTCGAGATCGGAGGGTCCGTCGACACGACATGCAGAGATCAACTCCGGAACCGGTGGATATCTTCGTCGAAGAAGCTCCACTCGTCCCAGAAGAAGATTCCGACGATCTCCAAATCGTATCCGTGGCAGATGACTCCAAACCATTGGGTCAACGTGTGAGTACTACCGCCCCTGCCCCATACCCAGCACATAAATTGAAGGCAAAGGTCAACACTCCGCCTCCGGGGCCCAGTCGCGACCGAAAGAAAACTTCGAAAGCCCTGCCATCGAACCCGGCTCTGAAGAAAATACTCATGCCTTCTGGTAGCTCCATCCCGAGCAAACCGCACGTGCCGATCCCACTAGCTCCCTCAGCACCGAAACTGAAAGAAGTCCCGGTTCCGAAGCCGACAAAACCAGCTTCCACTCAGAAGCCAATATCTTCGGTACCGAAACCTACAAGGCCTGATTCCGATGCTCTCAAGCCCACGAAACAGTTTTCGACTCCAAAGACAATACCTTTGGTGCCGAAATCTACGCCAAAGGACCCTATCACAGCTCCTATGGCTAAAGATATGCAACAACCACGCCCGGAACCGAAAAAAATCGGCGCCAGCAGTGGTTCCGCAAGGAGAAGACCTTTTCCAACCTGATCCTCTACAAAAGAAGATCTACATTGATCCAAAGACAGGTCATGTATCCACTATTCCACAAAGGAAGAGGCTTTCAGACACAGCACCTACACCTCCAGTGCCTGTCAAGAAGAAGGACCCTGCCACATCTCCTATGCACTCTTCTTCTCCTGTACTTCTTCTCCTTCACCTCCTCTTACTCCTAACATTTCACCACAAATCTCTCCTCCAAATTCTCCTCCTCATTCTTCACCACATACACCTCAGAATGATGATGAGTATAGCATGGGGGGATGGGCAGACCCAGATGAGCCTTTTCCATACCCAGGCAATGATCCAGACTGGGAGTACCCAAACCCACAGGATATACCAGATATTCCTGACCCACGTACATTCCATCCAAACCTTCTCCTCCAGAAAAACAATATCGGGTTTGGACACTTACTTAATAGGGCTGCCATCTATCATGGGGTCACAATGCATTCAGATAAGCTAGAGGAAGATTTCTTATTAGATACTTTTGAACAATCTCAAAGGTCTGTTCAAATACTACCTATGATTAAGGGGGTCTTTAAACATGCTCAAGAGGTATTTAACGATCCTGTACGTACTAGGATACTAAACCCAAGACTAGAAAAAAAGTACAGGCCCGCTCCTGGGGTTCCTGCCTACCTTAAGGGACAGCTACCCTTAGATTCCCTAGTTGTGTCAAACGCTAGAAAAAGGGCAAACTCACAAATATCAGGCGAAGCACCGCCCCCTTCTAAAGAATCTAAAGTAATCGATGCTTCAGGCAAGAGAATAGCTGCCCAAGCTATCAATGCATGGCATATAGCTAACACACACGCCCTCCTCGCAAGCGATGACAGGGCTCATTATCATCAGTTAGAAACTTTTGCAACATCTACCTCACCAATATAAAGCACAGGCAAATGACCTTATACAAGAAGGCAAGCTAATTTCAAATGCCTCAATCAAATGTGCACTTGATGTAGCAGACACTGCAGCTAGAGCTATAAACACTAGTGTCCTACTTAGACGTCATGCGTGGCTTAGCATTTCAGGATTTAAGCAAGAAGTGCAAACTACTATTTTAAATCAACCATTCAACCAACAACAACTGTTTGGACCAGAGGTAAACATAGCACTTGAAAAGGTTGAACAAGGACACTGATACCGCCAAATTTATGGGAGCTTTGCAATCCACCCAATCTTGAGGCTCTTTTTATAGAGGAGGCTCTAAACAGCAGGAGCAGACAATTCAGCTTCCTTTAAATCTAATGCACAAACATCTCCAATAGAGGATATTTTAGAGGAGGCTATAGAGGCAACAACAATAAGGGTAGAGGATGAGGAAACAACAATAGTCTAACCTCCCCCACCACAAAACAGTGACTTTCTTCTGCTCCCCCAACAGCATTCCAATCCTGTGGGGGCAGACTAACACACTTCCTACCTGTCTGGAACTCCATCACAACAGACAAGTGGGTAAGACAGATTATCCAGTATGGCTACAGCCTGGAACTTACAGCTACCCTTCCACACATACCACCCAGGCAGCGTCCAATGTTTGCAGAACACCTTACACTGCTCAAGTAAGAAGTTCTATCACTACTTCAGAAAAACGCAATAGAAACTGTTCCCTTACAACATCAAGGAACAGGGGTTTACTCGCTGTATTTCCTAATACCCATAAAGGACGGGACACTAAGACCAATTCTCGACCTTAGGCCCCTCAATCGGTATATACACCCAGATTATTTTCATATGATCACTTTACAACAAGTGCTCCCATTGCTGCAACTAGGCGACTTCCTTACTACACTAGATCTAAAGGATGCCTACTTCCACATTCCTATACATCCTTCTCACAGGAAGTATCTACGATTTGTACTGAAGGACAGCACTATCCGTTCAAAGTCCTTCCATTCGGGGTCACAACTGCACCAAGAGTGTTTACAAAGTGCCTAGCAGTAGTAGCGGCACATCTCAGAAGACAACAAATCCATGTCTTCCCATATCTAGACGATTGGCTCATAAAAGCCAAGTCATTCAATCAATGTGTCCAACACACATCTCAAACAATTCAAACATTACACGACTTAGGGTTCACAATCAACTACACCAAGTCGCATCTTCAGCCCTCTCATGTACATCGGTACATAGGGGGTACAATAAACACGTCTACAGCTCTAGCGTATCCCAGTCCAGCCAGGATACAGAGTATTCAAGCCTTAGTCACAAAATCTCAACAGCAACACTCTCTCCCAGCCAGAGTGTTCATGCGACTAATAGGCATGATGGCATCTTGCATTTTGATTGTACCTTATGCAAGACTGCAAATGCATCTGTTACAAGAATGCCTAGCCCAACAGTGGAACCAGGCTCAAGGACAACTTACAGACCTGGTGTTGGTAGACAGCCGCACACATCGCTCTCTGCAGTAGTGGAACACCAAAAACTTGGCAAAAGGGCGGCCGTTCCTCGAACCTGTTCCACAAATAGTACTTGCAACAGACTCATTGCTCACAGGATGGGGAGCCCATTTCCTACACCATACAACTCAGGGAAAATGGAACACTCAACAAAAGGTGCCCCCCATCAATCACCTAGAGCTGCTAGCAATTTTCTTAGCACTCAAGTCTTTCCAAGTACATGTACAGAACAAAGCTGTCTTGATCCGGACGGACAACATGACAGCCATGTACTATATACAAAAACTGGGGGGGGGACACTCTCTGCAACTGTCCCAGCTTGCACAGAACATTTGGAGATGGGCCATTCCACAAAAGATGTATCTACTAGCAGAACACCTTCCAGGAGTTCACAATCAGATCGCAGATCTGTTAAGTCGACATACACAACAGATTCACGAATGGGCACTACAACCCACAAGTTCTTCTACTATTCTTTCACAAGTAGGGTCATCCAGACATAGATCTGTTCGCCACACACGAAAACGCAAAATGCCCAACCTTCGCCGCCAGGTTCCCACACCCGCTGTCCAAGGGGAATGCATTATGGATGAACTGGTCAGGCAGATTTGCGTACGTTTTTCCGCCACTACCACTAATAGTGCGCAAGCTACGACAACAGTCGCTCAAACTCATTTTAATAGCTCCCACATGGCACGCCAACCATGGTTCACAACACTACTAGAACTATCCCTAGTTCCACACCAAAAATTACATCTGACCCCATCCATGCTAACGCAGAACCATGGAGACATCAGACATCCAGACCCACACCAACAGAACCTGGTGTTATGGCTCCTGAAGTCTTAGAGTTTGGTTACCTTAACCTGCCACCAGACTGATGAATATCTTTAAAGAAGCCAGAAGACCTACTACTAGAACTTACTATGCTGCTAAATGGAAAAGATTTGCCATTTACTGCACTAATAATCAAATTGATCCTTTAGATGCCTTCATCCAAAATATTATCTGTTACCTTCTCCATTTACAAAGATGTAATCTAGCATATTCATCTATATGCTTACATCTTGCAGCTATTGCGGCATAGCTACAAAACAGACATCTGTTGTTGTTTAGAGTACCAGCAATAAAAGCTTTTATGGAAGAATTAAATAGAATTATTTCTCCTAGGTTACCACCCTCTCCAGTGTGGTACCTAAACATTGTTCTCACCAGGCTCACGGGACACCCATTTGAACCTTTACACAAATGTGAACTGCAATTTCTCACATGGAAAACAGCTTTCTTCATTGCTATTACCTCTCTTGGAAGAGTTGGTGAGATTCAAGCTTTCACTATACAGGAACCATTCTTACAATTACACCGTAACAAAGTAGTTTTAAGAACTAATCCTAAATTCCTTCCTAAAGTAATTACTCCTTTTCATCTAAACCAATCTGTAGAGTTACCAGTGTTTTTTCAAAACCCAGACTCTGTAGCAGAGAGAGCTCTACACACACTAGATGTCAAAAGAGCTCTTCTCTATTACATAGATGGGACCAAATCCTTTCGCAAAACAAAGCAACTATTTGTAGATTTCTCTCCACCACATAAAGGCAACCCCCCTTTTCAAAATCAGGAATTGCAAGGTGGATTTTTAAATGTATACAAATATGCTATCACAAGGCAAAACGCACATTAACAGTTCCTTCTAGAGTGCACTCCACACGCAAACTAGGAGCCTCCATGGCTTTCTTAGGGAACATTCCCTAGAAGACATCTACAAGGCAGCAACATGGTCTAAAACACACACCTTCACTAAACACTGTTGTGTTGATGTGCAAGCCAAGCAGCAAGCTGCAGTAGGGCCAAGCTGTCCTCAAAACTCTCTTTCAAACTACTGCAACGGATACAGGTGATCACCGCTAGGGGAGACACTGCTGCACAAACGATGCAAAGTGTAGAATCTGCAGCTCATATGCCTCGAACGGAAAATGCTACTTACCAGGATGCATCTGTTCTTGGCATGTAGAGCTGCAGATTTCTACACGTCCTGCCGCCTCCCTGGGACCTATATCTGTTCCAGTTCTATCTTAATTAGATATATACGCATGGACATCATTTCATTCTTTCTACTAACTCCATCATTTCCCATCATGGCGAAAAACAATCTAAGGATGGAGCTGATGCCAATGCGCACTATCGTCCAAGGGAGGTCGCCTATCTTGTGACTTCCAAGATGACGACAATATGCAATCATTCGAGCCCAACACCAGGTGGTGATCTAATGCAAAGTGTAGAAATCTGCAGCTCTACTTGCCAAGAACAGATGCATACTGGTAAGTAGCATTTTCCTTCCCTTCACCTGTATAGAAACCCAGAAGTTCCATTTATTTGGCGAACTAAGATTAGATATTTTTATGATTCCGGATAAAATCCAGGTCCTGCTATGACTGAGTCCCAGTTGATAGTAGTTGTGGAAAAACTAACGGATCTTGGGAAAGAAATAGTGTATCATTGTGGCATGCTATTAGTCTGAAATCCCGTCAACTTAGCATCAAGATGAATCATTTAATACGTTTTATAAGGCACCAAGGTGCTGATGAAAGTCCAAACTGGTAGTTTAGGCTAATCCATTTAAACGGAAGGAATTTCTTTCAAAAACATTGAATATAAATTATTAGACAGGTATCAAGTAATCTTAAATGAGTAATACAATCTACTATAAATAAGGAGGCCCTTAGAAGAATGAATGCCTCCATTTGCAATTATGGTAAACCACAATGTGATTAAAGTCATGAAGAGGCCAAAACCGTGCCCTCTGCTAAGTGAGTAGCCAACCCTCAATGCAAATGTTGAAGAAGGCATGGACTGTGGGAACAGCCAACTTTACAGGGAAGCCGAATATTGGACAGGACACTACTTGAGAAGGAGCCCCCAGCAATTGTCTAATGACAAACTGCGCTGACGAGCAACTTATCAGATTGAAGAAACACATCTAAAATGGTAAGTATGAAAAGAAATGTCAGAAGTCACTGAGCACACAGAAAATTGAAATATTGCTACGCCTTGCAATCAATTAGACATACATACAACCCTGAAACTGCTCCAAATGTAAAAGTAACAGTAAATAGTAAGAAGTACACCTATAATATTTATTTTGTCTATGAGCAAGAAAAGAGGACTCATTACTTAATGAACGGTCTTACCCTGATTGTGCTACTTTTGTCTGTTGTTTATTGGCTATACTTCCAAGTGTCTCATGGGAGCTGTAGTTTGTTCCTTTAGTTTAGCTGCTGTTTAATAAAGCAAGGAAAGAAAAGCATAATATGAGCCTCTAGTCTTGCCATAAAATGTAAGTGAGTTTGACGATTCTGCTTTGGTTCGTGGCAAAACAGGGTTTTATCGAGGTGGCTATGAAGGCAAGTTTTTAGCTGAAAGTGTAAAAATACGAGAGCGACCCCTTCTAGCCAAGAGCGAGGGTACTGTAATCAATGTACAGAAAAACAATTACTCTTGGCAATTGTCAAACCAATGTATATGTGCACTACTACTACAAACATTCAAACCAAAATACTTCACTAGTCCTGAAAAGGAAGAAACCAAGGGATGTGTATATATACAAAATTATCTTTATTTAATAAAAATGTCATCAGAATGTGCATTACAATATTCTCAATATTAAAACAGTACATAAGACAGTGATACAAAAAGATGAAAAACTATCAAAGAAAGATAAAAATAGACATAAAAATGTGTCATTAACAGTGGTTATTCCATGAGAATCAAATGACAGTATTGATAACATTTAATTTTTTACAATCAATACTATGCGTTCCTTGGATGTAATCTCACAAAGGCAAGCTTCTGTGCGCCTCGGTGGTACCCAAGCTGTATAAAACCTCCTTCCTCAGGACAACGTATATAAAACCTCTTTCTTCTAAATAACCTGTTTTGAGATAGAAACAAATTACTAACTTCACTGTACCATTTTTTATCAAAAATACAATTAATCACTTTTTTGCCAACATTGCATTTAAAAAAGCTGATGATTCTGTTGTTGATTTAATAAACAAAAACACAACACATGTTGCCCCATTTCAGACTGCGAAGTAAAGCCCTCATTCATTCATTCATCCGATAATTTTCAAACTGTCCAACTCACCTCTAGTGTTTAGGTGACATTCACTTAAATGGGCAATTCTTGCAAATTGGCCAAACCGGTAGAAGAACACCTAAGAATTAATAATAATAAATAAACATCACCAATGTTGGAGATGCCCAGATATTTGCTATATATTTCACCCCTTATGGGTGAACCTTAGCCAGGTCTAGGATAATTGTATTCTTACTTTTATCTCAGATATGTTATAAATGGACCAAATTAAGGGTTTCATAAATTTGGGTCTGTGCCTAATAGGCGGGCTGTTCAGCTGTAAATATTACCACATATAATGGAAGTGCCCAATGATACAAGTGTTCTGGCTTAAGGCAGGAGAGTGCCTCTCGATTATGCGGGGTATCCATATTAAATTGGATGCCAACACAGTTACTGGGTATTTAGGGCAACCACCCACCACCAATATCCAGTACAATTCTTTGTGACACTGGATTGGTGGTGGACAGGTATGGTATTGCTAGTCTGTGGGTTTTAGTATGCTGTCTCCTAAATTTCAAGACTCTGGCCTAATTTAGTGTTTGGCAGAAAGATATCCCCTCCGCCTCATTACAAATGGCATAGGATATAAGTAAACTTGAAATAAAGCAGATATGATATCCGTCACATTTGCGATGGAATAACCTGTCCGCCAAACTCAAAATCAGACCCCGTTCTAAGTTGAATTAAGTGATATGGGAGAAACCAAATTTTATGCCAGTCAACATAAAACATGCTGCACTTGCTCATGATGTTGAAAGTTAACACAGCAGAGGCTAGTGAGAGTTAAAGCACTAAAACATGCCAATAATTCTCAGAATAAAAGAGGGAGGGCATGCATCACTTGAAGGGGATTGAGTATCCATTAGAAAAGTGTTACTAAATTGAGTTAACTTGTGCTTCCTATTGATTACTCTTGCACATTCCTCAATTAGGAAGACAATTAAGCGCCACTAAAAACTGTGAGTGTGTGAGGAAAAGAAGGGTTCTCGCTAGATTAAGAATTGATGGAGAAGTATGACTGAGACTTATTTCACCCATCTCACCAATTAACTCTGTGATTATTCATTAAAGTGTGCACCAAATCCCAAGTTTTCACTTGACAAATGTCCTAAATGGCTATACCCATCAACAAGGCTACATACGTCACCTTTTCACTAATGGAATGTACTATCTTTTGTATTTCTTAGGCAATAACTGTACCAACCATGCACTGCAGTCCATTGCATTACTCTACATGAAAATCTTAACGGCTAATGGGAACTAAAGCTCGTGTTTCCTAATGCCCTAATAAGGGTGTTGAGTTTTACCATATTTTGTTGTTCAATCAATAGGTCGCCTGTGTAAGAAATAGCACGTAACTACCACCATAGGCTTGTTAGGATCCTCATAACTTTTTTGTCCACTCAGCAAGTAAACTTGCTCATCAGATCACTTATAAGGACCTTCTTTATTGACTGAAATTCTGCATAGTCTTTTATTCTCATAACAAGGCTCATGAAAAGACTAAATCGGGTCCTGCTTGGACAAAATGGAGCTACCTGGCCTATCAAAAAAGGCACAATTCATGTGAAGCAGAGCCTTTAGCAGCTGCCCTGCCTTTAAATAGAGGATCGAGTTTAATATAGAAGAGAGCTCTTCTGTAGGGCAAGAGCCAGCTGCCACCTTACAGTTTTAGTATAAAGACAACAAAGCCCTTCTGTGTTTCACGGAGTGTTCAAACAGGTTGATCAATTCATAGATAGTTAAGAATCTTATCAGTTATAAATACGCATAAATAACATACCTGATAGACATCTAGCTGCATATTCCTTACCTTTGAATTTCCCAGGTGTCATGCTGGATCCGGAAGATTTTTCTTTAAGCAATACACTTGCTTGCCGGTAAGTGGTGTCGGTTGGCTCCACGGGATGTCATCGTCTGCATCATCTCTGCTGTTGTGACGTCTGCGTTAACTATAAAGGCGCCACCTGGGTACTCTGACATCAGTTCTTTTCTATCCGCGCCAGTTAGTGCGATCCATGAAGAGAGCTACACTTTTTGACAGGTTTTATTTTACTTTGCCTATGATTTTTTGTTGTGTAGGATATCTGAGAAGGCTTCCGGATTCAAGCCGTGTGGTGTCTCTCTTAGCGCTATATCAGTAACAGATCCAGACCTGGTGTGCCTGGAGTCTGACCATGATTCGCAGTCGTGCTCTAACTGCCATGCCATGGCTATGAAAGCTTTGAGGGAGAGTTCTTTAAAATTACTTGTGAGTCGGCGCTCAGCAACACGTTGTTCGCCTCAGAGGTCTCGTTCTCAGTCCCGGATGAAAGGAAAGTCCAGGCATCTCTTTGGTAGCCCTAAGTTTCATCCTCCACCTTGCAGATTTTGAGTCGGTCAGGTAAGAAAAACAAAAAGCAAAGAAGTCAGAGTGCTTTAACTTCTCCCCATTGGTCGGTTGATGTGATGTTTAGGCAATCAATTCCAGTAGGGAGTCTGTCAGAGAGACCAGCAAGGTCCTCCAAAATAGTTACCTCTACAGATGATGCAGTCTCTAGGCAGTACCAGGAACTTTATCAGTTACAGTGGTTTCCTATTGAAGTGGTCCTGATGCAAGGGATAAAGGATTCAGAAGATGCTCAAGGATGCTCTGACTGAGATGGGGTAACCCTGCGGGTACTCCTTGGTCCACAAAGGGGAAGAGGTAGTCCTGGTCATAGTCTTCTCCGTGCTGCTAGAAAACGAATCTACCACTGGGCTATCAGTTGCCTGTTATTGGGTCACAACCAAATCCTTTCTGTGCGACAACTTGTCTTTGGGTGACCAAGCTGCACTCCAGAGGCTCTCAATCAATCAATCAATCAAGAAATTTGTAGAGCGCGCTACTCACCCGAGCGGGTCACGAGGCGCTGAGGGGGGCTGCTACTGCTCGAAGAGCCATGTCTTGAGGAGCTTCCTGAAGGAGAGGTGGTCCTGGGTCAGTCGTAGGTGGGTGGGGAGGGAGTTCCACGTCTTGGCGGCCAGGTAGGAGAAGGATCTTCGGGCGGTGGTTCTGCGAATCTGTGGGATGGTGGCGAGGGCGAGGCTGGCGGAGCGGAGCTGGCGGGGTGGCTAGTAGAATGTAAAGCGGTTGTTGAGGTATTCGGGGGCCCCTGTCGATGAGAGCTTTGTGTGTGTGGGTGAGGAGCCTGAACGTGATCCTTTTACTGACGCAGAACCAGTGCAGGTCTCTCAGGTGGGCGGAGATTTGGGAGTGACAGGGGATGCCCAGGGTGAGTCGTGCAGATGCGTTCTGTATGCGCTGGAGTCTTTTCTGTAGTTTGGCTGTGGTTCCAGCGTAGAGACCGTTCCCATAGTCCAGCCGGCTGGTGACGTGGGCCTGGGTGACCGCCTTTCTGGTTTCGGTGGGGATCCACCGGAAGATCTTTCGGAGTATGCGGAGGGTGTTGCACGAGGATGAGACTGCGTTGACTTGCTCTCTGGGGCTCCGCAAAATCAAATGCAACTTTGAGCATGGGTCCTGGTCCCAGGTGCTGCACGGCAGCGTTTGGCAGAAGTCTGAAGATTCTGAGCTATCAATTTGTCCCAGCAGGCTTCTCTGTGGTTGTCGCTTTATGGGCAAACGCTGTGTGGCGTACTGCAGGAGGGGGTTAACACCTCTCTCCAGTGCAGGCCCCTATTGTCTCCTTTCCTGGGATGCATTAGCATGTCTCCACAGGAGGGCCGGCAACTGTCTCCGGGACAGGCTCCTCATGCAGCTGTTGAGGGCACAGGAGATAAAAGGCAGCACAAGTTGCACACCACCACGTGTTTGATTAATTTCGACTTGAAAATCTAGTTGGGCTGAATGTAACAAGTTGTTGGATATCTTGGATTACCAAATTTGGTCACACTGTTCAGGAGTTAGCACAGCTGAGTTGTCAGCGTGTAACCCTGTACTTGCAAAGAGGGCTACCATTTCCTTCCACTGTAAGAACTACAGTTTACAATGTTTTTTGTAAGACGTAAAAATACTTGTTCTGCCTATGAAATATGCTGCACCCTGCCTTAGGGCTCAGTAGGCCTAATTTAGGGGTGGCTTACACATATTCCAGGGCGAGGTTTGGTTTTGCCAGTGCTTTAAATAGTAAAATCGGGCTACTGTTTAAAACTGCTCTTCCAGTATCAGTGCCAGACTGAGAGACTAATTTTACCTGTGTTACACCCAAGGTGGCACAGCCAGTGCTGCAATTCTTGGAGTGGCTATCTAACTTATATCCCTGAGTACTATGTACAAGGGACTTACAGTTCAGTTAGCCTTTGTCAATTGGGTATCGCCGATGTAACATACACATTTGGGAGTCAATGCACTGGTACTGAAGTTAGCTTAGCAGGCTTCAGTACTCTGAGTCGAAAAACCTGCAGCGCCAGTCAAAAAAAGTGGGGGTGACCATACAAACAGAGACATTTCCTTACAGCTACCATTCTGGTGTCCCAAAATGTGACTCAAGGATTTCAAAAGTGGCGTTTCTGCAAAGTCCTCAGTGGGAATGAGATTCTACATTACCAAAAGCAAGTTACTTTTATGCTAAAGCCAAAATAATGTCATACTTACTGATAAATAGAGAAGTTTGAATAAAGATTCTGGCACCTAAATTTGAGTCCCACCGTCTGTGATCTAATATTAGAGGTCAGGAACTTCTTTTACTTTAGGTCAGTCCTGCGCTAACCATAAGCTCATGCACTCCTGGTTCTGAGTAGTTTAATCAGAAAGCGGGTGTTTAAGAAAAAAGGCCATGTCTTAACATTTCCGAATGTATGAAATTTAATAAAATTGGATTAACTATTTTGTTTATGTGGCTGCATGTATTATTCAGGATTAACGGTACATTTACAGAACATTCTCTACTGAGCTTCAAAAGAAATTCATTTCCAATTAGGAAGAATACGGAATGCTTCTCAGACACGAGCTAATTAGTGCTGAATACTTAATTATACACCCACGCATTTCGCCTCTTCCGTCTATCGCTTGCTGTGTACGCTAGGGGTGTTAATCGGCTACTCTGGCATGCTTATTTCTGATGCATATTGAATGCTCATTTGCAATTCCAGCCTTGCTTTTCATTTGGCTACCAGTTTTGAGTTCTGTTTTACCGAATGCCTTAAAAGCCACATTTTTAGGAAGAAAATGACTCCATTTTGCCATGGTGCTATAGGACCTTTAGCCTTTCAGTGTGAGACTTTATATGGAGAATGCAAGTTTCACTATGGGAGCTGAGTGGTGTGTGTTTATCTAGTTCACATTGGGCCCAAACCCACTTGCATGCTCACAGTTCGGTTCCATTTATGGCTGTCTTTCCTGAGCATTACTTTATGGTCGGATATGGCCCTCCTTCTAAGGGATCTCACTAGCTAATAAACCCTTACTATTGTTATGGGTATTCTAGTAGACAAAATATTGTACACTGATGTTTGATGTTTGGAAGGCTACTGTCCTCATGACTGCTAGATAGGAAGTGTGGATCACCATACACAGACTAGGAAATGATCTCTGAGCAAAAACCTTCACCGCTTCCTCTGTCTTTAATAATGCAGATATAAACTAATTACACCCTGCCAGTGGATTGGGGCACGTTTATTAGTGTGGGTTTTTCTCCTGACCTCCAAAGAGCAGACACAACTACAATCCACTTCAGTGAAATTGTTCCGATTGGTAGAGATGTGCACAATTTCCCACTCAATGAGAATCCTCATTTGTTGCTCAGACTAACTGACTTGCGTGTGTTACACCTACTAAACCGCTAGGGGCAGCAGAGCTCTTCACAATGAACCAAGTTTTGTACAGTGAGCAAAGCAGAACCATCTCTAACTTGTCAATCCAAGCGTTCATGCAGAAGTGTAAATGCAACATCATGCCAGGGAAACAACGATGAAGATGAGATCATGGGAGACAAATAAAATACAAAATGGAGAGGACGGCTTCCTGAACAGGGGGCACAGGGGATCAAAGGCTAACAAGACGAGACAATCAAAATATTGCTTGCATTTTTCGTGCATTGGAGGCGAGAAGGGAGAATGCTGCTGTTCTATGTCAAATTGTTTATGATGTATGGCGCTGGGCCAGAAAATAGTTGGGGTTGAAACAATCTTTGTTATGCGAGAGATTTTTGCAGCGATTGGTGTGATGTTTAGTTCATAATAACAAAGTGTCTAAGGGTCAAAAAAGGTTCTCCACTATGTAAAACGTCTGAGACCCAACTAATATATGACCAAATAGTGACAAATAATTGTGTTGGTGTATACTAAAGTCATCACACAAAGCCTCTAGGGTGAGGAAAAAATTCCCATCAGTTCCTGCTCGGTACCGCCCTCTGTCATCATATGGGATCTCCTTATACCCAGGAGAATATGCCGTCCGCCACTAGATGTTCCTGTGGCTGACGCTCAACCATTGATAAATATGTATGTGTATTAAAGATACCGAAATTTGTATGTGGGGGGTAACTGATTTGCAGTGCAAAAGTGACAAAGTGAAAACGTGTGATATATAAAATTGGAGAGAAATGAGTAGATGGGGATATTTTAATATCATCTCGCAGTTCTTCCAAAACTGAAAAACAATGTGGAATAAGAACAGATTTAACATATCTGTTGCAGAAAAGTTCGACATGTTTCAGCATATGTGGCGACTTTTAATGCCACTGCTTTCTTCAGGACCAGTGTGTTGCTACTGCAATTTTAAATAGAAAAATAAATTATATCACCAGATCATTCCAGGTCATACTAGATCTCCTCCTGAACACTACTAAGTAGGAGGAAAATGCATCACCCCCCAGATAGCGCAGAGGGACGCCCTGGAGAACCGACGGACAGAGCGGTGCTCCACTTACCTGAGCTGCAGCCAGGTGGGGTGATGCATTTTCCTCCTACTTAGTAGTGTTCTGGAGGAGATCTAGTATGAGTTGGAATGATCCGGTGATATAATTTATATTTATATTTAAAATTGGCATATTCTCCTGGGCATTAGGAGATCCCATATGATGACAAAGGGCGGTACCGAGCGGGAACTGATGGGAATTTTTTCCTCACCCTAGAGGCTTTGTGTGATGCCTTTAGTATACATCAACACAATTATTTGTCACTATTTGGTCATATATTAGTTGTGTCTCTGACGTTTTACATAGTGGAGAACCTTTTTTGACCCTTAGACACTTTTAGTTATTATGATGTATTTTTGGGGCATGTGTCTATTTGTTGATCAATAAACTAGCCCTTAGACCCTGATCTAAACTGGTGTTATTGTAGTGATTTTTAGTTCTCCTTTAATAATCGACATTGTCCATTTGTCTCTGTTATATTTCCAGATTTACATTTATTTGTGGCTTTCATTGGCAGTTTTTAATTTAATTGGAGATATAGTAGCCTTGTGGAAATGGGATAAATGACTGAAAGAACACAATATTTTTTCAGAGGCTCACTGGAGGAAAAAACACGAACACACACACTCTGACTGTCTCTGTGTCTCTTTCTGTCTGACTGTCTCTCTCTCTCTCTTGTGCGTCTCTCGCTCTCTCGTGCGTCTCTCTCGGTCTGTCTCTCGTTCTCTCTGTCTTTGTCTCTCTCTCTGTCTCTCTCTCTCTCTCTGTGTATCTCTCTCTCGCTGTCTCTGTGTCAATCAATCAATCAATCAATCACAGCATTTATATAGCGCGCTACTCACCCGGAGGGTCTCAAGGCGCTTGGGGAGGGGGGGGTTCTGCTACTGCTCGAACAGCCAGGTCTTGAGCTGCTTCCTGAAAGCGAGGTGGTCTTGGGTCAGGCGGAGGTGGGTCGGAAGGGAGTTCCACGTCTTGGCGGGGAGGTAGGAGAAGGATCTTCCTCCTGTGGTGGCTCTTCGGATGCGGGGGGCGGCGGCGAGGGCATGGTTGGTTGATCGAAGCTGGCGTGTGGGAGTGTAGAAGTTGAGGCGGCTGTTGAGGTATCTTGGGCCTTGGTTGTGTAGGGCTTTGTGTGCGTGGGTGAGGAGTCGGAACGTGATTCTCTTGTTGACCGGGAGCCAGTGCAGGTCTCTCAGGTGTCCGGAGATGTGGCTGTGTCGGGGGATGTCCAGGATGAGTCTTGCTGAGGCGTTCTGGATTCGCTGGAGTCTCTTCTGGAGTCTGGCAGTGGTTCCGGCATAGAGGGAGTTGCCGTAGTCCAGTCGGCTGGTGACGAGGGCCTGGGTGACCGTCTTCCTGGTGTCTCTCTCTGTCACATTCTGATTTGTGTGGGTGGCAAGATCCGTAACTTTGTGGTAATCACAAAATCTATTGAGGTGAAGCCTGTGAAGCTGCACCAGTCCGACCTTTCCGGGAAACATGTAATCTATTCCTTGCAACAAAAGTGCACTGGCGTTTCCAAGCCAGTAATTGTACATGGTGTACTGATTGTTAGGTGTGAAATGGAGCTTTCAGTGTACGCGGGCACGTTGTTTCACTGTATTGAAGAACCCCTTCTACACCCCCACGAAGGTTGGGGTGTTCCATTCCTCCCTTGAAATGAATGCCCACAAAATCACGTGTTTGCGGGTTAACCAACTTTCAAGCCTAAGCACTTTGTGCAACACTCGCTGTTCGCTCCTTGCGTGGCATTTACTCCTGTATATTATATGATAATTTTGGGGGCAAAGTTATTCATCCCAAAAAGAATCGGTTGATTCCAAGAAAAGAGTTAATTAATAAGAATTTAAATTGAAATGTGTTTCCAAACTCCACACCCTTTGTACCGACTTGACAGGAAGCAAGTTCAGAGATAGATTAAAAAAAAAAAGTCTACTCAACACGTTTTGCTGATAGCTTTCTCAAGGCAGAAGTACATAACTATCAATAACATCATGTGGATGAAACCATGCATGAAGGGAAACCCAAAGCAGGTTACAAAAGACAACATTCTGTATGTTTGGCGGTGTGGTCGCATTATTTGGGAGTAAACCAATTGGCCCATTGCAGGCCAATTTTCGTGAATTCCTTACCGTTTAAGATTCAGCAATTTGTGCTCTGACTTACTGGCACAAATGGCTCTGAGAATTTGGGCCAGTGTGTGTACTGACTATCTTACAAAAGAGTCAAGCTAGTAACTTACTATCATATTGTTCGATTTCTTTTCAGTTATACTTTCACTTAAGGCTATGTGTTTCTGATGAACTTAAAGGAAAGTGAAACCCTGTGGTTGGCGATTATTCAAATGAAGATACATTTTTTAAATTATATTGTTTGTGAAAGTTCAAGGACTTAATTGACCATTTGTGGGAATGGGAGAAAAGGGTGCCATTAATAATGTAGGACAATGGAAGTATTGATTTTTTTGTAGGAAGAGTTTTACAATTTGGAGGTTTATGATCCTGACATGTCTCTGCACTTATTGGCTGGTCATTGGGCAACAGAAGGCGTAGTGTGTATTTCAGGCTGTGTGCTTAGCAGAATGCCCAATTGTTCACAGTATGTTTCCTGTGTTCCCACAGGCTTGTGTTGCTTTCTGCTTTATCACCATTCCCTCTCTGACCAGCATCTTTGCACGACTGAACCTCTACCTGCATTCAGGACAAGTAGCATTGGCAAACCAGTGTCTGTCTCAAGGTAAGTCTGGTGTGCGGCTCTCCTGAAAGCCTTGCATTAGCTCTGAAGCATATTTTAACAAAGTGCTTAACTTTGCCAAACGTTTTGCAACCTTGGGTTGTTGTTTATGCTGTTGTGTCAGACGCTTGAGGGTCAGATTAATGTCTGGCAACAGTCGGATGCTCACTGTAGAGTGGGACGCCTCTGCGAGTAAACATGGCGTATGAAACTATGAGTGTTTTATGGATAATTTAGTGATTCTTTGCCTTATTTTAATTTCTCTTGGGAATGCTGATTGAAGGTTAAGAGTGGTTCCAGTGCTTAATTTGTAAAAATAAATGAAGTTCTGGGGCGGAAAATGCTGCCGAGGAGGCTATACAGCTCACTTCTACCTCCAGTGTGCCCAACTTTCAAGACCGGCAATGCCTCAGTCTCTATACTGTAACCATGCTGTGCTGTCTGTCCCATAAGACATGCATTTTACTTCTTTACCTACACCAACAGATGAGTGCGAAAACAAAATGTACACCAAATAAAAATGCGTTTTTTGAATCTATTAATCAGTGCGGTCTGACTGGGTTTGTTGCAGGTCAGGAGGCTGCTTGAGCACAGCAGGTCATGTCACTGCTGGTGCTGCCTGTAATTAGTTTGGCCCAATTATGACGAAGGCATAGGCATCCACTGCTCAGCTTGCTGTGACCCTGCCTGCTACAGCAAAAGCACTGTCCCCAACCGTAATGCTGCAATGCCTGTGAGACGTGAGTATGGCTGTTGCACTTACTGGGCTCAAGCGCACTCAGCAATTAGCATGCTTGGAGGCAGCGCACGGAAACTGCAGATGACTCCATAGCGCATAAAAGATGCGGTGGGCCACAGCCACATCAAGCATGTTGAGGATAGTAGCAATGCAGGGCTGCAGGCCCCCACTGCAATTATCCAATGGGAGGCTTAGGCCCAGGCAGTGGCAGGGTGCAGCAGACTCTGGGAATAGAATGCAAGCCATTCATTAGTGATGACTTCTTGGATTCATGACATGCGTGACGACATCATCACTAAAGTGATGATACACAATCATGCCTGCCTGAACAGATGTATGCCTCCCTATGAAAACATACCAGCCCGTAACCATGCAAGGTATGTGGTCCTTTTTATTTTAAATTAGGCAATTAATATTGAGACCATCACCTGCAGGACCAGAAATCTTAGCCCCTGCCCTGTGAAAGAAGTGCCGGTGCTGAGCACCTGAAAGCACCTGCTCAAATTAAGCACTGAGTGGTTCTCCTAAGCCATCTCCCAGGCAATGTGAGCAGTCTTTCAGGTGCTACAAGGCATAGCATAAAAATGTTGTAAAATTGGAGCAGTGCTCTGGAAAAGACATAATAGATGCTATTAAGTAATAGACTATCTGGTGTACCCTGGGATCAGGTAAAGGCCCAGGTACTTGTTGTTTCCTTTTCACCCGAGGGTTTCAGCAGCGCCATAGTTAACCGGTCCAAGGTCTGTCAGACTCGTGTATGATGTTTGTGCAGTGGAAGTATTGGACCAGGACCTAAATCCAGCGATGCTCAGACATGTTATTCAGGATCAGTGATGAGAATAGTGCAGTTTTGGGGAGAGAATGTGTGTGAGAGCACGCTTGGGAACAAGTACAATTGGGTAGTCATGGCAACCTAATTCAAACTCATTCAAATAATGATGCCGTAGGCACTGCATTGATATTTTAAAACTACAGGTCAAATCTAAGGTATTCTCATAACATTTAGATTTCCCAGCGAACAGTGCCAGCGCTTTGAGCGAGTAAATTCCTGCTGACCAGGTCATTATGCTGACACAGGAAGCTGACTAAGGATTACCATGTCAGACGGTTGTCGCTGCTCTTTTTGTTTGCGCGCAGTGCTGCCCCGGCACCGTGAACAAAGGGACTCATAGCAGAACTGGCTGTGCTTCGCAAGAATGGTGCAAAAACAAATGAGTTGCACAGTCAGTAGTTGTATACTGGATCTTCAATGTTAGTAAAATGATAAAATAGACAAGCAGAGTAATTTATTTGCAGCCTCCCCCGCTGTTTTCTTTAGGAGATGGCTGCATGATCACCGGTCGTGGGGTGATTCTGGGCCACCCAATGAGAAAAAAAATTGGAAAATAGTCTGATCGTTTTTATGCAACTAGGCATATACAGTACTATCATTTTTAAATTGTAATTTCCATTGGTATTTTATTTTTACTTGTAGTATGTTATGTTATGTTATGTTATGTTATGTTATAATGGCTTTTGTAGAGCGCACGGCTACTCAAAAAGAGTGTCCCGGCGCTTTTGGAAAGGAGGGCTGCAGTATACTAACATAACACATTAAAAGAGAAAGTATCACAGACTAAAAGAACACAACAAGTAAAAAGGCCTACTGGGTAAACAACCAGGTTTTGAGGCCCTTTCTAAAAGCAAGTAAGCTGGTGGCTCCCCGAAGTATAAGGGGCAGAGAGTTCCACAGCTGTGGCGCCAGTAGTCCAAAGGAGCGACCTTCTAGGCGCGCTCTCTTCACTCGTGGGACAGTCGCCAAAAACAGGGATTCAGACCTCAGAGAACGAGCCGGACGGTAGAAGGCAAGTCTTTTTTGGAGGTACTTAGCTCCCGTCGCATGGAGGGCCTTGTATGTCAAGGTCAAAGCCTTAAAGGCGATCCGCTTGCGGATTGGGAGCCAATGCAGGGTCTGCAGCAAGCCCGCTGCGCTAGCACGTCTGTTCAATCCAAAAATCGCTCTCGCCGCAGCGTTCTGCACAACTTGGAGCCGCTGTAGCAGGTACTCTGGCAGGCCCAGGTACAGAACGTTAGAATAATCTAGCCTAGAGCCTATCAGGGCCTGCACAGTCAGTTTCCTGTGCTCCTCCGATAAGAGGGGAAGAAATCTCCGCAGCATCCTAAGGAGGCCGAAGCAGATGCCCGACACCCCCAGGATCTGGGACTTCATAGTCAACCCCTTGTCCATCTTGACCCCCAAGTTCTTAGCCATTTGGGATGAACAACTAGGGGGGAACATATTAGTAAGCCACCAAGCCTGCCAGTCTGGCTCCTTGTCACACCCAAAGAAGAGTACCTCGGACTTATCGGAATTGCACTTGAGGCTGTTCAGTTGAAACCATTGGAACACAGCCCCAAGGCAATCCCGGATTCTCTCCCCATCAAAGTCTCCTCCTCTCTTGCACGAGAAGAGGAGCTGGGTGTCGTCTGCATAGGATACGATCCGGGCCCCAAACAACTCCGCCAAAGGGGTCATGAAGATATTAAAGAGGGTCGGGCTCAAGATAGAGCCCTGACGGACCCCGACTCCCAGAGGCGGCATCACGGCGGAATCTGGCGAGGCCCAGACTGTTGGCCGGCTAGAAAGGAGGAAAACCAGCTGAGCACCGTCCCCCGTAGTCCAATCTCACAAAGTCTTGTGAGAAGGCCATCATGGGGGACGGTGTCAAAAGCCGCCAACAAATCCAGCATCACCAGCATGGCTTTTCCCCCAGTATCCAGAACCCCTTTAATGGTTTCTGAGACCTTGAGGAGCGCAGTCTCCGTGCTGAGATTTGGGCGGAAGCCCGACTGGGTGGCATGCAGAATCTCATTCGTCTCTAGAAAATTGGACAGCACCGTCTGCACGTGCTTTTCTACAATTTTCGTGAGAGCCGGCAGCAGAGAGATAGGCCAGTAGTTGACTGGGGCCTTTGGATCCAGACCAGGCTTCTTGAGCAGCGGGATGACCATTGCCTGCTTCCAAGCCTGCTGAACCACTCCCTGGCTCAGCGAGAGATTCAGTAGCGGGTTAGCCAACGGATTAATCACCTCGGCCAATTTCGCCAGAATTTTAGCAGGGCACGGGTCCAAGGGCGAGCCCGATTTCAAGTTGCCCATAAGTGCTAAAGAGGCGGGCGCAGATATAGGTGGAAACACGCTCAGCGTCAAGCCTGGCGAAGCCGGAGGCGATCGGTTGGCCTCAAAATTAATCAGCCCCGCGGGTACAGCCGATGGAAAAGAATCCTGTATAAGTTGGATCTTGCTAGTAAAAAAACTAGCAAGATCAGAGGCCCAGGAGTCAGAGGGCCTCTCCTCAGAGATGTTAGACCGTGGAGATATAAATTCTCTAACTATAGAGAAAATCTCCTTACAGGAGTTGGAGGCAGCTTCTATCCTCCCTGCCAGGTAGGCTTTCTTACCCAGGCGAATGTCCCGGTGATAGTCCTTAACTGCACTCTTATAAGTCAGCTTAGCCTCCGAGTCATATTTTACCTGCCAGGCTCTTTCGGCCACCTTGCACTGCTGCCTCCTGGCCGACAGTGCTGCGGTGAACCAAGGGGCGGAAACCCGTTTAGGAGTAAGACGGGGGCGAGTTCCGGGGCAAAATCGTTAAGCCTGTCTGAAAGCCATGCCTGCAAGGACTCCAGATCCTTCGACAGATCGCCAGAGAGGGGGCAGGGATGATCCAGGGCAGCCTGAGCCAGCATCTCAGGGGTCACTCGATGGTAAGCCCTATGGATTCGACCATGCTGCTGTGGGGCGGCAACAGCCGATTTAACTGTGCCTTTGATCGAAAATTTAGCAAGCAAATGGTCTGACCATAGTACCGGGATAATCTCTAACGCCTCAAGAGGGGATGTCGAGAAAACCTGGTTGAGAGTGTGCCCCTTGTCATGCGTCGGCCCCTGCAAATAGGGAAGCAATCCCAGCGGTGCCAAAGCCTATGAGATTTTAATAGTGGCCGCGTCAAATGAATCATCCATCCGAAAGTTGAAATCCCCGGCCACGATGCAGTGTTCCGCTTTCAGGGCCAGTCCCAGTAAGACGGAGTCAAGATCTTCAAAAAACGTTCCGGGTGGGCCAGGCGGTCTAAAGACCAATAATCCCACTTTATACAGAAAGTGGGGCGGAAACGTACTCTGCATGGTAATGGATGTGCTCCCCTGCCCTGAGTGCACAACTGTATTGATGTATGGCTCCTTGATGGTCTTTTTGTTTTTGTCATATGTGAACACTGATCATGTGCATTCACTATGGCATAGTCCTGTCTCACAGGTTGCAGTCTTGTTGTGCCGGGAGGGGTGCCCAAAGCACTTCCCTCATAGTGGTGAAAGGCTACTGCCTTCACCAGGAGTGAAGCAGCACTGGGGCTGTGGTTGCAGCATTTCTTGTAGTGATCAGTCGGAGTAAACTGGTCCTTTAACCTATGCCACTGGAGTGAGGACAACAGGCTTTTAAAGTTCCGCTGCTTTGTACTTAACTTGCCCTTGGCGCAGAGGTGGTGAATCTGTGCTGGGTGTGTGTGTGTGCCTGGAAAGGGTGCAATACAGGGATAATGCAGTACTGAGAACTCTCTGTATGCTGAATGCATTGTCTTAAATGGATGTCCGCGTGCCTACGAATAGTACAGTACCAGAATGATGTAGTGCTGTGCAGTGCATGCATGATTAATGCATGTGCTAGGTGTATGTGTACCTGCAAGCATAACCATACATGAAGGATGCAGTGGGTGCATAATAAATGCATATTCTGGGTGTATGTGTGTCTATGAGGGGTACAATACATAAAGGATACAGTGCTGGACAGTGCATGCATGTTAAATACAAGTGCTGGATGTATGTGTGCCAATAAGTGGTACAGTACATGAAAGATACAGTGATGTACAGTGTGTGTAGACCATACTGGCACTGGGTGTATGTGTGCCAGTGCATGGTACAATACAGGGAGGGCCCTGGGTTCCATTTTGGGAGGCCCAGGCCTACACGGTGAAACATAGAGAGGAGGTAAAGATATACTCCAGACAGATTTGTGTATTGCTAAATTCTTGTAAGATTGGTGAAACACCCACAGGGAGGAGAGCGCAAGGCTTCCCCATATGCTTCAAAGGGTACTCTGTGATTCAGAGAGAGCTTTCAAGGAAGTCACCCGGGTACATCTCAGGAAGGAGAAGGGGCTAATAAGAGAATCATAAAGAGTAGGGCTGGGAGTCCTCAACTAACCTTGTGGTGCATGTATCACTGTGGGTGACATCCAGGTGTGACCTCTAGTCACTCCCATGGCCTGTCTTGTGTGACTTTCAGCTTTGCATACACTCCTGCTGTGACAGACTGCACAGGGAGTAGAGGAGTGGACACACCAAAAGAAGCAGAACCTCAACATAAAACTTCAAAAGACTCGGACCCTAAATCAGACACTAAATCACATTTGGTGTCCCCAAAATTTGTCATCTGCCAAACATCCAGACTTGCTGTGTGAGGAGGGGAAGCTCTCCAAGACTTCTGCCTGTGACCAGGACTGGGGATCAAGTCCTGCTAGTCTCCCTGTTGCGTGAGGGGACATCACCCAGGGAATCCAAGACCAATCGCCTTGGAGCCTGGAGCAACAGCACCTGTCTGCTTGCCAATACCAGTGTGCCCTGTGAAGGAGAAAAGAGCGTTGGAGGGAACGCTGTCCAGAGGGGCACCCCTTTGTGAGGCTTGACTGTGCAAGGTGTGAGAAAACGACTGCTGCACCGATCAGGTCTTTGTCCATGTGCAGAATAGAGTCTGCGACCCCATTTGTCAGGAGAGGGCTGCCATGAATTTAGCAGCATGCTGTGCTACACCAGTTGGGACGGAGTCCATGTGTAGTAGCGATGGCGCGACTCCGTATGCCAGGAGGGGCACTGTGGAAAAGACTGCTGTGTAGGAGAACAGTAGCCCTGTGTGAATGAATGAATGAATACAGTCTTGTATCGCGGAACTTAACCCGGAGGCATCAAGGCGCCTAAAAGATGGTACAGTTTGTAATATGAACCAATGCAAGATTACAGATAGGACTCTGCAAAAAGCAATGCTTTTAATGCTTTACGGAAGATCATGACAGATGGTTGCCTTTTAATTCAAGGGGAAGGGTGTTCCACAACTTCGGGGCGAGAGAGGAGAAAGCCCTCCCTCCCCACCTGGCTCTAAGAACCCGAGGGACAGACAGAAGGTTTTTATTGGAAGAGCGCAGGGCTCTGCTAGGAGAATAAGGGGATAGAAGAGATCTAATGCCCTCTGAACTTGCTCCATACAAGGCCCCATTGATAAGGCATAGGATCTTGAAAGAGATCCTGGCCTGGATGGGTAGCCAGTGCAGATTCTTTCTGGCTAAAGTGGCAGAGGAGAGGTAGGGGGCATCAAGAACAAGTCTGGCCGCCGCGTTTTGTACTATCTGCAAGCGCTGGATGAGCTTTTTGTTAGCGCCTAGATAGAGCGCATTACAATAGCCGCCTCACTGTGTGGCAGTGAGGCGGCAACCACGTATGCTGGAGGGGTCGCAGTGGAAAAGAATGCTGTGCGGATAGGGCCATAGCGCTACGCTGTAGTGAGGCTGTGACCCCGTATGCCTAGAGAAGCAGCCTTGGAGAATTTCACTGTGCGGATCAGGCTGTTGACAGTGAGTTGCAGTGACCCCACATGTCAGAGGGGGTCACAAAGATCAGCAAAAACTTCAACTTGTTTCAAGTGATTCAAGACAGGATCATCGTAGCCACCCCTCATTGGGTGCTGGACAAACACTTACCCTGCTGGAAGAGCAGCAGAAAGCCTCCGGTCGCTTTAGGATCACGACTAGGAGAGACTGCACCTGATGAATGAAACGCTGCCTGGGCCATTTGTGGTCAGCTTACCTGAACTTGTCTGCAGCTGCTTCCTGTGCCTACGGATGGGGCGCACTCAGGAACTCCAAATGCTTCACTCCTGCTGTAAGACTGTTATCGAGCCTGTCGGCCCCAGGGGAAGTTGCTACTAATATCTCACAATAGCACTGGAACACAATTAAATGAATTACATTTTTTGGTGGTGTAATGGCTGGATTTTCTGTTTAGATGGGATCAGCCCCCAGGGGCCCCTATGACCCAGCCAAAACGTACTCACCTTCCCTCCTCAGATCGTATTCACAATGAATAGATATACAGATATATATACAGGTCGCACCTAAGGATGGGGAATGACAATATACATGTACGGATTTTCTACAATATCTTATTCACATCAGTTGGTCTCGCGGCCACCCCGACCCAGACCGTTCTACCCTAGGGCAGATCTGACACACAATCCGGTGTGTCTACACATGGGCCTGCAGAACCCAATGCTCCCTTTTCCAAACTGTTCGCAATCCTGCGAAACTACACGCCAGTATCCTCCCTGGCGTTCTCACTTATTCAAGCCACAATCCAGTGGGTATACACGTTGGTCTCCCCCCCAACGTTCTCACTAACGCCGCATATCAACGACGACCACATTCCTATGAATCATTATTGGGATAATATCTCAGTGTTCTACTCGGGATAGGACTACAATAATAACTTTGAATATGGTTCCAGATTGTATAGTGTACTCCCTGCTCTTGGCATCAAAGGTCCACTCACTCCCTCCTTATTCGATCACCATTTACCTGATCGGGATTTCTCATCCGTTCACCTAAACAGCTTTCGACTAGGAATGTAGTTTACCAAGATTGAACACGAACACCAGGTACACAATAATTCTATAAGAATTAGGGTATTTATTAACAATAGACACAAATCACATTACTATGCAACATAAATCCTGCAAGAAAAAGGTAAAGATTAGAGTGCACATTCTATTAAAGTTAGACAGAGGTCACCTTATTAGTGGGAAGTCTGGACTCGGCAGTCATCTAGGTTCCCTTCTCGTCTCTGTATCCTGGCTCGCCTTGCAGTCACCCTCAGCCGTCACAAGTACACGTCTGCACCGCTAGGCTCAACCTCGTCTGCTTCCCCTCAGGACACCGGAACCTTGCTGATTATTAGCTACCGTTTCTCTCTCTCTCTGACAGTGCGCTCCGCGCTGCTTCTCATTCAGTCTTTCTCAGAGAGTTTCGGTCTTAAATCTTTCTCCGACTTCAAAGATGGCGACTTGTCCACCATGAGATGAATAATGGCAGAGATGCTAACGGCTAGATGCCGCCTACGGACTAACTGACAAACTGACGAACACCTTCGCAAATATCAAAGCCCGTTCCTTCATGGAAATTCACGGCCAGTAACCTGCCGCCCACCAAATTCCTGTACCTCCCCGTACCAAGGACACTTTCCCAGCCGGCCGGCCTGAAGTTGTGTCTGCGGAGTGGAGAAAAATACATTCCTTCGATAAGGGTCAGCCTGAACCGGTTCTCTCCAAGCGAACAACAGCTTGAAACTAAAACATTACACTTCACCTAGAAAGCCTTCTCGAGCTACCGGGCAGAAAGCAAAATGGAGTCTGTCTCGTTTAAGGCCTACGGAGCCCACAATATGCATAGCTCCATGGAAAATAGCCCAGCATGTTAGTAAATGAGCAAATCATAACTAGTACTTATATATCTATCCCCTAACTTAAATTCATAAGCCTTACTTTAAGGAAAATGGTACGAAAATGCCCTAATATATGTAAGACAGGGTCCCTGTCTATCGGCCTAATCCCTATGCTATGGGGGTAATAGGCTGGAGTCACTCTCCATCATTCTCCTTCTCCAAAGAGCTAGCAAAAAGGCAGCCACTACATTACACCCCTTGACTTCAGTCTATTAACCACAAACTAAATGGAACTAACATCGGTAGAAGAATAATATGAAACAAAACTAACTGATCTACGACCCTTGCTAAGTCTAAAAAATTGCAGCAGGGAAGGGATGCACTGGATAAAGCAACAAATAGCTATTAGGACACAAACAGTGACAATAATCCCCCCTAAAATCTGTCGTAAGGAATGCATGTCAGGGAGCCAATTAAAAAGCCAGTCAAAGAAACCCTGATCTATGTGTTGTCTAATTTCTGCAGTCAAGTCGTGGAGTTTGTCAATATGGGATTGGATAGCTTTAGAATGGTCAGACAAATTAAAACAGCATAGACCTTCAAAATCAGAACATTCATGACCATGTTTCAACAAGAGATAATCAATGGCGGCCCTGTTCTGCAAAATAGCTCTACGTTCACCTTGGGCATCTAATAAGAGATCAGATAAAACAGTAGATGTTTGGTTAAGGGACTTAACCATCCAGCAGGCCATTTTGCCGATTGTTTTGGCATTATAAACGGCCAATGCAGGCACTCCAATGATAGAAAAAGCTAAACCAAGGTACTCTGATCTGGAATAGAGATGAACAGAGGAATCACAATCTTCATGCAATGACATCGAATCACGTACAATACGGGAATGTGAAGTAGGATGTGAGGAAAACATAAGCAGACTCAATCTAGTGATGGCACATGGGCCACCAGAAATATTCGCAGGAATATAGGGCCAAGATGAATTCCCACAGGAAAAGAGCCATCCAGCTGGCAATAGCATTGAACGATAATGGCTAGTGGCTACTAATAAACGTTTACATGTCATATTATTTTTAACTGAAAGACATGAATTCGGAAGTCTCTTTGAACATAACAAACGTTGATGAGCTGAAAAGGAAGTAGCGGCTTGGAGCTTCAGCTTCAAGCACTCAGTAATAGCTTTAGGGTCACAAGTCATAATGAAACATAGGTCTCCAGGGGTAATATTAAAAGTAGTAATGCGGGAATGAAAAGGGACATCAAGGTCTGGAAGAGCAGTACATGAGGGACAAAATTCATGGGCCTCAAAGTCGCCCAGAATAACATTAGGTCGGGCATTAGATATGTTAAAAATATGACGTAAAGTTTCGGTGGATGCAGGGACAGCAACCAAACAGGTCGCTAAAATGTCAGTGACAGACCTCATTGGGGTAAGGCAAAAATGCGGAGAGTTCGTCACCCGCTTTGCGAGTGCAATCCAAAAGTTCGACGACGTGTCCCATGCGGACCGCGGGGCTCTTATTATCCCATCAACCGGCGTCGGTGGATCCTCTCCTCTCCCGGCGTAGCAGGCCAAAAGGAGTCCAGCGCCGACACATCCTGCAGCAGCAATCCAAAGAATGATCTGGAAGAATACAAACACAGGCCTTAATCATTCTCGTAAGTAACATTTATCAGCTGGGACAGCTTCCCAGCCATCTTTCCCTGGCTTCATCACCAAAACGGTGTTGTCATGACCGGTCGCAATAATATCAGCCTGTTCAGGAGGATTTTTAGGCGATTGCACCCATATCTTAGCTCCAGGAAGATCAGACGATCCGAAGCCTTTTTGTCCTCGCACAGTTAGCAACGTCGGGGCAGAGCCTTTTTTGATCTCACCACTGAAGACAGGCATAATCAATAACTGAGCAACACGGTCAGACTTTTTGATGAACAAATCCGTCTCACTGCTATTAAGCAGGAGAACCTTAATCTCTCCCTGGTAATCACTGTCAATTACTCCTCCGAGTACTTGTACACCTTTCAGGGCCAGGCCAGATCTAGGGGCAATTAATCCAAAACTACCGGCAGGTATACAGACACCAACGCCAGTTTCAACAATAATTCGATCCTAGCCTGGAAATTTAGCATCATTTAAAGCATGCAGGTCGAGACCTGCGGAACCTGGGGTTGCTCTACATGGAGCCAACGCACCGGGGGTAATTTCCCAATACATGACAGTATTTGATATAGAATTTGGTTTCGCATCAACATGTGGAGGAAACAAACGCATTAAAGGAGATTCAGCATGTAACAAAGGACGATTATTCAAAATTAACAAAGCTTGAAGCAGGACATCTCTCCACTGGCTGTAACGGTCATCAGTCAACTTGCGCAACTGTTCTTTCAACAAGCCATTCATTCTCTCAATCAATCCTGAAGCTTGTGGGTAATATGGAATATGAAACACCCAATCAATATTATTTTCCGTACAGAATTCCTGCACCAATCATCCACGAAAGTGGGATGCATTATCTGATTGAATCTGGAATGGGACACCATAGTACAGAATAATTAGCTCCAGGGTTTTAATTGTATTCACTTGGGTAGCATTCTTGCAAGGGAAAGCGACCAAAAGGCCACTATAAGTATCAACCACTGTACAAATATATTGACAATTTCTGCTCATAGGGAGCGGACCAATATAATCAATCTGCCAAATTTGGGCGGGCAATTTACCTCGATGTAAGTGACCTCGAACAATCTGAGGCACCTCTTTTTTCTTAGAATGCTGGCAAATAGGACAATGTAGAATGACATCTTTTATTAAAGAAAAGGGAATATGAATTCCTCTATCGGCAGCCCACCTGCTAGTGGCTTTCTCTCCAAAATGTCCTGCTTTCTGATGGGCCCACTTCGCCAATCCCGCCAAATCAGAATCCTGCATGGTAACCACTGCCTCAGAAATTTTAGACTGTTCATCTGCAATATTATGAAAAAATTTGTCAAGGGAGTCAATTGGAGTATGAGCATCCACGTGAAAGATTGTTACAGTACTCTGCGGGAGCAATTCCCAAATTTCTTGCCACAGCTCTTTGCCCCACAATTCCTTCGAATGCAATTCCCAATTATGAGAATGCCATGTTGGCAACCACACCGCTAGTCCATTTGCAGTGGACCAGGAATCAGTGAAAATATGACATGTACCAGGTAGTTCCTGTTTCAAAACTTGGTAAACTGCATAGAGTTCAGCATATTGACTACTCTTACCGTCTCCAGTTGTGCACAACAATTTCTGTGTAATCGGATTATAAGAGACAGCTTTCCAATGTCTTTTGTCACCAATGAACTTCGCAGAACCATCCGTAAACCACACATGTTTTCTATCCTCCGCGGACAGATCATCAAATGATTTACCCCACTTCACGGGAGACTCCTGCACTACGGGAACCGAACACTCACTTTCACTCTCATTGGAGGGCGCCTGCGCCACTCGCTCATGTAAAACCGCCACACCTTTCGGACCCACACGTGCCCTGTCCTGAATGTACCATTTCCATTTAATCACACTAGCCTCCTGAGCATGTCCAATTCGATGGGACTTTGGTGAACTCAAAACCCACTGCATAATGGGAATTTCAGGCCTTAAAATCACAGCATGGCCTAAGGTCAATTGCTCGGTATCCACCAGAGCCCAATAGCAAGCAAGCAGCTGTTTTTCAAAAGGTGAGTAACGCTCACCAGCCTCAGGTAACTTTTTGGTCCAAAAACCTAATGGCACTTTTTGTCTGCCCTGCTTTTGCCACAAACTCCAATTGGCATACAGGCCTTCCACGGACACATTCAAATCCACATCACCTTCACTCACGGGCCACAAATCCAAAGCATACTGAATAGCTTCTTTAGCCAGATTGAAAGCAGTCTGTTGAGGTTCACCCCATTCAAACGCATTCTTTTTACGAGTGACTCGATACAGTGGAGCCAAGATTTGACTCAAATGGGGAATATGCTGACGCCAAAATCCAAACAAACCAATAAAGCATTGAGCTTCTTTCCTGTTTCTGGGAATAGCAAAATCAAGTATTTTCCGTTTAACCTGTGGAATCACCTCTCTGTGACCCTCATGCCAATTAATTCCTAAAAATTTCACAGCTTGGGATGGAGTTTGTAATTTGTCAGGATTGATTTCCCAGCCTTTCGCTCGCAAACAATCAATGATTTGATCTAAATGGGACTGCACCTGGTCCTGCGTTTCACCTTGAATCAAAATGTCGTCAATATAATGACAAACCTGAACTTGTGGATTCGTGGGCACTTCAGACAAATGTTCCGCCACCAGCCGGTGACAGATCGTAGGACTATGTACATAGCCTTGAGGAAGACTCCGGAACGTCATTTGACGTCCATTCCATGTGAAACTGAATTGTTCCTGACATTCGGGGGCAATCGGAATTGAAAAGAACGCGTTAGCAATATCAATAGAAGCATACCATGTACCTGGATGCTTTTGAATTCTCTGAATCAGTGTGACAATGTCAGGCACAGCAACAGTCAATTTAGGTGTATTTTTATTTAATTCTCGATAATCAACAGTCATGCGCCAAGAGTTGTCACTTTTGCGCACGGGCCAAACGGGATTATTCCAAGCAGATGTGACCGGAGTAATGACTCCTGCGTCAACCAAATCCTGAATCGTAGCGGTAATTTCTTCATGACCACCTGGGATGCGATATTGCTTTTGAGAAATCACTTTCGTTGCTAAAGGTATTTTAATAGGTGGCATGCGTAAACGGCCAACCCGTACGGGTCTGGTCGAAATGTACTGTCGTGTACCAAATTGATAGCATCCATCATCTAAATGCAAAGTCATACCTTTCAAAATGTCAATTCCAATAATGTATTCCAAAAGTGGCACAACCAACACAGAGTATTCTCTACGAGGAATTCTACCAATTTTAATTTCGAGTGCAGTTTGAACTGCGGGTGTCTCCTTACCACCCAGACCAGTAATCGTAAAAGACTGTCCATGACATTTTCTCGACTTACCATGAATTAAAGTGGCCTCCGCCCCAGTATCAACTAACGCTCGGGCCCTTTGGATATTACGATGTTTCCAAAAAATCTCAATATCTACATAGGGTCTATAATCTCTGTGGGCCCACTTGCGTACCGGAGCTTGACCTATTTCCTAGTCCTTGTTCCTGCACTCTGTCAACCAAGACAAATCAGGGTAAATATTCTCGGTTTTCTTCGGTATTAGAATGTCAGAGAGTCTGTTACGATCCTCCCTCTTTCTTACGTCAGGGGAATAACTCCTTGCATCTCGTCGTCTGCTAGAAACACGATCA
Organism: Lissotriton vulgaris; assembly: GCF_964263255.1. Classification (NCBI taxonomy): domain Eukaryota; kingdom Metazoa; phylum Chordata; class Amphibia; order Caudata; family Salamandridae; genus Lissotriton; species Lissotriton vulgaris. The sequence goes on from NC_141698.1 coordinate 162,353,278, forward strand.
TCACTTCCCCTTTCACGATCATCCTCTCTCCCCCTCCCATCAGTACGACGAGGGGATCCATCACGTTCATAGCGCCGATCATCACGGCGATCAGAATTCACACGTCGTCTCTCATCACCACTGTCATCCGAACCACGATCATACTCATTCTTCCGCACACGACGGGCACCCTCCTTTCGATCCAAACCACGCTTACGAAACATGTCCCATAAGCGATTATTAGGCTCGCCATCAATGTCTTCCCTTTTGACACCATCAGCAATGAGAGCAAGAAACATGTCACGTCTAGAGAACTTATAGTCCCCACCAGTACGACCCTCAGGTCGAGATTGTCTTTCAGGTTTAAACCATTCACCCAGCTCACCAAGCTGACGAACAGACTCAAGCACAACAGACAAAGGATTGCCAGTTTGATTAATCAATAATGTCATCATGACCTGCTTGTAAGCAACAGGAGAAGAACGGATAATGCGATTACGCACAGAAGATGTTAAAAGACCATCCAATAACTTGTCAGCAGTACTAAGGAAGATAGACGTTTTCATGACTTCCTCTTTTAAACGTTGCGACGCATCGCGCAGAGTGTACCACGGTTTCTCATCAGTAGGCCAATCAGATTCAGTTGGATATTTATGATTACAGCCGTCAGACGCAAGCTGGAGCAAAGAAATTTGACCAGCACCATTATAATTCCGAAAATGATCCTGAATCGTAGAATCAGAACTCAAAGAGCAAAATCGTAAGCAATCAACAGCATCGAGCATAATACCGGCAGCGCCAAGCTCATAAAGGCGCACCATCCAGGTAAGCAAGGCCTCACCAGGCCGTTGTCGAAATCTTTGTAAAATGTCACTAACCTCCTGCTGAGTAAAGTCTTCAATACAATCAAGAGCTATACCACCCGGATTACCAGGGGCCTGTTGTAATTTTCGTCGAAAAATCGGGTGAGCAGAAACTGCGGGAAGAGCTTCCGAGGAAGCCCGCATCTTAGATTTAACAGCACAATCAGGGCAAGCTACGTCATCCACACGGGAAGAACGAGCACGGTCACAATCGGGAGTTGAATCAACACATGTAGCAGATTTACAATCACGTCCGGTGCGAGAAGACTCGCGCTTGTCACCCTCCTCACCCTCCTCTGCCGAGGAGTCAGAAGTATGAGAATCCCAGATATTACCGTCCCACTCATCGGGGTTCCAATCCATTCCAGCTTTTGCTACAACCATACGCACTTTGCGTGAAGACACACGTCCACGCCGATGTTTATACTTATATCGTGCAATACGGACCGCAGCCCTTTCGGCAATGGTCTGATATGTTTCAAGTTTGTCGGCAAGCAATTAATTTTGACAACGCAACAAAGTATGCGCATTTTGCAACTCAACACACTGACCTTCCATGTCTTTAAACTGTTTCTGTAGCTGAACTAACCTCTCATGCAATATCCTGTATGCATTAAGAACGATCCAGCCCCTGCGTCCTAAAATAGGAAGCTCATCACCCTTCACTACTGGCGCTTTCTGTAAGCACGACACAACATCGGCAGGCTCCGCCTGCTCCAAGCATGAAGACCAATTTTCACTCAAACCAGTAGAATCGGCCCACTCACGGGCCAAAGCCTCGTAGGCAGTACATTCCCAGCCGGGAATTTGAATCGGTAACTTGAAAACCGACGATGATTTTTTCGCAAACATAATGACACAGCAAAAAATTATATACAGAATTATAAACAAAATTTTATACGTACAAGCCGAGCGCAAACCAACAAGATAATATCAACACAATGCACACAGGCTTCGTAAACAGTTCGTGACGCCAGATGTAATGGCTGGATTTTCTGTTTAGATGGGATCAGCCCCCAGGGGCCCCTATGACCCAGCCAAAACGTACTCACCTTCCCTCCTCAGATCGTATTCACAATGAATAGATATACAGATATATATACAGGTCGCACCTAAGGATGGGGAATGACAATATACATGTACGGATTTTCTACAATATCTTATTCACATCAGTTGGTCTCGCGGCCACCCCGACCCAGACCGTTCTACCCTAGGGCAGATCTGACACACAATCCGGTGCGTCTACACATGGGCCTGCAGAACCCAATGCTCCCTTTTCCAAACTGTTCGCAATCCTGCGAAACTACACGCCAGTATCCTCCCTGGCGTTCTCACTTATTCAAGCCACAATCCAGTGGGTATACACGTTGGTCTCCCCCCCCAACGTTCTCACTAACGCCGCATATCAACGACGACCACATTCCTATGAATCATTATTGGGATAATATCTCAGTGTTCTACTCGGGATAGGACTACAATAATAACTTTGAATATGGTTCCAGATTGTATAGTGTACTCCCTGCTCTTGGCATCAAAGGTCCACTCACTCCCTCCTTATTCGATCACCATTTACCTGATCGGGATTTCTCATCCGTTCACCTAAACAGCTTTCGACTAGGAATGTAGTTTACCAAGATTGAACACGAACACCAGGTACACAATAATTCTATAAGAATTAGGGTATTTATTAACAATAGACACAAATCACATTACTATGCAACATAAATCCTGCAAGAAAAAGGTAAAGATTAGAGTGCACATTCTATTAAAGTTAGACAGAGGTCACCTTATTAGTGGGAAGTCTGGACTCGGCAGTCATCTAGGTTCCCTTCTCGTCTCTGTATCCTGGCTCGCCTTGCAGTCACCCTCAGCCGTCACAAGTACACGTCTGCACCGCTAGGCTCAACCTCGTCTGCTTCCCCTCAGGACACCGGAACCTTGCTGATTATTAGCTACCGTTTCTCTCTCTCTCTGGCAGTGCGCTCCGCGCTGCTTCTCATTCAGTCTTTCTCAGAGAGTTTCGGTCTTAAATCTTTCTCCGACTTCAAAGATGGCGACTTGTCCACCATGAGATGAATAATGGCAGAGATGCTAACGGCTAGATGCCGCCTACGGACTAACTGACAAACTGACTAACACCTTCGCTAATATCAAAGCCCGTTCCTTCATGGAAATTCACGGCCAGTAACCTGCCGCCCACCAAATTCCTGTACCTCCCCGTACCAAGGACACTTTCCCAGCCGGCCGGCCTGAAGTTGTGTCTTCGGAGTGGAGAAAAATACATTCCTTCGATAAGGGTCAGCCTGAACCGGTTCTCTCCAAGCGAACAACAGCTTAAAACTAAAACATTACACTTCACCTAGAAAGCCTTCTCGAGCTACCGGGCAGAAAGCAAAATGGAGTCTGTCTCGTTTAAGGCCTACGGAGCCCACAATATGCATAGCTCCATGGAAAATAGCCCAGCATGTTAGTAAATGAGCAAATCATAACTAGTACTTATATATCTATCCCCTAACTTAAATTCATAAGCCTTACTTTAAGGAAAATGGTACGAAAATGCCCTAATATATGTAAGACAGGGTCCCTGTCTATCGGCCTAATCCCTATGCTATGGGGGTAATAGGCTGGAGTCACTCTCCATCATTCTCCTTCTCCAAAGAGCTAGCAAAAAGGCAGCCACTACAGGTGGCCACTCGCAACTCGGACTACTAGTGGGGCATACCCTGGATGTTACTAGTATTGAATGGGGAATACCCACAATCACTAATGTGAGGAGTGAGTAGGACAGGGAACCCCCCAAAGAAACACTAGAGCCCCGACCTAGGGGGAGGACGTGTGTATTTGTTTCTGGGTGTAGGGTTTTTCTTTTGTATGGATAGCGTTAGAAAATAAAATACTTTTTAATAAAAGTGAGTATTTGGCTGGACAAGGATTTATTGCTGCTGCCTGCATTTTAAGATGTGAGTCTTTGTTCACTATCCTGTATCCAATTGTATCGTTGGTCACGTAGAGCATAAAACAACTCTTGCTTCCATTTAATGAGGCGTTGTTAAAACCCATTCGGATAGTGCAGGAAACATTGTCCTCTGCTTCAGCAGTACACAGGCAGCCATGAAGCATCATTCTGCATCCAGTAATTTGCCCTTCCTCATAGCATATCAAGCCCCATTATGGTTTGTACAGACTTACCCTACAATGTCTTAATTGAATGCATTGCATTCTGTTCTACCTCACAAGATAATAGTTGCTGGGATGGATGAGTTTTACTCTCACGTCGGCAAAGGAAGCTTGTGAATATATATATATATATATATTATATATATATATATACATATATATACATACATAATCGCAATGTGAGAGAGATAAACAGATTGATTAGTTGTTTGCATATGGCAAGTATTGTCTAATCAGGATGCATTAAGACTGTTGCTGTCTTGTTCAGCATTGTTCCATGTCCTCATGTTCGTATGTCCTCTGAGTTTATGGAAATGTGCATGTTAAGCTCATTCACATGCCACTTGCCATAAAGCACCTTTACAGCAGGAAGGTAGATGAGTGCCTGAAGAGTTTAGGCCGAATAAAGCACTGGTGAGATCTCCACAGTTTGCTTCACCTGCCGCACCTTCCATCAGCAGCGCAGAAGCTTTATGCATTTTACTGGCATTCTAAGTGATAGTTTCCACTGCTTCTTTGATCGCTCTTCTGTCAACCACTTTGCATTGATTTTTGCTGATGAGATTATTTTCCTCCGTGGTGTGGACCATCTTTTGTTCGAGCACTGCCTTGGAGTTCTGGATGTCTATAAACAGCTCTGTGGACTTCGGTTCGCTAGAAAATGTTTGTTCCTCAGTGGTTGGCCACGGCACCCACCTGTGCTCTCCACTATGCTCCCACCTGTGACGCTGCCATATATTTTAGGATTTTGTTGTTTGAGTTTCTGTGATTTACTCTGAACAACCCCAGCAATCACATAGCACAATAGGCGATATACCATCCTGTGAAGACTTCTCTGCTTTCTTTAATCAAAAGACTGATAACATAAGGAGCGATCTCCGCAATGACGTAAGCCTTTACTCCAACCCCCACAGCATAACACCCACTGAACCAAAAAACAATGCTGCATGGTCATCCTTTGACATCTACTCAGAAGAAACAATTGTCAAACTGCTCAGCACATTGAAACCTTCTAATCACCTCACAGACCCCCTTCCTGCCAACGCTGTAAAGGACTTCATCCCATTACTCCTCCCACTCTGGACCAAAATTATTAACAGTTCACTTCAACAAGGACTCATCCCTGACTCCCTCAAAGTTGGACAAGTCACACCTATACTCAAGAAACCAACAGCTGACCCTACTGACCTAAACAATTACCGTCCCGTTTCCAATATTCCCACTCTTGCCAAATTGTTGGAAAAATGCATACAACTCCAATTGACAAAACACATTGAACAGTTTGACCTCCTCAACCCTCATCAATCAGGCTTCCGAGCAGGGCACAGTACTGAAACTGCTATGACGCACATAATTGATGACGCACTCCAAATCCTAGATCAAAACGATACCTGCCTCCTCATCCTTCTTGATCTCTCCTCAGCATTTGACACAGTCAAACAAGAGAACTTACTCGAGCTGTTAAACACCAGAATGGGTCTATCTGGGACTGTTCTCAAGTGGTTCACCTCCTTTCTGCATAACCGGTCTCAGAAATTCAAGAGCAACAACTTGATGTCCCCACCAGTGCCTGTAACATTAGGCGTCCCACAAGGATCTTCCCTATCCCCTACATTGTTCAACCTGGTCATGGAACCTCTCACCACCTTGTTACAAGCATCTAATGTACACTTTCACATGTACGCCGATGACACCCAACTATATCTCAAATTACAATCCCCTAAGACATCAAACTTCTGAACTCAACGCTCAGAAACACCCAATCATGGCTTGCCGATAATCACCTCAAACTCAATGCTCTGAAAACTGAGTTCCTTCTGATCTCACCTCCCGTGAAAATCTCCACCACTCAAACTTGGCTAAAGCACCAAACTGCACTTAATGTCCAACCTACCATCGTGGACTCAGCAAAATCTTTAGGCGTAACACTTGACGACAATCTCAACATGCAACAACCTATCAGCAAGGCAACTAAGGGAGCTAATTTCCAAATCAATACCCTGAGGAAACTTAAACCCTTCCTCCCAGCCAAGGACTTCCAAACTGCAGTACAAGCCCTAGTCATTCCTCGCTTAGACTACGGTAGCGTCGCCCTCTGCGGACTCCCCCCATCTACAACTGCACCCCTGAGAGCCTCTTTGGACGCTGCAGCGAGACTCATCACTGGATCAAAAAAACACTTGCATACTTCCTCTGACCTAAAATCCTTGAACTGGCTACCTTCTGAAGCCAGAATACATCTGAAAATTGCCTGCATGACACACTGAGCTGTACTCCAAAACTCACCCGGCTACCTCACTCAGAAGCTGACAATATCTGGTGGCTCAAGAACCACTAGAAGTACAAAGAATCTTCTTCTGAAACCTCGTAGATTCCGGAAGGAAAAAACATATAAACACTCCTTTTCAACAATGGCACCCAGGATTTGGAATTCACTCCCTCCAGAAACCAGGCTTATCTCCTCCACTACATTTTTTAAGAAAGAAGTAAAAGCTATCCTCATGACTAAATTCACCTGAACTTTTACTTTGAAACTATGAGACTCTGCACCTATTTGTACTATTCGTTTTTCTGATTGTCGATTTGTATCATTGGTTTTAGCTGATTGACTATGCTCCCACATGTACCTACCCTATTTTGCTACCCACCTATTACCTACAACTATTCTTTGCTCAAAAGTTAATCACGGTTAATCACTCTCTTGTTTTCTTACCCCCTGTTTTTGTAAAGCGCTCTGATATCTGCAAAGATCTTGTTCGCGCTATATAAAACTTTCAAAATAAATAAGTAGAAATCGCATAAAATATTGCGATTTCTACATGCACCCCGTTTTGCGAGTCTTTAATAGCGAATCCTTAAAATTCGCTATTAAGGACTCTCAAAACATGACCATGATGAATCTGGGGGTAAACTTCCACATTGACAAGAGGCAGGCGATTTGGTCTCCAACTGTCACCACTATTTTTCCCATTCGTCACGAGGTAACTCATCCTACATCCACCTTTGAATGGTTTATTTCAAGGTAATACTGCCATCCAGTCTTTCCACTACCATCTTGTGCAATTGATAATTAATGAGGTTCCAGGACTCCTTTAGAAGAGAAACAAGATGGCAGCCATCTCTTTCATGGCGTTAGGGCTTTAGCGCTAAGAATTGCACCTCTGTTCGAACATGTTAGGCTTCAAGCACCACATAGTCACCCAGGAAAATCGCTTACCCAGGTAAGAGGGATCACAGGAATGCTACTGTTCAACTATTCCCTGCGGCCAGATGCCTCGGAACGCCACAGAGTGGTGTAAACACTTCCCAGTGATACACCGGTGTGCTGCACAGGCCCCACTTAAACTTGCAAGCACAGCCAATGTTCTCAGGAAATGGTCTTTTTCCACCACCAACATCATTAAGAATCGTTTGATGTAATTTCTGTGGGAGTTTGAGAAGTTTCTCTTCACATATTATACAAAATATCACAGTATATGAGTGGACAATTCGAAGTTGCTTGTTGTCAATCATGTTGTTACGGCACACCAACAAGGATGGACTTTTTCTGATATGGTTCTCAACTATTTGGGTATGTTGGTGTTCAGAGGTGTGTAAGCTAGTAGAGCTTTTCGTATTACATTTTGTTCAAGCTTACCATTGATGGATATTTTTAGACCATCATTGTCAGCCTCTTTTTGCAAAATGTTAATGCCTGGACTGTGATCCCTTATTCTAGATCTTGCCATTATTGATGCAGGATTTAAGTAAACTGAAGATACTGTTGTAATCTTCCCTTCTTTCCCCCCATTACTTTCCTCTCGGTTGTTCTCTTCTACTCTTTCACTTTGGTACTTTTCTCTCTCCCCCGCCCCCTGTACCCTCTGGAACGTTTCTCCAGAGAGTTCACTGTGGAATGTTGGACAGCCTGTCAAGTACAGAGAGTGGGTGACAGAATAAAGACGGTTGTACTCACCCTGCCTCAGAGTACTTCTTTATTACAACAGAAACATAAACACACCGTGCCTGACTGCCTCTCTAAGCAACACTTTGTAGACCTAGCAGCTAAAAATTGGAACATCAAGATTCCTAGTGTTTCACTTTTGTACGAAGACCGGGCTGCAGAACAGTTTCTCTAAAACACAGAATTAATTATGACTTCATTCTACTGTAAAATAGCAGCACTACTTAGAGAGTATAAAACCAAATCTGATATTTATTCTATTTGTGATCAGGTTTATATCTGTCAATATGTGTTTTTCTTGTTGACAAATTACCTAGAGGGCATTGCACTGAAGCATATGATATAGTTTTCCCTTCTTTGTTTGGGTTTTTCCAAGATTTTAATACATCTGTAACGGGTGTATGGTTAAAAATGACAAGTGATAAAACTCGTATCTAAACCGCACATTAGTATTCAGAGAAGTGATTCGGGCTCCTTAAACCGTTGCCTCCTTAGACTTAAAATCTCATCCCACAGGTGTACTTTTACCTCCCCTTCTTTCTGTTGGACGTTTGAGTTCACCTTACCGCCCAGTTGAAAATGCATGGGATACTATTTTACATCTTAAAAATACACTTCCATCACAGACGTCATTCTTTAGCTCATCTGTGCATAGTATACACAACCAAACCTTTTTTTATTTGGTTTGTATTGCTCAAGTAGTTTTGATTGCTTTTGTCAGCGCTCTATAGTGTAAATCTCAAACCTATTGGCTTTAGCAATGTTAGTTGCTTTCCCCCAGAAATCCAGCAAATTATTTGTTTTGAAAAACTTGTTCAGTGTAATGACTGATGTAAATGCTAAGATGGTCACAAAAGACATTGTCTTACTTGAGTGAAAACTCATATTTTTGTTTGTTTCTTTCTTATAGCTGATGCATTTTTCAAAGCTGCAGTAAGCCTTGTCCCGGAAGTTCCAAAAACTATCAATATAGATGGGAAGATGAGATCCTCAGACTCATTTCTTCTGGAATTCCTCAGTAATTTCTTTTCCACTTTGTTAATAGTCCCGGTAAGTGATGTCTTTGTTACATTCTGTTGTGGGGTTATCTGTTGCTGCCAGACTTGCTGTTGTATGTGATACAGTAGCTCTTAAGCTTAGTTTTTTTGTTTGTGTTTGCTGCTAGAATTAAAGATATCTTTCTTTCGGCAGTGCCGCTCATCCGCTTCCCCCAGAAAGAAAGCATTTGCAGTTGCTCTGGGCTACTGTCACTAACCCTGGAAGTACCTGCCCTCTATACTCATACCATCATCGATTGCATTTGACTCACAGAACTCTTAATGATTAAATAAATATTGTTTCCTGGAATAGTGCAGGGTTAAATAGCAAGATGCAGGAAGAACGTGTTTATCTCTTATGCTCTAATCTCTCAGATCCTTTTTGCCTTCTGTAAAATCTTTATTAAAGGCACTCTCATACCCAAGAGTTTGTCATGGTTCAGTAGTTGGTAAGATGGTGGTCCACAGGGTACCTCTTCTTGGGTGAAAAGTGAGGTGTGCTGTGGAATAGTGATATTAATGAAAACTTGCCAGCCCTTCTCAAGTTCATCAACCTCTGATGATGGTGTGCTCTGTCTCTGCTTCACTTTCTCAAGCTCTCCTCCCGAGGTCCTTTGGAAGATGTGGGAGGGTCGTGACTGGCACCTTGCCTAGCCCTTGTGTCTTTGCATATCTACATCTTGGAAATCCACTGTACTGATGGCTTAAAGGTCAAATTGAATTAGACATTGTAGGCAGCGTGGAGAAATAAGTGTCCGCTTGTTTAGATCTGCCACCACAGTCATGAATTTCACATGCTGCTTGTAATGCTCTACTTCTCCTGTTAATTTTTTTAATATATTTCTTTTTATTGAAGAAACAAATAAAGGGAAAAACAATGACAGGTGGCTTACAACGCGGAGTTAAAGGATCAATAATATACATATAGACGGAGAATCATCAATAGAGTCTGATCAAGAGTTACATCAGGTATGCGGCCGTACCACCCTCAGGATAGACAATCAAACGCCTACCACCAACCCCACCTCCCCAGGAGACCAGGATAAACATTAAGTATCAGTCCAGAATAGAAGGGAGGGGGGAAGGGTGCAGCAATAAAAAGGTTACGAAGTCACAGCCGCATACCGAACACAATGATAAATTACAGAACAATTGGCTATCGCACGCAAGTGATATCCCAACCAGAACCCGTCTACCCCAGTACACAAATTCGCTACTCGATAAGACCACCTATATGAGGATTTTGAAGGATTTCTAACATAAAAACTACAAATACAAACTAAACAAACACCCCTCCCCTCACTCTGCACCCCTGCATATGGCTTGCGCCCTATCCCCAACTAGCAGCGTGCCTGTTGCCCCATCTAACTAGATACTAAATACAGTGAAACATGGAGGAGGAATTTGTCATACAGGCTCCCGGTCTCTCCAATCCCCCCCCCCCGCCAAAAGCAAACGACCCCCACACACAGTCAAGACGTTTTATTTAAAAGAAATTCCGAGACAAATAAGTATGGGCAGTTATAAAAACCGCCCAACCTCCCGCATCAATATAGGTGCAAGTCCCATATCAAAGGAAGTCTTTATATCGAACCCAGACAGTCGGAGTCATCCCTGGCCCTTCCGATCCTTCGTGCGAACTCCCTCCGTTAGAACCGCCATGTTTGCAGGAGAGTCAAAGCATTCAAAAAGATTGAAACCAGTACAACTGGAGCGAGTCGAAAAATGTAGTTCTTGAAGTCCATCTACCATACAGAGATACTCCCCCACCGACAGTAAGTCTCAATATTGTTTCCTCCGATAACGTAATAAAACCAGATGGGAGGAGAAAAATAGATCAATCCAGAAAGTGCTGAAGCAGTTCTCCAGAAGTAAAAGATCGGATGGTTCCATCTCGGGCGGTAGCACTGTTGAATGTACTAGAATTTCAGGAGTTCCAATCTCGCAAGTTGTTACTCGTGCACTGACTACGGACATCAGTTCTAGTTGCCGCTCGGGCCCACTTTCTCAGTTAAAACCTGCTTCGTGGGAGACACATCGTGTTTCAGGTCTGGAAAAGGGTCGGAGTCCGATCTCAAACATACAGTCTCAATCGTTACGACCATTTTGTGGAAGATGGCTTCCACTTGCGAATGAGGTGCCCCGATGGTGGCCATTACGGTCCCCAGTGACAACACACACTCTGCCTGATCCATCTGGGCCGGTCACCCCACGCACCGCGCACACTCCTCGTGAGTGAGCCCAGGCTTCCCCCCCGCAGCTGTGATCCCGGTTCCCGCCGAGTGCCGCCGCTGCCCGCAGCTGTGATCCTTGTTCCTCGCTAGCGCTGCAATTGTATTTTCGTGTATTTCACGTTTGCATTCTTCCTGTGTAATTTGCCCCTTGTTTAATTTTTTGTTTAATTTCTTGTTTGTATTTTCCCTCTGCCCCGTGTTGTTTTATTTTCCGCTGTTGTGCTCTCCCCTGTCGCGCCCAGCCCCTGCCGCGCTTTCCCACCACCTCCTCGCCGCTGCTGCCCCGCCCCCTTCCCTCGATCGCCCTTCCCATTCGGCGCCCCGCTCCCGCCTCCCAGCTGCTCCTCCCTCGCTCCGCCACCCCACTCTCCACATATGGCAGAGAGGCAAACGCGCAGCGTTGACGCACAGCGGGCGCGCCCTAAGCACGCCAAAGGCAAGCCCGTCTGCGCCCGTCCGCGCCTGGCCCGCGCCAGTGCCCGAACCCCTGGTCTCCGCAGACCCCAGCCCACCCGCCGGATCTACGACGCCTCCGAACTCAACGCACTCAACACCGGCAGGATCCCCGGTTGCTACCGAGCCACCCCGAGACGCACCCAGGGACCCTTCAGCTGCCACTCCTGCAAGTTCTCCTACATCCGGACCTGCACCGTACCCGCACCAACCACGCCGCGCACCAGCAGCAACCACCTGAAGTGCATCCTGCTCAACACCCGCTCCGTCCACAGACACGCCGTAGAGCTCTGGAACCTGCTCGACACAACATCACCAGACGTCGCCTTCCTCACGGAAACCTGGATGAAACCTCAGCGCCCGACATCGCCATCGCCATCCCGGAAGGATACAAGATCACCCGGAGGGACCGCGGGAATCAGACCGGAGGAGGCATCGCCATCATCCACAGGAAAACCATCCGCATCACAACCAGCACCGACGACATCCTCACAACCGCCGAACACCTGCATTTCCAGATCCACACCGACCCCAAGACCACTCTCAGAGGCACCCTCATCTACAGACCCCCGGGACCACGCACACATTTCTGCGAAGACATCGCCGACTTCATCAGCCCGCACGCCCTCCCCTCCATTGACTACACCCTCCTCGGGGACCTCAACTTCCACCTGGAGAACAACAACGACCGCAACACCACAACCCTGCTGGACAACCTTGGTCTCAAGCAGCTGGTGAACACCCCCACCCACTACGCCGGACACACACTGGACCCCGTCTTCTCATCCAGCAAGAACATCGCCTTCAGCCACACCACCGGATTCCACTGGACGGACCACAGCTGCATCCACATCCGCTTCAGAAAGAACACGATCCACCACCACCAGCAGCAGGTGGCACGCAGAAGCTGGAACAAGATCACTGCCGACCAGCTCGCCGCATCCCTGAGCCAGGACCCCCCCACCAGCTCAGCGAACCCCAGCCAGGCCGCCAACAACCTCACGAAATGGATCAGCAACTGCGCAGACGACCTCGCCCCTCTGAGGACCCCGCCTAGCAGACCCGGCAGCAAGAAGGCCCCATGGTTCACCGACTAACTCAAGAGCTCCAAGAAGAACTGCCGAGCTCTCGAGAAAGCCTGGCGCAGAGCCCCAATGCCTGACAACATGGCCACCCTCAAGCTCGCCACCCGAAAACACCATCAACACCACCAAGAAAACAGCATTCAAGAAACGACTGGACAACAACGCACACAACAGCAAGGAACTCTTCAACATCGTCAAAGAGCTCTCCAACCCCAACGCCGGAAACGACATCACCCCATCACAAGACCTCTGCAACTCCCTCGCCTCCTACTTCCACAACAAGATCGCTGACATACAACAGCTTCAGCCTACAACCGACGCACCCCAGGACCGCACCAACGCCCCCCACCACCACCCTCCGCGCCTGGACCCCGATCAGCACCGAAGACACCATCAGCACGATGAACTCCATCCACTCCGGATCTCCAACCGACCCCTGCCCTCACCACGTCTTCAACAAGGCCGACGCTGTCATCGCACCCCACCTGCGGGACATCATCAACACCTCCTTCGACACCGCTACCTTCCCGGAGAGCTGGAAGCACGCCGAACTCAGCGCTCTACTGAAAAAACCATCAGCGGACCCCACCGATCTCAAAAACTATCGCCCCATCTCGCTCCTCCCGTTTCCGGCCAAAGTCATCGAGAAGACCGTCAACAAGCAGCTGGCCGCCTTCCTCGAGACGAACGAATACCTCGACCTCTCGCAGTCTGGCTTCCGGGCCAACCACAGCACCGAGACCGCACTCATCGCAGCCACTGACGACATCCGAGCCCTGCTCGACAACGGGGAAACAGCGGCCCTCATCCTCCTGGACCTCTCCGCGGCATTCGACACGGTCTGCCACCGCACCCTAGTGCAGCGCCTCAGCAACGCCGGAATCCAGGAGAAGGCACTGGAATGGACCCTCTCCTTCCTCGCTGGGAGGACACAGAGTCCGCCTCCCCCCGTTCAGTTCAGAAGCCACCGAAGTCATCTGCGGCGTCCCTCAAGGCTCCTCTCTCAGCCCCACCCTCTTCAATGTCTACATGAGCCCCCTTGCGGCCATCGCATGCCAGCACAACCTCAACATCATCTCCTACGCCGACGACACCCAGCTGATCCTCTCCCTCACCAACGACCCCGCCACCGCCAGAGCCAACCTACACGAAGGGATGAAAGAAGTAGCCGAGTGGATGAAGAACAGCCGCCTGAAAATGAACTCAGACAAGACGGAAGTACTCATCCTGGGCTCCTCGCCCTCTGCCTGGGACGACTCCTGGTGGCCCCCCGCCCTGGGCAGCGCACCCAAACCAACAGACCACGCACGCAACCTGGGCTTCATCCTGGACTCCTCCCTCTCCATGACCAGACAAGTCAACGCCGTCTCCTCATCGTGCTTCAACATCCTGCGCATGCTACGCAAGATCTTCCGGTGAATCACCAAAGAGACCAGGAAGACGGTCACCCAGGCCCTCGTCACCAGCCGACTGGACTACGGCAACTCCCTCTACGCCAGAACCACTGCCAAACTCCAGAAGAGACTCCAGCGGATCCAGAACGCCTCAGCAAGACTAATCCCCGACATCCCCCGACACAGCCACATCTCCGGACACCTGAGAGACCTGCACTGGCTCCCGGTCAACAAGAGAATCACTTTCCGTCTCCTCATCCACGCACACAAAGCCCTACACAACCAAGGACCAAGATACTCCAACGACCGCCTCAACTTCTACACTCCCACCCGCCAGCTTCGATCGACCAGCCACGCCCTCGCCGCCGTCCCCCGCATCCGAAGAGCCACCACAGGAGGAAGGTCCTTCTCCTACCTGGCCGCCAAGACGTGGAACGCCCTCCCGACCCATCTCCGCCGGACCCAAGACCACCTCGCCTTCAGGAAGAAGCTCAAGACCTGGCTGTTCGAGCAGTAGCGGACCACCCTTCCCCAAGCGCCTTGAGACCCTACGGGTGAGTAGTGCGCTATATAAATGCATTGATTGATTGATTGATCATCTACTCTCTCTCGATGTCGATCAGGTCTTTAACCCCGGAGGACGACTACTCCGGGGGGACAGGCAATAGCGGGGCGGACGGTAACGGTGGGCGACCTGTCGATTCAGCGATCTTTACCCCCCGCCGCCGTGAGCGAGGATCCCAACCCGCCGACCCCGAGGGGCGCAGCAGGGTCCACGGGACACAGACCCCCGTCCACAGCCGCAGAAACTTCTTGTCGCCGTTCCTTTAGTATCAACCGGACCTCAGGACCACCATCCGAATCGGGATTGGATAAACTCCACTTCGAAAGACCGGACTCCGCCCAAGTCCCACGGCCGATGTTATTCAACTGGAACCCGGCTGGGTCAGTACTCGAGGCCCCGGCTCTCACGCTGGGTTAGGCCGAGAATGAAACACGGCGTAACTTCATCAATCGAGTCGATAAAAATCCCGGGATTGCACCTTTAGGCTCAGCAGCGATTCAGCCACACGGGGGTCGGGCACGAAATCAGGATTAATAACAGGATTTGTCAGCTAATGATGGAGGTCGACAGAGCCGGGAGCTTATGCGGCCATCTTGGTTGCTAGCGTAGCTCCTCCCCATCTCCTGTTAATTTTTAGTCCTGTAATCTGATATGGCAGCACTCAAGCTTGATAATGATCCTGAACAGAAAAACACCCGAACTTTGCTGGTTGTGATTTACTATGCAACCATAATTGAGACACATTGTTGCAAACCCACCCCCCAGATGTTCCAAAGGAAAAACAGGGTTACTGTTGAGGAAACCATTTCGGAGGCACATAGAACCGTCCTTATTCCCAAGGCAAAGAAAACTGCCACCTGCACAGCAGCAGCTTTCCGAAAACCATATAACTCTTGTGCATTGCTCCGGAATTCACTAATGATGTGACAGATAAGAACTCAAATTATATAACTGATGACATCACTGAAGGTGCATATGGTTACTCTAGTCTTCATTTCTTAAGTGGCACTATGAACATATTTTTCTTTTTATGCAATCTTTGCAAGTGCATAGGAATCTTTCAACACATTCCTTGTAGACATCCTAAAGGTGAAACTCCTCTCTCGTCCTGCTTTCTTCGTGTCTGACATCTACTCCCTTCTGAACTTCTTTAACACATTTCTGAAAAACCATGAGAACACCTACACCAATACAAGTAAGTGCAAGCTGACCCCTTCAGTAGCCTAGTACAATGAAGACCTTGGTGACAACAAATGCTCCATCTAAAGCTAGGATATAAAATTAATAAAAACAGAACCCCCTGATGCCCTCAAACTACTGAAGTTCCTCCTTTGCAGCACACAGTCTACTAGTCATATGAGCCAAAGCCTAGACTGTGCCAACACTATCAGGGTAGCTGCCTACAGAAGCAGAACTTAAAGCAATCAGAACCTGCATCACCCCTTGCCCACCCATCATAAGTCACATTCTCTATACAGGTGCAATGCCATCAGCCACTTCATAAGTGCAAAAATACAGAAGATATGGCAGAACATTGCTATCAACAAACCTGTTTCTCTGATGCCTAATATTTTGTGTTGCATCACAAAATGCTCATCTTTCAACCCTTTTCGCTCAAAGACATCACCAACATCCTTAACTCCTTTAAAGCCACCACCTGTTATTAAGGGACACCATTGTGAAAAGCTTCACACGCTAAACGGAGGATTTTAGCGCCATCAGCGAGACAGAGCGGCTCACCTTCTTCTTTTCCCGGCACCAGTCTACCTCTCGGCGCACCCGCTTCGCGGGTGCCCCTTCGCCTGTTTGAGGAGGGAAAGTCATCTCTTGCCGGTTGTGAGGAGCGTTGAGGCAGTAAGGCGGTAAGCGGCACCGGGCGTGTGGCTGCAGCGGGGCTGCGAGCGTGCAGGGACTTCAATTCCCAGAAGTCCCTGCTTGACCGACGGAGAGCTTCCGGTCCGCTCTCCCTGCTGGCCCGCCCCCCGCCCTCCTGAGGCCTCAAAGCACCAGTTTCCAGCCCAAGCGAGTGGGACACCATTGTGAAAAGCTTCACACGCTAAACGGAGGATTTTAGCGCCATCAGCGAGACAGAGCGGCTCACCTTCTTCTTTTCCCGGCACCAGTCTACCTCTCGGCGCACCCGCTTCGCGGGTGCCCCTTCGCCTGTTTGAGGAGGGAAAGTCATCTCTTGCCGGTTGCGAGGAGCGTTGAGGCAGTAAGGCGGTAAGCGGCACCGGGCGTGTGGCTGCAGCGGGGCTGCGAGCGTGCAGGGACTTCAATTACCAGAAGTCCCTGCTTGACCGACGGAGAGCTTCCGGTCCGCTCTCCCTGCTGGCCCGCCCCCCGCCCTCCTGAGGCCTCAAAGCACCAGTTTCCGGCCCAAGCGAGTGGGACACCATTGTGAAAAGCTTCACACGCTAAACGGAGGATTTTAGCGCCATCAGCGAGACAGAGCGGCTCACCTTCTTCTTTTCCCGGCACCAGTCTACCTCTCGGCGCACCCGCTTCGCGGGTGCCCCTTCGCCTGTTTGAGGAGGGAAAGTCATCTCTTGCCGGTTGCGAGGAGCGTTGAGGCAGTAAGGCGGTAAGCGGCACCGGGCGTGTGGCTGCAGCGGGGCTGCGAGCGTGCAGGGACTTCAATTCCCAGAAGTCCCTGCTTGACCGACGGAGAGCTTCCGGTCCGCTCTCCCTGCTGGCTCGCCCCCCGCCCTCCTGAGGCCTCAAAACACCAGCCTACTCCCGCAGCGCGGGACGCAGCCCGGGCTAAGGCTGGGCAAAGACAGGGCCGTTTTAGGCCGTTAGAGACCGTTTAAGACCGGACCGGGCCACACCTCTTGGTTTTTTACCTTTTGAGTTTTCCCTGCTAGTATACTTGATTTTTATATATTTATTGTAATATCTCTTCCCCACAATGTCATCACGTGAAACTAGGAGCAAGGCAACTAAGATCCCCAAAAAAGCAACGGGCACCTTAGATGACTTTATCACCAGGACTAGCCTCTCCATTGATAATGAAATAACTAAACTCCAGCACAAAGTATCAACTGAACTCGAATGTGCTAGGAGGCTTTCAACTGAATTGGCGCTTAGGAAAAAATCTTCCCTAGGCAGCATTGCCTCCTCTAAAACTCCTGAACGCATTTCTGGACCAAAACCAATCATAGCCCTAGTCGAGGTGCATTCAATAGCAGAGGAATCAACTCCCTCCACCTCCCATGAATCACATGGGACTTCAGCTAGGGCCGAGTCAGGAAGCCCATCACAGTCGACACTCTCAAAGGAGAGTGCTGAGGTCCTTTTAGATGGGGCGCCATGTAAGTCATCAGAAGAGATGATTCATAATGTAAGCACATCATCCACCTCTAGGAAGCCAGAGGAAGCAGAGTCCCTCAAAAACAAATCACCTATTAAAGCACCATCAAGCACAAAAGAAAGCGCAAACATCTAACCGCTTTCGCTAGGAAAAAAGCTAAAGTAGCACATAGTCATAACATCAAGGGTGGTACTTTAAATATTCCTATTGTAACATCCGAGACCTCCGTACATGATGTAGCATCAGTAAATGCAGACAATACTAACAACAGCATAGATGAACAAATTTCCATTGCTATGTCTGATCATTTAGGTAGTGAGGGGCAAAGAGTCTCCTGTGACACAGTAGAACAAGACGGTGGAAGAGAAGAATTTTTAAAAATAGTATGGGAGACGCTTAAGAGATTACTCAAACCATTGGAAATTAGGTTAACTGGAATTGAGAATCAACTTCTTGAGGTTGAGAAAAGTGTTATCACTCTTTCAAGCATAAGTCTCAACTGTACTGAAGCACCTAGGGTCACCCAGCAAGTTCCAGTCCCCGTCCCGGTCACATCAAAAAATTCACATATCAGTCCATTGGACATGCAGCAAAAAAAGGTGGGGGTAGCAAACAATACAAACACTACTCAATCAACTAGCACTAAAATCCAACTGAATCCAACCCCCTCAACTTCTACAGCTGTAAATACCACTAGCAAACCTATGCAGAAAAACCAGGTTCACACTAACACTCTTTTACCAGAAATTCCTTCTTCCTCTCACTCTTCCAATCAGAGTGTACTAGCTCAAAATAAACCCCAACCTAATCCCCCTGCCTACCCCTATACTACTCCTGCAGGCATCCAACCCATGCCTGACAAAACCACTGCAAATGTCATTCATAAGCCAAACTACCAGTTTAATCACACTCGCAATAATTTTAGAGGAGGGTACATAGATCTACCACCAGACGCTAGTACATTTGTAGCTGTTCTTACAGGGGTGCCAGAACTGGATAGTCAATATGAAGAAAACTTCCAATCGCTAAAAAATAAAGTGATTTTTTGGCTAAACAAATATAAACCCATTCCAAACCAGATGAAAAGTAAGATCCTTATGGTTAGGAGGGTACCATGGGTAGGGCCATCTGTAAAATCAATCACGGGCGATTGCATTGTCATATCCTTTGAAGAACCCCAGAGTGCTGAACAAATTTGCAATTGGAAATCATATGGTATGAATCCACCTATTGAAGCCAGACCTCTATCATTTTTTTACCCTCCACCAAGACCTATCCACCACGGCCCCAATTGGAACCCTGTTAACCAGTATTATGGCAGTGCTCCTAACTTGGCTAGACATGGTGATCATAACATGTGGTCTGGTACTCCAAACTTAGGCAGATATGGTGATTACAATATATGGTCTGGCATCCCTATCTCCAATAGATTTAACTGTCTAGATGCTGTGGATTGACTTGCCACTGTGCCATACTGCATCTATGAACTATATGATGCCTTTTGTAGATTGAGCAAAGGTTATCCCAAGCCTGACTTTGTTTATGAATTATATGATGCCTTCTGTAGATTGGTCATTGGCTATCCCAAAACAAAAAATGTCGTACACTTGCTTGATGATGACCTGTCTAAAAGGAATATGCTGCATAGGTCCAAACTAGTACCACAGAAAACGGAATCATTCAACATGTCTGAGAATGTACGCTATTGCACAACGGAGGGTGGTCGGGATGGGAATACAACTACTGCAGCTAGAGGAATAGTAAAAGTTGCAGAAAAAGTCATAACAAATCTGCAAGTTGGCAACCGGCCCAATCAGTGTGTAGTTAATTCCAGCCCTGCCAACCGGAGTACTGATCCTTGCTTACTTATCCTATCGTGGAACATCGCAGGTGTTCATAAGAACCTAAAAGATCCTGAGTGGGCAAATTACATTGACACCAGTGATATTTGTCTACTGCAGGAAACCTGGGCCATAGAAGTACCTCATCGGGTAGGATACAAAACCTTTGGCATTAGGGCTGTTCAGTCTGACAGAGGAAGACCATCAGGGGGTCTACTAATTTGGCTAAAAATCACCCTGGCCATGCAGGTGGAAATTGTGAACACAGGTTCTCCGGACATTTTAGCCCTAAGGGTCACTCCTCCGTGTGGCATTGAATGGTTCATCGTCAATGTCTATAATAGACCGACCAGTCACTCAAAGGTGTCAGCAACACTTGAGGCACTGGAACTCCTGTTGAAGAATGTAATCGGAGATATTCCGGTCATCTTGGGAGGAGATCTAAATTGTAACTTTGAACCCGTTCTGGGCATCTCTGAAGTGTTCGAAGATGAGGATTCAGCATATAACATTCCCCAGCTTGAAACCACCAAATTTGTCAAATATTCGACATTGGCCAGCCAATTACTAAGACTTTCTGCGGACCACGGCCTTAGAGCAGGTAATGGCCGACTCCCATCGGACCTGCAAAAAAAACCCACCTTCTCTAAAGCTAAAAGCAATTTAGATTTTGTACTTGTTTCTCTTAGCATTTGGCACTTTGTGATAGATCTGGAAGTTGTAAGCAGGGGGGAAAGTGATCACTACCCATTGGAACTTTACATCAACAAGAATATGGTTAGTGACACCACTTTAACTACAACTGAATCTACCCAAGTCAGCTTATGTGAGGACGTCCATATACACAATAACAGACGTGCAGTAAGATGGCCACGTGTTTTGGCGGATGGTAATGCCTTAGCATTGGTTTATTCTCTTTTTGAACAAACATTTGCACATATAGTTGACCATGCCTTCCTACCGGAACACTTTGAACATTTCATTGATCTACACAAAGTCTTTTTTTCTGAACTAAAAATGCTTTTATCAAAAATGCCGAAAAAGAAACAGCAAAACCACAGAATGGCCAACCATGGAAAGTTATGGTATGGTCATTTGTGCAGAACTGCCAAATCAAATCTGTTGCTTGCCATTAAAACCAAGTCCAAAGAAGAAGTAAAATCTGCAAGGGTGGAATACAAACGTATATTAGAAACATCTAAAAAACTCTGGGAGGAATTAATTTGGGCTGAAATGTTACTTGCTGCAAAAACCAATGACAATGTTGGCTTCTGGAGACTGGTGGCCAACGGGGGGCATGCTGGGAGAGCCGTGAAAGATGTATTCCTGGATGAGATGACCTGGGTAACCCATTTTACAAACCTCTACAAACAATTCGATAGCGAAAGCCAATGGAGCTTAAGGTCCCTTTCCCCTACTGAACCCCTCATCTTTACATTGGAAGAGACTGTAAGGGCGATCAACGACCTTAAAAATTCTAAAGCCCCTGGCCCGGACAGAATACCGGGGGATCTCTATAAGCACGAAGTTGATGTCTGGGCCCCTTATCTGAACCGTTTGTTTAATGCCCTATCGTCAAGTTGTAATTTCCCAGACAGCTGGCGGGCAGCGGAGGTTGTGTTAATATTTAAAAAGGGGGATAGAATGATACCGTCCAACTACAGACCAATTAGTCTGATGGACACACTCCAAAAACTATACGCCAAACACCTCCTGTTCAGAATCAATGATTGGCTTGAAGCTACGAAGATAATTTCCAAATTCCAAGCTGGCTTCCGGAGTAAGACCAGCACAACAGACCAAATCTTTCGATTTTGCTGTCTGATTTGGAAATATGTCCAGTTGAAAAAAGGTCATCTATATGTAGCCTTCGTTGACCTGAGGGCTGCATTTGATTTAGTCCCACGGAGTTTACTTTGGAAAACCTTGCAAGAAATTGGGTTGCCGGGATGCCTTTTAGCCCAAATAGTTGAGCTGCATGCTGATAATTTTGCTAACATCAGGTGGGGCCCCAACGGCGAGTTGTCTCGCAATATTCCCATTGAACGTGGGGTTCGCCAGGGATGTGTCCTGGCCCCTACCCTATTCTCCCTGTTTATTAATGATGTCCCTGATTATTTAAATGCTTGTGTTAATGATTCACCGCAGCTCAATGGAGTAAGGGTGCCTGCGCTGCTTTTTGCAGACGACACTATACTTATATCCCAAACAAAAAAGGGCCTTCAGGCACTCCTTAATTCTTTCAGCTGCTATTGCCAGACAAAGGGCTTGGAAATTAATGCAAATAAAACAAAATGCATGTCATTGAATCCCAGTATGCCAGACAGAGGGCTTTTGACTCTGAACAACCAAAAACTAGATACTGTGGATAACTTCTCCTATTTGGGTGTTGTACTAGATTCCAAGCAAAGCTGGAAACCCCAAATTGAGAAAAGTAAAATAACATACGCCCAAAATGTCAAACCAATCTTATGCAAAATGAATTCTAGTACAAGCAAAAGTGTAACCCCGGTTTTAGAACTTTTTAAATTTAAAATACAGTCTGCTGTACTATATGGAGCAGAGATATGGGGCCCATGGGCAAGGAATAGTTTTCAAATTATGGATAATAAATTCATGCGGGCTTCTGTGAGGGTCCCCATTAGTACACCCCTTTTACCACTCCAACTGGACTTAAACTTTAGGAGAACAGATCATTTAGCTATCTTAAGGCCATTATTATTCTGGGTTAGGCTTTGGACTACCCCCGAGTTGATAGATTACAGAAGTGGCCTGCAAGAATTGATGTTGCTTGATTCTTTTAACTCCATCACTTGGCTAGTGCACATTAAAAAATGGCTTACACTTTTGGGCCTACATTCAATGTGGGAGACTCCAGACAAAATGCCTACTTTTTCTAAACTAGTAGTCAAGCGAGCTTTCTGGACCCACATTAGCAGGGAGCTAGTAGATGGAGTTAGTGCTGGTTCAGCAGTCCAGGCTTTTCTATTATTCAAGGACGAGCTTTGTTTCGAACCATTCCTGGACGAGATAGAGCCACCCATTGCAAAAACTCTTTTCCTAAAGTTCAGATACGGGATACTCATGCTGAATTACAACACTGAAAGATGGGCACAAAAAAGATCGGGAGCCTTGACTGTTAAAACCAAGTGCTGCCCCATGTGCTCCATTGACTGTCCCGAGAATGAGGTACACATGCTCTTCGTTTGTAGTGCATATACGAAACCGAGAAAGAAATGGTTGAAACCAATGTGTAACCTTCTGGGGACTAGGTCCTGTTTAATAGCTTTTAGGATCATGAAAAGCAACTCAACCCAGTTTATTGTATTTAGTATGAGTAAATTTCTATATTCTGTTTACATAATTCGAAAGAAACAGGGACATTGTCTTTGAGTTGGAAAGTGTACACGTTTTCTTAACCCTTGCATTTGTGATAATTTTTTTTAAACATAACTTTTTAATGAAATATAATGTGTGATCTTCCATGTAAAAATGAATTGTAAAAATGAATTGTAAAAACTACTCCTTGCCCGTACAATAACTCTTTTTTTAAAAAACTGTCACATTAATGTTTGATTTTATATGTTTGTACGTGACTTTTATGGCCAAAATGGCCGAAATAAAGTTATAAATAAATAAATAAATAAATAAATTAAGGTGATGTCTTACCCTCATCAAAGTCCCCTCTAGAGAATCTCTCTCAACCTACCACTCATTTTCGATGGCTCCTTCACTCAAGACCTCTTCCCTGAACTTCTCTAGACAGGCCAGATGAACTTACATCTGAAGAAACCCTTGCTATAAAACTACCGGCCAAGCAATTATCTTCCCTTCATCAGCAAGACTATCAAAAAGCAGTCTGAGCACATAATTTCTTACCATCTCCTGCGCAACTAGTAATCTGGCTTTAGATCGCACTGCATCACTCAAACAGCGATTTTCAAACCATAGATGACGCCATCCTGACCACAGATAAAGATGAACCCTGCTTTGATATGTCTACAACTCTCAGCTGCCTTTGACACCCCATCATCCACACCCTGAAACTCAGATGGGATTCACTGTAAATGCCCTTGACTGGTTCTTTGCTTGTCCATTCACCCAACACCAGTTTTTTCTTAGGAGCATCTCTACATCCCAGAAGATCTCGAAGACCTGCAGAGTTCCTCAGGGTTCATGCCTGTCCTTGGTCATCTTAATCCTCTACATGGAGACCTTTGGGGCTCAGCTTACAGGTAAAATCAGAATTCCTCAATACACGGATTGGACACAACTATATTTGAAAGTCTCCTCTGCTCCAGGTAGCCAACGCCTCTGACACTGGCAGCACCTCACCCAGAGCATGATGATCTACCTGAAGTTTAGGCTCAACAAAACAAAATTCCTGCTATTTACAAAGAACAAAAAGATGCAGCTAGTCCAATCCTGGTTCAACAACATTAACCTTGGGAGATTAGAGCCCTAACTTTCCACCAATGCCAAGTCAGTCTAATTAACCAAAGACACCAATCTCACCCTACAGGAACACATTGCCAACAAAATCAGTCAGCCTGGTACCAGCTACCTCTACTTAAAGAAGTTAAAAATAGAAACTGACTTCAGAAACGCTGTTCCAGCTGTTGTATTTTGGCATCTGGATGGTGGATATACCCTTTTCAACACCCACCCAGATACCACACTGGCCCTTTTAAGGACATCCTACCTACTGTAGCACAACTCTTTAAAGAACCTGAACGCATCACCTCCACCCTGATGAATTGCCATTGGCTCTTCTTTGCCAGCCCACACCCTCTTCAAGACCTCCTGCATTATTTACAAATCCACCACGACTGGCATCATTGCCTATCTGGCTAACAAGCTCGCCATCTCTGTCGCCTCTCAATGCACTTGCAGCTAGGACACTATCAGACTAGAAAAAAAGAAGTGCAAACAAAGAAAATCAAGGCAATGTATCTTCTCCATTTATGCACTTAGGATTGGAAACAATAGCCCCATATTCAATAGGACTGCCACAAACCTGCTCCAATATAGGAAAATGCAAGACTTTCTTCTTTAAAGACCACTTCCTCGTGATACAGTAAGAGTCCCCAAACAAGCTATCCATCCTAACGCACATGGCTATGATATTGGCTGCTCACATTACCTTTTCAGCTTTCATATATATTGAAAGGCCTACGGCAATAGTTTTGCTCTGCAGACTAATGGAGAGGTGTGGCGCAGCAGCCAGACTGGCTGACTCCGGTGCACAGGGTTCAGGGTTCAATCGCTGACAGCAGCTCAGTTCAGCATCATGTGACTCTTGGTAATAGCTCACTTCACGTCCGCGACGGCCTCCAGCGCCTTGAGACCCTTAGGGGTGATTAGCTTGTGCTTTAAAAATACCAGAATGTTATTACTAAGGCATGTGCCCAAAGGGCTGTGAGGCCTGACCAAGTGTTGACTAGGAATGACTAAAGGCTATCCTCTGTATGCTATGGAGAAGGCAGTGCTTACTGCATTGTGAGCTCAGGCCTGTAGATGCTGTTGCACAGAGCCAACCATTGAGCACAGTAAGCTCTGGTGGAAGTAGTGCCTAGCATAAAGCTTGGCCAAAGTTTTACATATATTTGTTATCAGCAACCAGAAGTATCTAGGCATGAAGGAGGTGCTGCTGTTAATCACACGTTTTCCTCTCTCCTCCCTTCTGGAGTTTGGTTTGGATTATTTGCAAGTAGTTTTTCTTTGAATAAGTGCTTTCAGTTTAGAGACCCTTGAGAAGCACAATGCACCAGGAGACAAACGCCATTTCACTTCGTGGTTTTCTAGCACCATTGGATTTGGATGTGGTTTCAAGAGCTCTGTAGAAGTTACATATCAGGAGAAATTTCAACAACCAAAAACATGGAAATTGAAGATTTCTGGCATTAAGAACACCAACCATCACTGATCAAGACTCAATCGTGCTCTAGAGTCTGGGACTATGCTGCTGAAAATGACTCATTGCAGAGAGGTTATGGAAAATCCTCCCTTTAAATTCTGTCTGTAACCCTTGCTTATCAGGGGGCAATTCTGTACCAAAGAGGCAAATGGTGGGTGCCATACTGTGTCCAGCAGCACCAAGACTACCAAGTCTGTAACCAATGGTGGAGGATTCAAATGTGATGAAGATTTTGGGTGATGGTTGGGGGACATCCATTAGCTGGGAGGCCGATCAAGAGCAAAGTCTGGTAACTGTTTTCCCACAGGACTCCGACTCCAGAGACCAATGTTTACCAACATCCCCGCAAAGTCTGTTTCTAAGATCAAGGAGCACACCTTGGATTTCACACAGACTTTGCAAACCATCCCCAACACATCTGACTTTGAAACAACCCATACCGAGGGTTATCCTTTGGGGTGGTGTCTCGCTGGAAATCTTGAATCTATATCAAAGAACAGCATCCGGGTGCAACACACCTGGCTCAAAGAATTACCTTAAAATAAAGATTGAAAACCACACCAGCCTGTGCGCCCTGAAGTGGCTGGTTGCGTTCACCATTGTAGACTGCTGTTGACTCCGTAGTAGTCTTGTTGCTGACAGGAATCTGACAAGTCTTTAGTATTGAAACTGACTTCAAAGCATACAAAAGCTCAAACACCCTGTTGGGCCCTGACCAAAAGCATGTACACCATCAGAAGGATATAGATGGCCATCAGCTACTACTGTCTGACGTACGCCAGTTCATGCTGCACATTGGTCTTATAACAGGGCATATAGTTGCACAGCCTCCACGCACCTCCCAGAGGTTAAAAAAGAAACTCAAGGTTATTGTTTAGTCATTTCTGAGGAACCTAGAACCTTCCCTATGTACAAGGCAATGAAAACTGACACCAGTACAGCAGCAGATCCCCCAGAGCCATGCCACTTTCTCCACCATCATACTGATTCAAAGAGAGACCTCTCTTACAACCCATAATTTATTCATTTGGCGTTTTGAGCAGACACGGACAGTCGCAGTGAATCTCCTGCTCTTCCTGCATCATTACAAATTCTCTAAACAATTATCAATTATGTTGCCACTTTATATGCAAGCTATATTAAATTCATTATTGTGAATTTCACAAGTACCTGCTCACGATTAAGAGACTATAAATAGACTACTTTCTGATGGATACGTCTGCCAGTAGATTCCTCACCTTGTGAATATCCCCTTGTGTCAGCAACATTCGGAAATTCTTTTTGTAGCTTCGCGCAGACGTGGACGACGTCACAGAGGCAGGGCATCTGGCGCGACTCCGCTGCCGTCACCGACTCCATAATAGGCCCATGCCGGCGTGATGACATCAGTTCCCTTTTTTCCACGTCGTCGACACTAACGGTTTTCGAGGGATCCTCTGTAGCTGTTTGGTAACTTTGTTACTGTTTGTTCTTTTCGGTGTCTTCTTGCTTCTTTGTCTCCTGTTGAGATATCCACGAAGAAGACCGGATTCAAGCCAAGCGGAGAATGCGGCAAGATGTCGATTACGAATCCGCGCGAGTGCTGTCTTTGGTGTTTGAGTTCGGACCATGACGTCCAGGGATGTTCTTCTTGTAAGAAGATGAATCCAAAGGCTCTTCGTGAGAGGGAGGCGAAGCTCCTTGTTGCCAAGTTGAAGAACAGGAAGGACAAGAAGAGTTCGAAGTCGCGGACTCGTTAGTCGAGGTCGAGGTCTCGTTCGAAGTCGCACTCGAGGTTGTCTTCGGGGCATGCTTCTAGGTAATCTAAAAAGAAGCACAAGAAGAGAAGACATGACTCTCGTCATCACTCTGGGAAGGACTCGAGCTCGAGACTGAAGTTGCAGGTGAAGTCGCTTCGCAAGGATGAGATGTCTCTGTCTCCGGAAGTTTGAGACTCCGAGGGTGAGGCTTCTCCTGCGGATTTGCCAGTTCATTCACCGAAGCCGGTGTCGAATCCTTCTCCGGCTCCATCTCATTCTCCTGTCCATGAAGATGAGGGAGAGGAGGAAGAGGAAGGAGAAGAGGAGGCTCCGTTGCCTGCGGGTTCGTCAACCCCGGTGCACCAGCCTGAAGTAGAGGTCGGCAAGACTCCGCTTCCTCGAGAGCGACCTGTGGGCTCTTATCCTGCTTTTCCGGCTCCAGGTCAGGACCCTACTCAGTTCCTGAATGCTATGTATGGAGTGTATTCCAGAGCTATGTATCCCTCTGGTGCACCGGTTGGTCCCACGGGTCCATTGGCTTACAATCTGGGTATTCCCCAGGCATATGCTCCTGCGCCTTTCATACCATTCATGCCGGCTCCGTTGCCGCCTTGGCAATTTTCGGCGCCGCCGAAGCCTTCAACGCCAAGACCTTCGACGCCGGTACCCTCGACGTCTATGCCGAATCCGATCTCGTGGTCAGCGGTCTGGCCCTCCGGCTTCGAGCTCGGCTCCGGCTCCGTCGGAGTCGGGTCCGGATCCGTCGACGTCATTCCTGAAGGAGAGGTAGAGGCGTGAGGCCCAGAGGCTTCTGGAAGAGCAGAGGTACCGTGATGCAGATATAGATGAGGGTGAGCTGCAGGATTCGGAAAATCTTTTCGACGATCTAAGGGAGGCTAGTGCTCTTGAGCGGTCTCCTGATTGGGAATTGGCCTCTGTTTCTGACGCCCTTTCTAAGGATGTGACACCTTATCACGTAGTTATAAGGAAGCTGCGGAATTGTTGAACATAACACTACCTACTGCAGAGTTTAAGTCTAACATTCTGACGGAGGTCCTTCATTCACCATCCTCTGTTGTGGAGCCTATGCTCCCCTTCAATGATGCTTTGGCGGAGCCAATATCCGAAGTGTGGAAAAGACCGCTTACAGCCCCTGCTGTTTCGAGGGCTGTTGCAAGAAGGTACAGGGTGGCGCCTGGTGACCTGGACTTTTTATCTTCGCGCCCCTTACCAGAGAGCTTGGTTGTGCAGGCTGCCTGCTCGAAAAAATCTGCGGGCGCTTTTCCACAGGTTCCTGGGGATAAGGAATCGAAGAAGCAGGACCAGGCTGCGAAAAAAATATTTTCCTCTGCAAGTATGGCGCTCAAATCAACAAATGCTACTTGTCTTATGGGACGCTATATCCATGCTTTGATGGATTCTGTCAAACAGCTGGCTCCAAAGCTTCCTGAGGAGGATAGGAGGGACTTTCAAGAGGGGATTGTTGACACTCAGGCTGCTGCTAGGCAGGTCATTCAGAGTGGGCTAGACACTGCTGACTCGGTGGCAAGAGTGATGGGATCTTAAGTGGCCACTAGAAGAGCTGCATGGCTGAAGTCCTCTGAATTCTCTGCGGAAGTCCAGGCTGCCTTCATGGATTTGCCCATTGATGGGTCAGGTTTATTTGGGAAAAAAGCTGACGCCGCTTTAGAGAGGTTCAAGGACAGCAGAGCGACGGCAAGATCTTTGGGCCTACAGTCCAGGGGTACGGTGGGAAAAAGATTCAGAGGGTTTGACAGGTCTTCCTTTCGGACCTACAAACAGTCGCAACAGCAGCAGCAGCAAAATTCGCTGTACAAATCATACAGGGGCAGGCAAAGAGCTCGTACCAGAGGTCGTCAAGCTTCCTCCTCCTCCTCCTCTTCCTCCTCTTCCTCCTCTTCCTCTTCCCAACCCCCTCCCACCACAGCAAAGCAGCCATAGATCCGCCATTCCGGATCATGCGGGTCCAGTGGGGGGGCGGCTTACCTATTTTCTACGGGATTGGGAATTGGTCACATCGGACCTGTGGGTTCTTAATCTTGTGGAGAATGGGTATGCACTTCCCTTTCGGGAATTCCCTCCCAATTACCATCCTTGCCAAGGTTTTTGCTCTGAAGGACCACCTGCTGCTCCTACAGGAGGAAGTCCTGGCGTTGCTAAGAAAAGGTGTGATCGAGGTGGTTCCGGAACAGGAAAGGGGTCAGGGATGCTACTCCCGGTTTTTCCTGATTCCCAAGAAGGATGGCAGACTTCGTCCAATCCTGGATCTCAGGATTTTGAACCTTTACCTGAAGCAGGGAAAGTTCAAGATGCTCACCCTTGCACAGGTTCTTCAGGCACTGCTGGAAGAAGACTAGATGGTGTTGATCGACTTGCAGGATGCGTATTTTCACATCCCAATCCTGAAGTCGCACAGGAAGTATCTCCGCTTTACGGTGGGGTCGCAACATTACCAGTTTGCGGTTCTTATTTTTTATTTTTTATTTTGTTTCTTATATAGCGCCGGAATCGACTCCAAGAGGTATCTCTGCGCTTTTGAGATCTTCCAAGATGCCAGATCAAACCATGGTCATGGGAGCCCTAGATCTTGTACAGTAGGAAACAGATGAGTTTTCAGGGATTTCTTAAAGACATGATGATTAGTGATTTGTCTTAAGGTTAGGGGCAGAGTGTTCCAGAGAGTGGGGCCCTTATGAGACAAAGCACGACCTCCTTGTTTTGCCTTCTTAATCCGTGGTATCTGCAGCAATAATAGATTGCTAGATCGCAAGGAGCGAGTCGAATATAAGGCTGAAATAATTCAGTCAAATATTTGGGACCAGATCCACAGAGACATCTGTGAATTACACAACAGATTTTAAACTCAATTCTCTGGCGGATGGGCAGCCAGTGGAGTTTATACAGAAGAGGGCGGGACGGGGACCTATTAGGAGCATCAAGGACTAATCTGGCCGCCGTGTTCTGGACCACCTGTAAACGGCTCAATTCCGTTTAGTCTTACTACTGCGCCTTGAGTCTTCACCAAGGGGATGGCAGTGGTGGCTGCACATCTCAGAAGGTCAGGGATACCAGTGTTCCCTTATCTGGACGATTGGCTGATCAAAGCGGATTCTTCAGAGACAGTGCTCCATCATCTGCAGGTTACAACTCAGTTGTTGTACAGGGATGGGTTTTTCAATAAATGTACCCAAGTCTCACCTGGTGCCCTCCCAGCGCATCCTGTTCATTGGTGCGGTACTGGACACAACTGTATGTCAGGCATTCCCTCCTCCTCAAAGGATTCGCGACATACAGGAAATGATTCCTTTATTTTTCAATGGAGCGGTCGTTCCAGTCCTGAAGGTCCTGTGTCTGCTCGGTCTGATGGCTTCCTGCATTCTGCTGGTCAACCGTGCACGCTGGCACATGGGGGCGCTCCAGTGGTGCCTCCGCAGGCAGTGGTATCAGCACAACGGAGATCTCAGGGAGTCGGTCAGGATCTCCAGAGAAGCTGCGGTGGATCTGTCTTGGTGGGGCGTGGAAGGCAATCTGTCTCAAGGAAAGACCTTTCAACTGCCTCCATCGGTGGCCACAGTGATACCGGATGCATCCACTTTCGGGTGGGGTGCTCATCTGGGGGATCTGGAGATCAAGGGGCTTTGGTCTCCAGAGGAAAGGTTTCTCCACTTCAACCTTCTAGAGTTACGGGCAATACGTCTGGCACTCAAGGCCTTCCTCCCTTCCCTTCGCGGTCGGTCGGTTCAGGTCCTGATGGACAACACCACTGCGATGTGGTATGTCAACAAGCAGGGATGAGTGGGGTCGCAGTGTCTCTGCAGAGAGGCTCTGCGTCTCTGGTCCTGGGTTCAGGACCATCAGATTTGTCTGATGGCAAATCATCTGGCCGGAGTTCTGAATGTACGAGCAGACAGTCTGTCGGCAGTTCTCAGCCGACCACGAGTGGAGGCTTCATCCAGAGGTAGTTCGTCATGTCTTTCGGATATGGGGGACTCCTCAGGTGGACCTGTTCACCACTCACGAGAATGCTCACTGCCCGTCATTCGGCAGTCTCCAGTTTCCGATGCAGGAAGCCTTGGGGGATGCTTTTCATTTGAGTTGGAGCTCTCAACTCCTTTACGCGTTTACTCCCATGCCCTTGATTCCTCGGGTTCTGAGGAAGATACGACAAGACCGGCCCCAAGTCATATTGATCGCCCCGGATTGGCCAAGAAGGGTGTGGTACACGGATCTTCTCCACCTCTCCTCTTGCCTGCCGCTCCGTCTCCCTCTCAGAGGAGATCTCCTCTCTCAGATGGAGGGGCAGGTTCTACACCCCCACCTCCAGGCCTTACACCTTCATGCCTGGAGATTGAATGGGGCAACCTGAATTCATTTTCTCTTCCGCACAATGTGGTGGATGTCATTTTATCGGCCAGGCGTGACTCCACCAAGTCCATTTACTCTTATAGATGGTCTAAATTTGTTGCTTGGTGTGGGGAGAAGTCCATCGATCCTTTGAGGGCTCGTTTATCTGATATTCTTCAGTTTGCACTTTCCTTGGCTCAGCAAGGGTTTGCTGTTGCTACTATTAATGGCTATTTATCGGCTTTGTCGGCATTTCTCTGTTTGCCGGGTAAGCCGTCTTTGTTTAAATCACCTATTGTTTTGTGGTTTCTAAAAGGCCTTTCGAATAAATTCCCTCCTACTCCCTTTATTGTTCCTCAATGGGACTTGAATCTTGTGCTCACTTTTTTAATGGGTTCGCCTTTTGAACCATTGCACAAGTGTCCCTTGAGGCTGTTGTCTTTTAAAACGGTCTTTCTTGTTGCAATTACCTCGGCAAGGAGGGTAAGTGAGCTTTAAGCTCTTAGTTGTAAGCCTCCGTTCTTGTCCATTCATGCTGAACTAATGGTACTCAGGGGCAGGGCTGTTTTTTTGCCGAAGGTGGTAACTCCCTTCCATCTAGGGCAGTCCATTACCCTCCCTACCTTCTATCCTCCTCCTCACCCTTCCAAGGAGGATGAGAAACTTCACCGCTTGGACCCGAAGAGGGCGGTGAGCTTCTACATCGATAGGACTAGAGACTATCGTGTGGATGACCAGCTCTTTGTTGGATTTGCTGGCTGCAAGAAGGGGAAGGCGGTGCACAAGCGCACGCTCTCGAGATGGATTATCCTGTGCTTTAAGATCTGCTACGCCCTGGCGAGTAAGGAACCTCCAGAGGGTATTAGAGCTCACTCTACTAGAGCAAAGTCTACTGCATGTGCTTTGTCTAGGGGTGTACCTGTTGAGGACATTTGCAGAGCGGCAACTTGGGCCTCCCTCCACACTTTCTCGAAGCATTACTGCTTAGATTCCGAGGTGAGGAGGGATGGTCACTTTGCACGCTCTGTCCTACAGGATTTCTTGGTATAGTGGAGTGGACACCCTCCTCCGGGAGAGGGGACTGCTGTGGGACTCTATTCACAAGTTACTTACCTTTGGTAACGCTTTTTCTGGTAGATACAGTATCTGCCTGTGTATTCCTCACTGACCCACCCGCCTCCGCGTTGTCCGCTCTGCTTTACCTGTGTTTATGTACATTTTTGTATATTTATGTTTATATTTGAATTAGGTTTTCTTACCTTGGCTACACACTGTGTGTGTGATTTTGAAATGTATGTACTGTGTACAATGTATTTGTATATATCTACTGTCATTGGTCCGTCCGGGTGCCTCAAAGGCACGGAAAAAAGGGCGGAACTGATGTCATCACGCCGACGTAGGCCTAATATGGGGTCGGTGACGTCAGACGGAGTTGCGCGCGATGCCGTGCTCCTATGACTTTTTCCACGCCGGCGTGCTACAAAGAATTTTCCGAACGTTGCTGATGCACGGGGGATATTCACAACGTGAGGAATCCACAGGCAGATACTGTATCTACCAGAAAAAGCGTTAACGAAGTTAAGTAACTTGCTCGTTACAGGTATTCCTTATGATGTTTTATTTATTTGGGACCTATAACATTTTGAGTTTTTATAGCGAACTTTGACATTTTTGTTAGAGGATATTTTGAAATGTGATATTTTGCATGTTTTCTTAGATGTATTGTGCATCAGCAGTACTATTTAGTTGTATCTGTGCAGATGATTGAACCTCCATATCTTTCAGGATCATCCTGAACAAGGAGTCTTGTTTTTGGTGCGAGGACTTCTTAATGTGATTGAAGACTATACTTGGGAAGATAACAGTGATGATAAAATCCGCATCTACACCAATGTTTTACATTTGCTTTCCGCAATGAGTCAAGAGTCATATCCCTACCACGTAGACAAAGGTATAAGTATCAAGTTTGTTCTTGACTAGATGTATTTATTATACATACATATGTAATACTTTATTGTACCTCTTATCTACCTCATGTAGAAGAAATTTACATTTAATTTACCGTTTTGATTGAAAGAAAATGTATCTCATGCGCTTTACAGGGCGCAGAGTGCCAACTGTCTGTATATCTATCAATTCCTTCACCACAGCGCCTCTTCAGGCTGCCTTTAAGGTACTCACCACTGCCAGCATGATGTATTTTTTTTTAATTGAGCCGAATACATTTTGCTTTTGATTTTTTCCATCTTTAATAGAATAAATTAAAATAACTCCACTTAAGTGCTACAGTGCTACTAATGAATACAAATTGTCCAAATAGTGTCCATGCAAAATTCATCTAACCGAGACTATTAAAGCATCGCATTCAGCATCAGAATTAAAACTAAGCAAATTCATATTTAAAATAAAGCGCAAAAAATAAAGTGGCAGTGCTTTGTACAAATTTCTCATACTAAATGGCTTTAAAGCGACAAAGCAAAAGGAGATAACATTCATAATACGAATAACATTCATAATAAGAATAAACTTTCAAATCTCTTAAAAATCCAACATATTACAATTACAAGCATTTTAATTTTGTGGACAAATTCTTGCTCCAGACATCTACTTTTCTTTCCTTTTTCCCATTTTCTGCCATGGCTAACATTAAAACAAAGCACTTAATATGCTAAAAACTGGTCTTTCTAGGCCCGTCTGTCCCAGACCTTACAATACATAAATAATTTATGAATGCGAGCATGGTACCAAACGTTAAACTTCATGTCTTCTCCATTTTTGTTTTCCATGCAAAGAGAGAAGGGCAAGTGGATGTCTCCCAATACTGGCAAATCACCAAGCGCGCTATTGCCATAGAAATAAAAGTAAAAACTGTAAATTACATTTTGGATGATATCAGATGCATCTTTACTAGTACACCTTGTATGATGAAAATGTAACTATCCCCACAGCACTCATACAAGCAGGACAGTTACCTTTGGTGTAGATCAGCTTTCTTTTATTTGCTTCCTGTTCAGTCCCTGTGGGGTGAGGTGAGGCTAAAACATGCAATGTGACTTTGGAAAGCATTTTTCAAGCTTCATTTGGGTTACTTCTCTAAGCACTAGCTCCTTTTTTATTTCTACTTGAAGGGTCGGATTGCGAGTTTCGGCGGTGCGGCATCGAGTGGTACTCCCCCGCACCGCAGAGACTTGCCTCTGCCCACCAGATTACTACTTTAAAGTGGTCTGGCGGACGGCGTGGCGGTCCCGCGGCGGTGCTTTTGAAAAAGGCACCGTAATGGGACCATACAAGAAGGTTACTGCAGTAACCGGTTTCCATGCACACAGGGAGGCACCTGTTATGCCCCCTGTGTGCATCCACATGCAGAGGAGGCACAGGAAGTCTTGTAGAAGCCCCTTTGTTTCTTCTCTGCCACGGTGTACCTGGAGGAGAAACCTCCATGATACCGCCGGCAGAGAGGAATCTCGTAATATGCTTGACGGGACAGCTGCGGTCCCCACAAGCATATTGCAGCCTCTGACAGCCGCACCACATCTAGGGAACTAGTGATGGAGTGGTTGGACCGCTGTTGTGTTGGTGGCTGGACCGCCACGCCTCTTCGAGTCTGGTGGTCCTTGGACCTCTAAACTTGTAATCGAACCTAAAGTGTGTTCCCCTCTTCTCTTCCTAGGGGAATTTTACTTCTCCTTTTAAAGCTCCTGGGAAGCATTAGAACCCGGTCAGATCTGATCAGTCCCTTTCTACTTGCATTTTGTTTGTCACTTTAAAATGACAAATCTGAAAGAGACTATTAGTTATGGAATCTGAAAGAGACTATTAGTTATGGATTCCTTACCTTGGAATTACCCCCAGGTGTCAGACTGGATCCGAAGAATTTTTCTTCAGCAGTACCCCTGCGTGTCCGTAGGTGGCGTCGGTCGACTCCTCGTTAGTCATTGGCAGTGTGATCGCCAGAATTACATTGCGGTATCTACTTAGACGCTGCCCCTGCGTGCTGCACCAGTCAGCGCAGATCCGGATGGAGCGGTACCTCGAGTCACTTTTTGACTGTCTTTTTTAGGTTTCGCCCTGGCCCTAGCACTGCGAAGCAGTGCTCCGGCCAGGCGAAATCTTATGATCCTACAGTGTGGGGCTTTGTCCCGCCTCTGTCTTCCATTGGCTAGCTCCGTAAATGGAGGCTAGCCATTGGAAGAGATTGGCTGTTAATCACTATTTCCCTGTCGGAACGCGAATCGGGGGCGTTTCCGTGTCTTTTTTTTTAAGTCACGCCCTCTCCTCTTTCCATTGGCTGGAATTTTACCTTCCAGCCAATGGGAAGGGGGGAGCACGAAAAACACGCCCCCGAATCTCAAATTAACCTTGTTTTTCGTTGGTGCATTGGGGGGGGGGGGTAGCTATTATGGGAAGTTTCATTACATAATTACCAGAATCGTTACGGGGGAAGAGAGCACAGGTGCACATTGTAAAGCCCAGCTCGTT
This sequence comes from Lissotriton vulgaris, assembly GCF_964263255.1. NCBI lineage: Eukaryota > Metazoa > Chordata > Amphibia > Caudata > Salamandridae > Lissotriton > Lissotriton vulgaris. The sequence goes on from NC_141698.1 coordinate 162,389,662, forward strand.
TTAAGGTCGAGGGTCCAAGAGAACTTCGAGCTAAGCCAGCGCCTACCAACTGTCTCGAGCCTTCAGTGGCTCGCCCACCTCTACGTAATACAATATGCCACCGACCAAGCATTGACGCTTTAAACTAATCATGATTGTCGCTCCGGAAGTTGTCAATGTAATTTTGGACGTAAGGTTGTTTACACCTGTTTCTTCTCTGAGTTCCTATTGGTTTGTAAAGATCCCGGATACTGTGTTGCCCGTCCTTCCTATGAGCGTAGTGACGTCAACCGCAGCCCCCTTCGCTGAACTCCCTGAGAGACGAAAACAATTTTCAAGATGGCCGAAGAGAGAAAGATAACAATGGCGGGCGGAGGCTGGGCGCAGGATTGTAACATCTGAGGACCGGAGGAGCCCAGGGCCCTGGGAGCCCAGGGGGGTCTGCGAGGTTCCATCCCTTGCTGTGGTCCTCCAGCCCTGGAAATCCTTTCCAGGCGCTCCCAGGAACTGTTAAAGGCTTTCTACGAGCAGAGGGATCTGTCCCAGGACGGCTGGGCCTGGAGTAGCAAGAAACTGAGGCGGGCCATATCACTGGCGGCAGTGCCAGGAGACCTCTTGGGTACAGCGCAATGTGTCCAGCTGGATCCTGAACGAAGGAGTTTAAGGGTATAATTGGTGACTCAGTTCCGCCAAAGTGGCATCAAGCATTTGGACAGTTTTTACCCAAGGCCGGGGATTCTGTGTGGCCAATCTTGGAGCAACAAAACTGTACTGGTGGTTACCTTGGATATTGATTTGCGGCAGTGCTGTCTGGTCTTTTTACCCGAGACTGGGGATCTCTGAAGCCCAGTCCCAGGTTCTCGGAGTTCGCAGTGCTCGGCACAGTGCGGTGATGGAACGCCTCCGTCGCCGGATCGAGCTCTGCCGCCGGCATCACGGTTCTTGTGAGAGCCGCTACGAGGCAGTTTCGGCAGAGCGGCTAGACTTAGAGCGACAACAGACTTACAGCTTGCACCAGCGCTGCCGCCGTTGCAAAGCGAGCTGGCAAGCACCCGGCGCCATCCATCGCCTCCGGGTTGGTGACCGGGGAGTGGCAGGGTCCGGTGGCGGTGATAACGGCACAGGGACAGATGGGGACCGGAGCAACAGCGCCGTCATAGCGGTAAGGACCCTGGTGGAGTAGTGGTAATATATGGCTTCTATAGATTGGCAATCAGGTGGCACCATGTTGCGGAGATGTATAGGGAGGTGGAGACATTGCTAATAGGAAGTCATGGTACAAGAATAGGAGACCGACGTGCAGAAGCCGTATCACCACAGTAAGGTTGCATTTCAGGCCATGGATGCAGGCGTGAGGACAGGTGCACATAATATATAGAACGTTGACGTTAATGCTGGAGTGTAGAATTTTATAAATTGTCGTGGGGGAAGTAGATCTGAAGCAAATGGAATTCCCGAGTTAGGTACGTAGAAATGCCTGCCGAGATTCTGAGATGGGGCCAGTCCCCCCTATTTGGACATTGGAGCATGACGTTTTTGTAATTACATTGCGTGTAGAGGGCATTCTCATGTACGTGTTTTGAGAAGAGCCGATCGGGATCGGGGAACCTTTCTGGCTGAATAGTTTGCTTATGAGATTGGTATGTGGCAGGTCGCATGTAGAGGGCACTCATCTCATGTAAGTTATTGAGAAGAGCAGATCGAGATAGGGGAACAATTTGGGCTGGACAGTTTATTTATGAGCATGGTATGTGGCAGGTCGAGTGGGTTGCACACGGAGGCTGGAAGCGCACTCTTTTTTCTGAGGAAAGCTTTTGTTGTTACTTCCCTTACAGAAAGAGGGGAGTTACATGAGAATTACATAAATCTAGAAGCTATCCCTTGAATATTGAAGTGGGCACGTAAAGGGTTTTGGTCCCTTGAGGTATGTGTTGTTTGTTCACATCTTCATTTACCTCCTTCACCTCTTTATAATCCCTGTTTTGTATACCGTAGATCACCTCCATTCCGTACTACGTTATGTATTGGCTGAGTTTTTCCTTCGACTACGGCCATTTGGTGGTCTTCTTAGGCCATAGTACGCAATTTATGCTGGTAACGCCACCCACAGACAGTCCTTTTGTGCGTTTAGCTCACTGTTTCTCCGGGAAACGGAAGTTGAGTTGGCTTTTTATTGTATTGGAGAGGGTAGGTTGCCGGAGGTACTCGGTTCCACCTCTGTTTTCAGTTCAGATCGGTTCTGGCCCACAATGCGTGGGCGCTGTAAGGACCCGGAGAACAAAGAAATCTGTGCGTTTTTACGACAGTGCTTTATGTCAAAGGCAGTGAAGCACTCGCTTAATTTGGGATCTCTGGGCATCAGCGTGTCACTGCTCCTGGGTTTACAGGCGGGGGTGGGCTTGGTCAGTGGGCATTTCAACCTGGGACATACAGGAACTCATCGGGTGGGTCACTAGGCGTGGCCACGGCATAATGAGATCATCGGGTCATGCCGGGTTGTGAAGTCAGCGAGCGTTGAAAGCCGCATTTCTCAAAAGGCTTTGTGATAGAAATTGTGGATTCACAGTATTATGGTTTGGGATCTACCCGGGAGCATACCCAAACGTTGCTGGTTACTAGACAGTCGTATACAATCTGGTTGCCAATTGTTCCCCGCCACCGCTAATTTCATATCTTAACTGGTCACGCTCCAATGTATAATCCGTCTTGCACAGGGCAGCTCTTATCGATCAGTGACATTTTCATTAAAATCATTTAGGCATGTAATACGAAGCGTGCATAAGGAGGCTGTCTCAAGAATACCCCGGAAGTACTTGCTCCCCCTCTTTTTTTTTTTCACCCCTTTCCTATAATTCCAGTTCTTCGTGTTTCAATATTATTTTTCTACAAATGTGAGTATTCCCCCGTCAAAACAAACTATTCATTGTATATAATGGGCAACTGGGTTCTCTAGATGTCGGGAAGGTTTCTGGCTTGTCTAGTGTCCTACGTTTTGTGTATGTGAGTGGGGGTGTCTCATTGGGCTTTAAGGTTGTTATAGCTAGTCTTGACTTTGCTCTCAGTGGACTGCGTTTAACTATGGCTAGTTGTGGCCATATCCCTCTTATGCAGGTAAACGCTCATTGGGGCTTTATGTAGGCGTTGTAGCCAGCCAAAACGTTTACTTTGGATCTCCGATTCAGTGTTACATAAGTTAAGGCTGGATAGGACCAGGGCTCTTGACAGTTACACCAGAAGGGCAGCACTTAGTATAAAGTATTTTGAGTAAGGAGAGCTGGAGATTCATCCCTTTGCCCGTTGCTTTACACTGTGGAGCCAATGTTTGTGGTGGTGTCTAGTTGGAGATGGGTTTGAGTTTCATCTATGACCGTTTGGAAGTTTACTTGCTATAGCACATACCTTTCCCAAAGGACTTGCCGAGAAAGGGACGAACCTTGGAACACTAGACGATAATGGTGTGTGGAGGGCTCATTGGTTTAGAATTAGATTTTCTATCATAATTCTCTCATGATAGCAGACACTTTATCTTGCTTTAAAACAGCTGTCTGTTGGACGTGTGCACCAGCTGTGTACGAAATTGTGTTGCTTGATTGAATAAACTGCACCAAAAGACAAAATTATTAAATGTATTGTGTCTTTTTTTCTGCTGAAAAGCTCTTCCTTTATGGATCACCAATTGGGAATATTAATATCGCCGTGGCCAAGTTATCTTTTCTTTAACGCCTGAATATAATCGATAGACTTAAGTGTTGCTGCGTGGCTCTGTGTGTGTGTGTGGCTGGCTCTGGGTGTCTTGTGGCTCTGGGTGTGTGTGTGTGGCTCTGGGTGTGTGTGTGTGGCTCTGGGTGTGTGTGTGTGGCTCTGGGTGTGTGTGTGTGTGTGGCTCTGGGTGTGTGTGTGGCTCTGGGTGTCAGTGGCTCTGGGTGTGTGTGTGTGTGTGGCTCTGGGTGTGTGTGGCTCTGGGTGGGTGTGTGTGTGTGGCTGGCTGTGTGTGTGGCTCTGGGTGTCTGTGGCTCTGGGTGTGTGTGTGTGTGTGGTAGTAATTGCTGTCTGCTGAGCTCGTCCAGTAGGGTACAATAGGTCTCACATTTGCGAGAGATTAAGTTATTGGCAATGTAAATGACAATGCCATTTATTTATCTGTTTTCAAAACCAACACATAAATAAAAATGTTGTCATTTACAATGCCAATAGCTCTAACTTTTGCAAATGCGAAACCGTTGCATTGTAAATGCTTGTTTTTCTTTTGTCAACATCTTTTTGAGTCGGTCGACTCCTGGTGCAAATGGATGTCACATCGGCGGACCAGCTTCAAGGCTTGTGGCTCCTGCCACAAGCTGATGTCGGTGACGGACCCACATCCAGTGTGACTCTGGTAAGTGGAGCGCGACCATGACCCAAAGTCATACTCTGACTGTCTGGCCATGGCCCTGAAGTCTTTGCTGGAGCGGTCCCGAAAACTTCTGGAGACCCGGCAGTCTGCTTGTGCCGCTCGAGGTCCCGGTCAAGAGGGGGGGGGTTGCAGGACCGGTCACAGAGCCATACCACCACTCCTCATCGAAGTCTTCGTCTTCGGGTAAGTCGAAGCACAAAAAGAAGACGAAGAAGCACCGTCGCTCTTCGCATTCTTCCCGTCCGTCGGCCAACGTGATGTATGCAGAACGTAGAAGTCCGACTCCGCTTGCAGAGCGTGTTACGTCGACTCTGAGCCTCCCTCCCTTCCAGGGAGCCGGAGTGACCCCATCCCAACTTAGTAGTTTTTCCAAAGCCCTCTACTCCATCTTTGGGCAGCCCGACTCCCCTTGCGTGCCTTTGGGCCACGCGGACTCAGTTGGGGGTTCTAGGCCTTCGATGCCGGCAGCTTCAGCGCCGTAGGTATCCAGGCCTGGATCCGAATCACCGCTGTTCGACCTTACAACACCTCTTCTGGCACCGAATCCATTGGTGACACCTCCGCCCCCTCCGACGCCAGTTGTGTCCCCAACCAAAGTCTACCTCAGCCTCCCCTTGACATGGACACGGAGCCGGATCAACGTCGGTACCGGCACAGACTGGTACTTTAGTACCTCTGTTCTCCCCTGGTGTTTCCTAGCACTCTGAGTGGCTATGGGATGGCATCACTGGGACACTAGCGGGGATACTTCGAGAGGACTCAAACAGGACTCGCCATTGGCACCCACCAGCTGCATTCGGATTCAATTGGACAATCAAAAATAGTGCTAAACATTTGAATAAGAAACGAAAAGCTTTCCGTAAAAATGGCACAGCTTCAGATAAAAAACTACAAGAGGCTGTAAAAAGCCATTCCAAGAAAGTGTGGGCTGCAAAACGCGAATACTGCGACGGACAATGGCTGAAGATCTTTGACCGGCTAAGCCCCGGGAAAACACAAGAGTTCTGGAGCTATTTAAGTAATCTTGGCCAAGGCATTAATCATAGAGAAAATTCCCTTGAGGCCTCAACCTGGGTAGCCCACGTAAAAGCTCTATACAAGGAAGACAAACCGGCCTCCCAGTCAAATAATGGACCGATAGTAAGAGACGAGCCATACTCCACCACTGACAAGAAGGCCTCGCCTTGTAAATTGCTAATCTCAAACATCCTAAAAAAAATCAGGAAAAATGGCGCACCAGGCCCAAATGGTCTACCTGGTCAATTGTTTAAAGCGAACATTGAATTCTGGTCTAAAAATCTGTCCCACCTATATGACGAATGCTGGCTCTTGGGGGACGTACCAGATTCCTGGAGAGGCTCGCTTTTACACCCAATCCATAAGACGGGGCCCAAATCAGAACCGTCTAATTATAGACTGATTGCCCTCTTGGACATCGAGGGCAAAGCCTATGCTAGTGCAATATTGACGGATCTCGCAGATTGGGTGTGTGAAGAAGGTCTTCTGCCTTTCTGCCAAACTGGCTTCAGACCCGGGTCTTCGACCGTGGATAACATCACTGCACTCTCCTATTTGGCCTTTAAAGCTCGGTCGCGTAAAACCCTCCCTTTATTCCCCTTGCTTCATCGATTACTCTGCCGCTTTTGATCGGGTAGACCGCGCAATTTTGTGGAGAAAGTTGGCACAATGGAACATCAATCCGACCCTGCTAAGAGCAATTCAGTCACTCTATCAAAAACATCGGTTAGAATTAAACTCTCGAGTGATTCTGCATCTGAGAAGATCGACACGGACTGAGGTCTAAAGCAAGGGAGCGTGCTAGCGCCACTGCTATTTAATCTGTATACAGCAGATATGGAGACAGCCTTGTTGGGGGCAGCCCTAGGAACCCCAAGGATTGGGGGGACCAAAATCCAGTTTATGCAGTACGCGGACGATCTGGTACTCCTGGACCACACTAAAATAGGACTACAAAAGATGCTGACCGCCCTGGCAACATACAACAACGAAAACAGGTTGGTGGCAAATTCCTCCAAGTCTAAAATAGTTATTTTTGGGCATCACCCGCATAAAAAACTAGCAAAATGGAAACTTGGTCATCTCTCCTTGGAAAGCACACAGCGATATACCTACCTGGGAGTCTGCTACCATGAGTCAGGTCTCTCTGGAGCCCAGTTAAAAAAAATCCAAGGCAAAGGGAAAACCATCACTTATGCACTCTGCAAACTACAAGCTTCCTTATATAGCCCATCTACAACGGCTATTCAAAGAGTCTTAAAGGCTAAACTAATGCCGGCCCTCAACTACGCTCAGCAAGCATACCCGGGCAAACTCAACAAGGAACTTGAAAAAATTCATTGCAGAGCATACAAGAGAATATTTCATCTACCGAAGTGCACTAGAAACACCCTTATCCGCCTAGAATTCTCACTCAACCAACAAAATCTGGAAGAGATGGCGGCCTTAAGCAAATAATATTACCTTGCTACAGCTGCAAAAGATAAGACACTTAAGGAAGTTTTGAAATATATCCTTATGGAACCCGGGAATCCATGGTCAGCTACCCTTACCGCGGCAAAAGCTCGCCTCAACTTGGCGACTGAGCTTTGGGACCCCGAACTAGTCAACTACACGGCGATCAAAAACTCAATCAAGAAACAAGTTCGGGCTCGCTCCCGCAAATTGGACTTGAAGTCATTAGCGACAAGAGACCTGCATGAGACCCTATGCCTGCCGCACACTGTGTATAATCCCAAATACCATCCTACGCAGGCCGTGGGCCGCACAGCTCTCCATAAGATTCTAGCCTACAGACTACACCCTCTGCCCTTTAAAGAACTATATGCCGTTGATCGGGCAGAACTGGGTGCATTGGAATGCAGGCTCTACAATTACAAACGCGAGTCCCATGCTCATCTGCTATTTTGCTGCCCGACCCTGCGTGCAGCACGCAGTCTTTACCTTAGGCCCATCTTAAGACAAGCGGGGACCCGCACCGCAAAGGAGGCGGTCTACCATTTATATACACTGCACACGGTAAAAGACATGGCCTCGTTTGGCAAATTCATTCAAGAGACACGGTCTAAGTTGATGGCCGCTCAGGGCTTAAATGAATAGAGACTTCGTTGAAGCATAGACTATTTTGCTAAACACATTTCCTGTTTTAACTTTTGTAATTTTTTTATACGTTTGTTTTAATGTAATGGTTTTGAGTAACCAAACAATAAAGTTATTCATTCACTCTGAGTGGCTACCAGAGGAGGGTGAGGAGGACTGGGAGGGTTCTGCAGACCCTCTGGCAGACCATTTGGAAGAACCGGACTGGAGAGAGGAGTTTAGTGAGGCCAGTGGTCTATACACTTCCCCAGACCTTGGCATGCTTTCTCCTCCTACCATGGCTACGGAGGAGGGTGCCTCTTACGCTGTGGTGTTGCATAGGGAGGCTGAGGCCTTGAGTTTCCTACGGTGGCGATCAGGACTAACCTCCTGACCGAGGTCCTTCAACCGCCTGCTGCCTCTTCGGAACCCCTGCTGCTGTTCAGTGAGGCCCTCACGGACATCCTTCTGGGCACTTGGTCCAAGCCCAGCACAGGGACTCCGGTGGATAAGATGATTGTCCGACGCCACTGCCCGGTCGCGGGAACCCCATTTTCCTCTCCCAACACCCTACCCCTGAGAGCTTGGTGGTCCAAGTCTCGACTTCCAAGGGCGTATTCCCTCATAATCCACCTGATAGGGAATCCAAGAAGCTGGACATTTTGGGAAGATGTTTTCTTTCGCCAGCTTAGGACTACGTTCAGTGAACACTGCATGTCTCTTGGGCTGTCACTCCCATTCTGTTTGGAACACGGTCACCCAGGTGCTGTCGCAGTGCTCGGAGGAGGTCCGGCCGTACTCTCCTGTGCGGTTGCGGAAGGAAGTGATGCAGCCAAGTTCGCCACACGATGTGGACTGGACACTGCAAACTCGCTAGTCAGGGCAATTTAAACGTCTGTAACCCTGCAACGCTGCGCCTGGGTGAGGTCCACTGGCTTCTCGGGTGATGTCCAGTCAACACTTTTGGACATGCACTTTGATGACCATCGCTTGTTTGGCGACAATGGGACAACGCACTCGAGCAATTTAAGGATTTCAGGGCTTCGGCCAGATCCTGGGGCCTCGCTACCACCTCTCACCCCCCACAGTCTGCTTTTTGCCACTTTTGTGGCTACGGAAGAGGTGCCCTGCCTCATTTCGCCCAGAGCCACAGGCCTGCACAAACTGTCCAGCCTTTGCACGGCTGGGGATGTGGGACCCAGCGTCGAGGGTCTGGGGGCCAGCAAGCTGGGCTGTTCACCAGCGCCCCCTCTGCAGCAGCCTCCAAGCCCTCCTAGTCTGAGTTTTCAGGGCCACCAGTTGCTAGTGGGCGGCAGGATCCACTATCACCTCCCCACTGGCAAACCATCATATCAGACAGGTGGGTTTTGCAGATAGTCCGAAGGGGCTACTCTCAACCCTTCTTGACTACCCCTCCATCCATGTCACTGCATTCCCATCGCATGTCGGAGGATCACTTGGTCCTTCTCCATCAGGAAGTTGCGGCTCTCATGACCAAGGGTGCCATCGAGCGCATTCCTGTGCCAGAAGTAGGTTTTAATGTAATGTAATGTGTTGGTTCTTATATAGCGCACTTATCACCCCTGAAGGTCTCAAGGCGCTTTTTGCTTTGGGAACCCGTCCTGGATTTTCCCTGTGAGATAGATCCTACTGGGCATCCCCAAGGTGAAAGCCTGGCATCCCGCTGCGGGGGCCGTAGTGGAGATTGAGCAAGCTATTGCCCAGAGATGCAGAGTGTGAACCCCCGATTTGAGTAGGCACCGAGGCGAGAATTATCAAGTCCGTGGACATTTGAGCTCAAGACCCTGCCGCATCGGGAATTGAACCCTGGTCCTGACCTCTGCTTTAGGGTCTGCCTCCTCTAACCGGTGAGCCACACTTCTCCACTGTGGTTATTCCCACTACTTCCTAGTACTTAAAAAAGACAAAGGCCTGAGTCCTATCTTGGATCTCAAGAACGTCAACCGCTTACTCTGGAAGGAGAAGTTCAAAATGTTGACACTGCCTCAGGTCTTGTCTGCCCTAGACCCTGGAGACTGGATAGTAGCGTTGGACTTGCAGGAGGCCTATTTTCACATCCCTGTCCTGCCTGCCCACCGACATTATCTAGGGTTCACAGTAGGCCACGGACATTTTCAGTTCACCATGCTCTCTTTTGGCCTTACCAGCACCCCTCGGGTGTTCACGAAAGTGATGGCGTTGGTTGCAGCTCTGCGCAGATCAGAGGTTCCAGTCTTCACCTATCACGATGACTGGCTGTTGAAGGCAAGCTCGCCAAAGGCTGTAGTCTCCCACACCCAGACTACGGCGTACCTCCTGCATTCGCTGGGGTTCACTATCAATGTGCCGAAGTCACACCTGATTCCCTCTCAGAAGCTAGTTTTCTTTGGGCGGTTCTGGACACAGCACAGTTTCGGGCCTATCCGCTCGAGCAGCGAGTCCGGGATGTTCAGGCTATGATTCCGATCTTTCGGCCTCTATCCTGGGTTTCAGTCAGAATGACTCTTAGGTTGCTAGGCCTCATGGCCTCCTGCATCATGCTGGTAGACTATGCCAGGTGGCATATGTAGGCTCTGCAGTGGGACCTGAAGTTCCAGTGGGCACAGCCTCAGGGGAATCTTCCCGATTGCGTCCAGATCTCGGAGGGCACTGCACACCAATTGCAGTGGTGGCTAACGAACCAGGGTTGGGTCAAGATCCCTCTCCCTTCCCCAACCAGAGTTCACAGTGGTGACAGATGCATCACTTCTGGGGTGGGGCAGCCAAATGGAGGTGGCGATCAGAGGCCTCTGGTCTCCAGCGGAGTCCGGGCTCCTCATCAACCTTCTGGAGCTTCTGGTGATCCGTCTTCCACTGAAGGCACTCCTTCCTTCTGTCAAAGGAAGAGTGGTGCAGGTGTTTATGGACAACACCACCGTTATGTGGTACTGCAACAAACAGGGTGGTGGGGTCGTGGACCCTATGTCAGGGGGCTCTTTGCCTTTGGATGTGGCTGGAATGTCCAGGCATGTCCCTGGTGGTTCAACACCTGGCAGGTTCTCTGAATGTTAGGGCGGGCAAACTCAGCCACCGGGGCATGATGGATCACGAATGGCTTCTTCACTCTGAGGTGGTGCAAGTTCTCTTTCAGCAGTGGGGAGAGCTTTGTTTAGTTCTATTCGCCACTGAAGAAAACGCGCAATGTCAGCAGTTCTGCAAGTTGGAATTTCTAAGGCGGCACTCGCTAGGCAAAGCTTTTCTTCGCGAGTGGAGTTGCGGTCTACTATACACCTTTCCGTCTATACCACTTCTGCCCAGAGTGCTGAAGATCAAGAGCGACTGGGCCCTAGTCATTCTTGTGGCTTCGGACTGGGCACCAAGAGTCTGGTATCCCAAGCTCTTGAACATGGCCATCGATCCTCCGATCAGACTGCCCTTTCGGGAGGATCTTCTGACGCAGCAGCAGGGGACTGTCCACCACTCGAACCTGTCCATCCTCCCCCTCCTTGCGTAGAGATTGAGTGGTGACAGTTGACATCTTTCGACCTTCCTCCCTAAGTTTGTAACGCGACCTTGGCAGCCAAATGTACCTCCACCAAAACGGTATACACCTGTAGATGGAACACATTTGTGACATGGTGCACAGCAAAGGCTGTGGATCCCCTTTCTGCCCCTCTTTCAGAGGTTCTCCTTTTCATTCTTTCCTTGGCCCAGCAGGGCTCTGCTCTGGGCTCTCTCAAGAGCAATCTTTTGTCCATTTCGGCCTTTCTTCGCCTTCCAGATCAATCTTCTCTTTGCAAGTCCCCTATTTTAAATTGTTTCCTTAAGGGCATTACTCACATGTTTCCTCCTATTCCTTTCGTAATGCCCTATTGGGACTTGATTCCGATGGATACATCTACCTGTGGATTCCTCACTTTTTTAATTACCCCTGCGCCAGAATTCCACGTAAATTCTTGTCTTAGCTCTCCCACGTCAACGAGGACGTCACAATAGCACGGCTCCACTTGCAACTTCGTATGACGTCACCGGAGCCCTCGTCAGCGTGCTAACATCAGTTCTGCCCATTTTATCCGTGCCCTCAGCGCGTCATGGTTTTTTCAAGGACTCCCCATAATACTTAGTTTAACTTTGTTACTAGCTTTCTTCGTGTTGCACTGAAAATGGCTACCTTGAATAGATCAGGTTTCAAGCCCTGCAGAGTGTGTGGAGGTCATATGTCCTTCACAGATCCCCATGAAGATTGTCTGTGGTGTGTCTCTTCAGATCACAACGTCGAAAGTTGTTCGTGCTGTCATAAGATAAACCTGATGGCGTTGAAAGAGATATAGACGAAACTCTTCATGGCTTGTGCAAAAAAAGAGAAGAGAGGTCGCAAGAGGTCAAAGTGGTCGACTTTGCATGCTTTAATGCTGAAGAAGCACTAGAAAAAGAGAAGACATGGGTCTCGACGTCGGTCTTCGAAGGGCACGCCTTCAAGATCGACCTCACCTGTGAAGCAGCGTCATTATAAGGATACAGTCTCACCTTCACCTTCTCAACAGGTGACTCCGGTCCATTGACTCTGGTCCATACTCCAACGTCGAGGAATTCACCAGCGCCCAGAGATTCTCCGGCTCTTAGAAAGTCTTCTCCAGTTCCTACGGCTTCGCCTGTGCCGGCTCCGGTGTCACTGGCGCCACAGCCTCAGCCCCCTGTAAGGCCTCGTATGGTGCAAGACCAAGGGGCGCCGGATCCTTATCCTCCTTTTCCAGGACCTGCAGAGGATCCTTTGCATTTCCTCAATGCGATGTTTGACATGTTTGCCAAGATATCTTATCCTACTGGTGCGCCGTCTGGCTCCGTGGCTCCACTTGCCTTTAATTTGGACATCCCCCAACAATATGTCCAGGCTCCTTTCGTGCCTTAAATAATGACGGCTCTGTCATAGCAGTTTCCGGCGCAGAGATTTTCGACTCCGATACCTCAGTCACCGGCGCCGTCTGGCATTGGCCCAATGTAATCCCGGATTCGATCGGCGCCGTTGCCTGCTTCGGAAGGGCTTTCGCCGGCACCGTTGTCACTGGCGCTGCCGATCCCAAAGCAGCATTTCAGGAGGAAGCACAGAGCTTAGAGACTGCTGGAGGAAGAGGAGTACAAGCAAGAGCATGAGGAAGGGGAGAACCTCGACTCCGTAGACTACTTTGAAGGTCTGCAGGAGGCCAGTGGTCTGGATACTTCCCCTGAATCGGCGCTTTCCTCTCCAAAGTCCTTGCCTTCTCAGGATGATGCCCCATACCACACAGTCATTAGGAAGGCTACTGATCTGTTGGACCTTCAGTTACCCTCAGCTGAGGTGAGATCGAATACATTGACTGAGTGTTGCATTCTCCCTCCTCTACTGTTGAACCTCTGCTGCCTTTTAATGAGGCATTGACCGAGCCTATTATGGCGGTGTGGCTGAAACCCTTGTCTGCCCCTGCACTTTCTAGGTAAGTGACAAGGCGTTACAAGCCTACTCCTGGTGATCCAGCCTTTCTTTCTGCCCATCCTTTTCCAGAAAGCTTGGTGGTTCAGGCTTCTCGTTCCAAACAATCTGCTGGGTCTTCCATACTACCCCGGGGATAGAGACTCGAAGAAACTTCAACAGTTGGCCAAAAAGGTGTTCTCCTCAGCAAGTATGGCTCTTAAGTCTACAAACGCCACATGTTTGCTCAGGAGGTTCATTCATGTACTGCTGGATACTGTCAAGCAAGTAGCTCCTAAGTTGCTTGAGGATGATCGTGTTCACTTTTTGGAGGCACTATCAGACACTCAAGTGGCGGCCCTTCAAGTTATTCAGTTGGGTCTGGACACAGCGGACTCGTTTGCCCCGGTAATGGGCTCTTCTGTGGCTACCAGGATACATGCTTGGTTTAGGTCTTCAGGTTTCTCTCCTGATGTACAAGCTGCTTTGCTAGATCTAGCCTTCGATCGACCAAGACTGTTTGGAGCAAAGGCAGATTCTGCACTGCAGCTTTTCAAGGACAGTAGGGCTACTGCAAGATCCTTAGGCCTGCAGTCCCAGCCTAGGGGCTATGGTTACAAAAGTTATTGAGGCTTCCGGAAGATGGCTTCCTTTCGAGGCCATCAATAGTCACAGCAGCCACAACAGCAGAATCCTCTGTATAAGTCATACAGAGGAAAAGGTAGAGGCAGTCTGCGAGGAGCTTCTCGACTTCAGTCTTCCTCCTCTTCTCCTGTCCCCACCACCGGTACTGCTGGAAAGCAGCCCTAAATCCCCCATCTAGGAGCATGCTGGTCCTGTAGGGGGCAGGGTATCCTTTTTTTTCCAGGATTGGAAATCGGTTACTTCTGACCTTTTGGGTTTTGAATCTTGTGGAAAATGGGTATGTTCTTCCTTTTCAAGCGTTTCCACCTCCTTACCCTCCTCGCCAGGGATGGTGTTCAGTGGACCATTTGCTGCTTTTGGAGCAGGAGGTCCTTGCTTTGTTGCAGAAAGGTGCGATAGAGTTGGTTCCGGAGCAGGAAAGGGGTCAGGGGTGCTACTCCCGGTATGAGGCGGATCCTGGACCTCTGGATTTTGAATTTTTTTCTCAAGCAGGAGAAATTCAAAATACTGATCCTAGCTCAGGTTCTTCTAGCGCTGCAGGAGGAAGACTGCATGGTGTTGATCGACTAACAAGATGCGTATTCCCACATCCCTATTCTCAAGTCACGTCGGAAGTATCTCCTGTTTATGGTAGGATCTCAACACTACCAGTTTGCGGTCCTTCTGTTCGGTCTCACTTCCTCACCTCGGGTCTTTACAAAGGTGATGGCAGCACATCTCAAAAGGTCAGGGATTCCGGTTTTTCCTTATTTGGACGACTGGCTGCTCAAAGCAAGGTTGCCAGAGATGGTGCTGTGTCACTTGCAGGTAACAATGCAACTGTTATTTAACTTGGGCTTCTCGATAAATGAGCCCAAATCTCACCTGGTGCCCTCTCAGTGCAGCCAGTTCTAAGGGGCCGTATTGGACACTACTGTGTGTCGAGAATTTCCACCTCCGCAGAGAATTCTCGACATTATGGAAATTATTCCTTTGTTTCATGATGGAGCGATTGTTCCAGTCCTGAAGGTCCTATGCCTGCTCGGTCTGTTCACTTCCTGCATACTGTTGGTCAACCATGCACGCTGGCACATGAGGGCACTCCAGTGGTGCCTCCGCAGGCAATGGTTTTTACACAACGGAGATCTCATGGAGGTGGTCTGAATCACCAGAGACACTGCAGCGAATCTGTTATAGTGGAGTGTTTCTGGCAACCTGTCTCATGGAAAGCCTTTTCAACCTCCTTTGCCGGTGGCCACAGTAATCATGGATGCTTCCACTCTAGGGTGGGGTGCTCATCTGCGGGATCTGTAGATCAAAGGTCTTTGGTCTCCGAAGGAAAGGTTGCTTCACATCAACCTTCTGGAATTGCGGGCAATATGTTTGGCTCTCTAGGCCTTTCTTCCCTCCCTTCGTAGTCAGTCGATTCAAGTCCTGACAGACAACACTACAGCGATGTTGTACATAAACAAACCGGGGATGAGTAGGGTCGTATTGTCTCTGCGACTCTGGTCCTAGGCTCAGGGCCATCAGATTTGTGTGTTTGCACATCATCTGGCCGGGGTGCAAATTGTACGTGTGGACAGTCTCAGTCGGCAATACTCAGCCGACCATGAATGGAGGCTTCACCAAAAGGTGATTCGCCGCATCTTAAGGCTGTGGGGGTCTCCTTGAGTAGACCTGTTTGCCACTCGAGCGAAGGCGCACTGACCGTTGTTCTGCAGTCTCCAGTATCCAATGCAAGGAGCGTTGGGTGACGTATCTCAAGCGGACTGGAGCTCACAACTCCCTTACGCATTTCCTCCCATACCCTTGATTCCTTTGGTTTTGAGGAAGGTTTGCCAAGACGGGGACCAAGTCATATTGATGGTTCCGGATTGGCCTAGAAGGGTATGGTACACAGACCTTCTTCACCTCTCTCGCACCCTCCACTCAGTCTCCCTCTCAGGGCAGATCTCCTCTTGCAGTCGCAGGGGCAGGTTCTACACCCTCGCCTCCAGAGCCTGCACCTTCTTGCCTGTAGATTGAACGGGGCAACCGGAGTTCTTTCTCTCTCCCACCGGATGTGGTGGGTGTTATTTTATCATCCAGGAGACACTCCACCAAAAAGATGTTTTTTCTGACTGCTATTACCTTAGCCAGGAGGGTAAGTGAACTTCAGGCTCTTAGTTCTCTACCTCAATTTTTAACCATTCATGCAGAAAATGTGGTTCTCAGACCAGGGCTGCTATCCTGCCTACGGTGGTCACTCCTTTCGATCAGGGGCAATCTTTTACCTTGCCTACCTTCTATCCTCCCCCTCACTCTTCCAAGGAGGAGGAGAGACTTGACCGCCCGATCCTAGGAGGGCTGTTGGCTTCTACCTGGTCAGAACCAGGGATCTAAGACTGGATGATCAGCTGTTTGTGGGCTATGTTGGAAGAATGAAGGGCAAGGCTGTCCACAAACGAACACTCTGCAGGTGGATCATCTTGTGCATCAAGATATGCTACGCCTTGACCAAGAAGGAGCCGCCTGAAGGTATCAGAGCTCGTTCCACCAGAGCTAAGTCTTCTTCTTCTGCTTTGGCTAAAGGTGTTCCTGTTGAAGACATATGTAAGGCAGCAACTTTGACCTTCCTCCACACCTTTGCGAAGCATTACTGCTGGGATTCTAAGGTTAGGCGGCATGGCCATTTTGCTTGTTCTGTGCTGCAGGACTTTATGGTATAGGTAGGTGGACACCCTCCTCCCGGAGTGGAATAGCTTGGGGGTTCAATTCAAAAGGTGAGGAATCCACAGGAAGATGTATTTATCAGAAGAACAAGTTACTTAACTTTGGTAACTCTTTTTCTGGTGGATATAGTATCTGCCTGTGGCTTCCTCCCTGTCCCACCCGCCTCCCCGTTGTCCACCTAGTTATACCCCAAATCTTCTGGCTGTTTGACATTGCTGTTTTTCGAATGCCGTGTGCATTCTTTGCACTCTATTGTTAACAAATGCTTTTGGATATATATATATATATATATATATTTACATACACATATACATATACATATATATATACATATACATATATATATATATATATACATATATATATATATATATATACATATATATATATATATATACATACACATATACATATACATATATATATATATACATATACAGACTCGTAAAATCCCAAAGTGAGTTCTGGTAACGTGAGTAGCGTGAATATGTGCAGATTAAAATGTCCTGGTGCTGTAACTGTAAAAACCTCCTCTCTCTGGCCCCCAAACGCCTTACCGCATGTGCCCTAGTCCTGTGGTACTGAAGACTCCGCTAATGTTAGCTGTTCTTCCCGTGCAGTCACGGGCTGTGACACACAGCAGTAATGCGCTGTCCTTGGATATATATATAGTATATATCTTCTGTATTCCATGTATACTTCTATTATGTTGTCGGTCCACCCGTTCGCCTCGAGTGCACGGATAAAATGGACAGAAATGATGTCAGCATGCCGATGAGGGCTTCTTATGGCTCCGGTGACATCATACGGAGTCACAAGCGGAGCTGTGCTATTGTAGATGTGGGAGAGCTAAGACAAGAATTTCCATGGAATGCTGGTGCAGGGGTAATTCAAAAGGTGGAAAATCCACAGGCAGATACTGTATCCACCAGAAAAAGCGTTACTGAAGGTAAGTAACTTGTTCATCTTGTTCTGACCTACCTTATGTGCGCTCCTTTTGAGCTGCTACATAACTGTCCTCAGACTTTTGACACCCAAAACTGCCTTTTTGGTTGCCATCACCTCTGCTTTCAGGGTGAGGGAGCTTCAGGCTCTTTCATCCGAACCTCCTTTCCTGGTTGTTCCTTCGGACAAGGTTGTCCTTCACACCAGGCCTTCCTTTCGTCCTAAAGTGGTTACCTCTTTCCATATAGAACAGACCATCACTTTGCCCACTTTCTTCCCGTCCCCGCACCCTTCTAAAGAGGAGGAGAGGCTCCACCATCTGAATCCAAAACGTGCGCTTTCATTCTGTCTGTTCGAGGCATGTGGGCTGCTGAATTCATATCTGTGCATAGATCGCCGCCTAGTGTTGGGTCCGGATGATTGCACATTGTTGTCCTGGAAGAGTCTTTGAAGTATCACGGGATAGGTGGCTCCTCCCCTGGACTACAGTGCGCATGGGCATCGCCTCCATCCCCAGATTGTTTTTTTCCGCCATTGGGTTCGGATGTGTGTCGGTTCCCTCTGTCGGAACCGATAGTTGTTAACTCTCTTAACTCGAGACCAAAAGGTCTTTAGGCTTGGCGCCGGTATCGTTTTCGTTCGGGTTACTGTTTTCTTCAGCTCCGAACTCTCGCTGCCCTTCCGCGTGCTGTCTGCGCGGACGGGCCTACACGACGCTCCAGACATGGAACGGACTCCGTTTAAACGGTGCCCGGTGTGCAACGCGAAATACTCGCACCTCGACGTGCACCCAGTGTGCAACACTTGTCTGTCGCCGGACCACGACGAGGCCAGGTGTATGGCCTGCTCAAAGTTCCGGTGCAAGAAGACCCTCAAGATTCGTCGGGCTGCGAGACTCCAGGCCAAAATGTCTGCGCCCCCGCCGGACGACATCTTCGAAGAAGACGTTGGAAGCGACAATGTCCAACAGGTTTTGGACTCTAGCCCTGCGTCCGAGGGGGAGGCCTACGACGCAGGAGACGAGGAGTTTGACGGAGCCGGCGACGAGGTAGGGGACGACGATGAGGCCATTGCCACCGTGGGGGATAGCTCGGAGGAAGAGCATCCCCGGACTGACTCAGGGGTCGACCCCCTTCCTGCGGCCCAGGTCGAGGGATCGCCTTCGGGCCTTACCCAAGACCCCGGTATTAGTCCAGCAGCCCCGCCTACGGGCCCGGCCACGGACATTTTGGAGGTGCCACTCACGTTTACGAAAACGAAAGTGAAGCCTTCGGGATCAACACCTCCGGTTTCAAAACCGAAAGTGAAAGCGGTGCAGATGGCTCTTGAGGCGTCAAAGCCTAAGAAATTCAAAATGGCCGACATGGAGAGTCCCGCCACGATGGCCGACCTGAGGGCCTCAGGGTCGGTGCCGAAGGCGAAGTCGTCCGACGCGGCTGCGTCGGCGCCGAAGATGGTCGCGGTCGATGACCCGAAGAAGGCTTCGAAGAAGCGTCAAGGCGATCCCAAAGCTCTGGCTTCCCCGGCTCCGGCCGTCGGAGCCAAGGACAGTACCGCGTCGACTCCGAAGACGGTGACTCTCGCCGACACCACTCCCAAGTCAGGGAAATCACGTGAGGCGGTCAATCCCTCTCCGGCCCTTTCGAGGAAGGTCGAAGAGTCCCTGCAACGGATTCGGAAGGTCGCGGAGCTTCCCGAACCTGAAGATGGGATGTCGAAGCCCGCGCAGAAGCCGTCGAAGGCACAAGCGCCTATCCGCTTTACCCTGCCGCCGAAGTCGACGCCGAAGGCCTTCGCTTCGAAGCAGGGGCCTGGGGTGCCCTCGAAGGAGGTGTCGACGCCCAAACCGTCTCCAGTGGTGTCTGAGCCTCGGCTCCAGCCACTCGCGGAGGAAGAGCGTCGTGAGGTCATCATCGACGCCAATACTGGGAAACTGTCCCTCCTCAAGAGGAAAATCACCGCGGAGCCGGTGTTGGAACACTTTCGCATTCCTCTCAAACACAAGAAGGACTCTGCGGGTACTTCAGCACCTTTGGCGCCGGCGTCTCCAAGTGACCGGTCGCGTTCACCAACTCACTCCACCGCGGGGGATGGTGACGAGGAGGAGGTCGAGTACAACTATCCAGCGTACTCGGATCCGGAGGAGGAGCATGAACCTTGGTCTGCCGGAGGCGACCCTGAGGACCCGCAGTCGGGTCAGGAACCGCAACTCTTTGCGGCGAAAACTTTGCCAACGGAGGACTCTGCTGCCTTCAACGCTTTGATCGAGAGAGCTGCAGCTAACCATGATGTCGAGCTGCACTCAGATCCTGTGGATGTGGACTTTTTATTTGACACTTTCTCTGTGGCCGAAAAGTCAATCAAAACTTTGCCAATGCTCAAGGGAGTGCTCAAGCACGCGCAGGAGGTTTTCAAGGAGCCCGCTCGGACACGTGTCATCAATCCACGCATTGATAAAAAATATAAGGCAGCGCCCTCGGATCCAACATATATCAAGGGACACTTGCCACTGGACTCTTTGGTGGTGTCCAACGCTCGCAAGAGGGCGAACTCACAGACAACTGGTGACGCTCCTCCCCCAGACAAAGAGTCGAAAATATTTGAGGCCTCAGGGAAACGGATTGCTGCACAAGCAGCTAACATTTGGCGCATCTCAAACACGCAGGCCCTACTTGCACGCTACGATAGGGCTCATTACGACACCCTAGAAGCACTGCTCCAGCACTTACCTGACCAATACAAGGAGGCAGGGGAAATGTTAATTCAAGAGGGAAAGCTCATTACAAACGCTTCCATCAAATGTGCGCTTGATTTTTTTTGTAAATATCTTTTTATTGCAGCTATGATGGATAAATACACAGTACAATTTATGCCATTCCCCTTGATGCTCAGTGTGAGTTCCGCTCCCACTCCCCGGTATCACACAGCCATTCAGCTCGCACCCCGGAGGTCGAGCGGCAGAGTCGTAGGTACCTAGGAAACTGCGTTAGAACATTCTGTGCATGGCTACAGCCAACAAGTGGATGGGAAACGGCAACGCTGCTTTTCGGACCTAACACTCCCTCTCCTCTGTCCCAAGTCCAGTGGAGGCCAAGAGTTCCTGTGCAACTCCCTTGAACATATCCCCCTCCCCTTCCCCTAAACCCCCTCAACTTTTCCTACCCCGCCATCCCCGTCCAGGATTCCCCCCCCCAACTTTCCCTGCCCCCTACCCAGCCCCCCCACCCCCCCAGGCGTGCCAGAGTATCACCTAATTGAACTCTCAACCTTGTCACCAAGATCAGACCCGAAGCATGGTACCAGGATCCGTCTGCAATCATCCGTAAAACATCTCGATGGAACGCAAGGGCAGTGCAATAGCCGAGCGGGTCTATGCCGCCCCCCCGTCAGGCGGGCGTCCCTCTGGAGCCGGGCTATGTACCGGGGATTCCTCCTCCTCCTCGTCCAGGAGCGTGAGATCTAGGACCAGCCCCTCCCACGCCCTGGCCCTCTCCAGTGCCAAGTCATTGTCTATCCTGAGCGCAGCTCGCAGGCGAAGCTCACCCTCACATCTAGCCCATTTAAGCAGTTCAGCCTTCCAGCGCTCTACTACGGGGCCCCGGGACGCCTTCCACTGGGACGTAATGGCCCGCTTCGCCAGGAGAAGCCCCAAGTCCAGGAACTTGCTAGTGACTTTGTTCTTTGATGTGTGTGGGAACCAATGTAGTATGCAATGTGCCATGGTGAGTTGCAGGTCCCTCTCCGTCACCTCCCTCAGGATCTCCACCACCTCCCCCCAGAAGGGCCCCAGCTCGGGACAGGACCAGAACATGTGTCGGAAATCTGCGGGATCCGCCGGGCAGCGCGGGCAGGATGCTGGGTGAGCCGGGAAGTACTTATGTAGTTTATCAGGGGTCAGATACGCCCTATGTAGGACATAAAAGTGCACCAGCTGGAACCTTGCGTTGCGCGTGCCGTTCCGGGCCCCCTCCAGTATACCATTCCAGGCCTCTTCGGGGATCTCAGTCGCCAGGTCGGCCTCCCATTTCGTCTTCAGGGTCAGCAGCGGAGCGGTGGATTCCGAGACCATGCGTCGAGTCAGGCACGTGACCGCTTTGACCGTCCCCGCCATCATTACGACGTACTGACATCCCAGGGACAATGGTGGCTCCGAAATGCCCGCCCCCCAGTGTTTGCGGATCGCCGCCGTTAAAGCCGCATGAAGAAGGAAGTCCCCACCCGCCAGTTCGAAGCGGTCCTGCAGGAGGTCGAAGGGCAACATCACTCCAGTTTCGTACAGGTCGCCTATGGATGACAGCCCCTGCTGGTCCCAACCGCTCAGCCCGCGCCACGAGCCTCCATGCGGAAGCGCCCCGCAGAGTCTAAGCGGGATCTCTGGTGCGTAAGGAACCGCAACACCGCATCTCCGGCGATATCTGTTCCAGCATTTCCGGGCCGTCGCAAACTCCTGGGTGAGGTGGAAGTCCCCCATCGGCAGTCCCAGGACAATCCGGGACAACACCTGGACCGGACCCGCCGGTTCTCCTGCTCCATCCTCCCCCCTCCTGGCCCGAGCCACCCACTGTGTCAGCCATTGCAGCTGCGCCGCTAAGTAGTAGAGCTCGTAGTCCGGCACCGCTAGACCTCCTTCCGCCCTAGGGCGGAGAAGCGTGGCATGGGCCACCCTGCGTCTTCCCGACCCCCACAGGAAGCCGATGACCATCGATCGCAGCCGCCGAAAGTAGCTCGCCGGGATCCAGATCGGGAGGGTCCCGAAGAAGTAAAGCAGCCGCGGGAGGGTTACCATCTTGAGCAACGCCACCCTGCCCATAAGTGACAGTGGGAGCGTGCCCCAAAAGTCGAAATTCTCTCTAGTGTGCCGTATCGCCGTACCGATATTGCCCTCAAGGATATCGGCTCTGTCATGGAAGATCGAGGTGCCAAGGTATCGCAGGCTCCTCTCTTCCCAGGTCACTCCCTCTGTAGTTTGCGGGCATGCCCTCCGTGGGCGGGCCGGGAATAGGTGGGACTTCTCCCAGTTCACTCGGAGGCCCGAGATTCTGCCCAGCGATTGCAGGAGGGCCTTAGCTCCTCGCAGGGAGTCCGTCGAATCCGCCAGGAACATTAGCAGATCATCTGCGTATAGTGCGATGTGGTGGTCTTGACCATAGACGTCCAGGCCCCGATACGCCTGCCCCAGCCGGGCCCGAGCCGCCAGCGGCTCGACGGCCAAGGCAAACAGCAGGGGGGAAAGAGGGCAACCCTGACGGGTGCCCCTGCCCACTCCGCACATCTCAGAGATGATCCTCCCCGTCCTGACCCGTGCCGTCGCGTTCGTATAGAGCAGCCTCGTCCAATCTACGAAGCCTTCGCCCAGGCCCAGCGCTCGCAACACATGGAAGAGATACGGCCATTCCAGGCTGTCGAAGGCCTTCTCCATGTCGACAGCAAACACCACTGCCTCATCCCCGTCGTAAGTGTCGGCCTCTAGTATGTGCAGGAGTCGCCGCACGTTAAGCGCTGTGTTGCGGGCCGGGATGAAGCCCGATTGGTCCGCATGTACCAGCATGGGCATGTGAGGGAGCAAACGCGTCGCCAAGATCTTGCTCAGAATCTTATAGTCCAGGTTGAGCATGGACAGCGGGCGATACGCCGACCTGTCCCATGGTTGCTTACCCGGCTTCAGTAGGGGGACTATCAGCGCCTCTCTCGTGGACGCCGGGAGGCAGCCTAGCCGCCTCGACTCGTTGTAAACCCACGTCAGCCGGGGCGCTAGGAGATCCGTGTAGGTGAGGTAGAATTCCGTCGGGAATCCGTCGGTGCCCGGCGTCTTATTTCTTGCCATGCTTTTGATGGCAACCCGTACCTCCCTCTCCTCAATCTTGTCCCCAAGTCGCTTTGCGATCCCCTCCTCCAGCTCCGGTAGGTCAAGACCCTCCAGAAAGGCCCTAAACTCCTCCGCCGACGGGAGGACCCTGCTGCGGTAGAGCTCTGTGTAGTAGTCATAAAACAATGCGTTAATTCCCTGTTGATCGAACCTCGCCGCCCCCGCCTGGTCTCGGAGCTCAAGAATGACCGAGCTTCGACGGGACGGGTTGGCCAGCCAGGCCAGGAGAGCCCCCGATTTGTCGCGTTCCGAGTGCGCTCGCGTGAGGAAGGCCTTGTAGTCAAAGCATCGGAGACGCTCCACTGTCGCCGCCACCGCCTCTCGCGCCCCTAGCAGGGCCTCGTGAGTGTCCGGCCGCTCAGGTCTCGCCCTCTCTAGTCTCCGCAGGGTCTCGTCCTCTCTCTCGATGTCTTCCAGTAGCGTTCTCCGCACTCCCGAAGCCGTTGCAATGCACTGGCCCCGAAGTACCGACTTGAAGGCGTCCCATTCCGTCGCGGCCGATCCCGCCGTACCCGCGTTCTCCTGGAAATATGCCTCAATGCCCGTGGCAATCGTGGCACGGAAGAGCTGATCGTCCAGCGCCTCAGGGCGGAGCTTCCAAGCCGGGATCTTCGGGCGGAGCTGCGACCAGCGCAGCCGCATGAGGAGCGGGTTGTGGTCCGAGATCGAGCGCGTGAGATACTCACTGTGGCACACCTCCGCGTGCACGTCCTGCGAGCATAGTAAGGCGTCGATGCGGACATGTAGTTCGTGGAGAGCGGAGAAGAAGGAGTAGTCCCTGTCCGACGGATGGTTAGCCCTCCAGGAGTCAACCAGTCCCCACCGGCGCTGCCAGGCCGAGCGCGCGAGTGCAAGTTTACCAGCTGGTGCATTCGGAAGGGGAGGGTGGGATCTATCCAGGTTAACGTCTGCCACGCTGTTAAAGTCGCCGCCCAGGAGCAAGGGTTCCACCAGAAACTGAGCTAGTTTATTGGACAGTTGTGCGAGGAATGCAGGTTGGTCCACATTTGGGGCGTATATGCAACCCAGGTTAAGGTCCCTCCCGTCCAGCTTGCCGCGCACCATTATGTACCTCCCCTCTGGGTCAATCACCTGTTGTGTGCATTGGTAGGGAATCCCCGCCCGCACCCAGATGGCCACCCCCCTAGCATAAGCGGAGTAGCCGGTGTGAAAGACCTGCCCCCTCCAGCGCCGCTGCAGTGCCCTCCCTTCTTTGTCCAGCAGATGGGTTTCCTGAAGGAAGGCAATGTGTATGCCCCGCCTGACCAGGTATGAGTGGATCCTATGACGCCTGTGCATCGAGTGCATCCCCCTTACGTTCCATGTGAGACATCTATAGCCTAAGTCGGATCCCATGGCGAAGTCTGCCAAGCCCCATCCACTCCATTCACTCTCCCGGCAACCCCCCCAGCACGCCTAGGTCCCCCCCCCGTCCCCCCCCCAACCTGCACAATCAAACTACCCCAACTCCCACACCCCCGGACAGACAACCAACGTGGAAACCCCATCCAAACTCAAGAATCAAAAAGCGTATCACTACATAGTAGGGCTGGAGTGGCAGCGATACCGGCTCCAGACAGGTCCGAAGCCCCCCGCCCCCGCCCCACTACCCCTAACAACAATCAGGAGAGGCCCCCCGACTCACCCCGTCCCCCACGGTGCCAGTGCGAAGTCCCGGGGGGGGGCATCCGCATCCCACTGCAGAGCGTCCAGAAGCGGTCCCCCCCCCCCCAACCTACATGTCCCATTATCTTACTTGTGCGGCCAAGGTCTCACGCTCCTCCTCAGCCAAGGATACCTTCCGCTGTCTGGGGTGTCACCACCGGCAGGTCCGTCTCAGAATGTTCGTGCCCACTGCTGGAGCCAGGGCTGAGAGTGCTGTCCTTCGACTGCTCAGATGCGCTGCTGGAGGGGCTGGCGTCCCCCTGGCTGATGGCCGCCACCGCTTGCACCGCCTTGGCTCGCTCCTGCTGCCAGCCCGTTGGGGAGCCAGATCGTCGCGTCGGTGTCCCTTCGGCGGAGTGTCTCCTGGGGGGGGTCTGCGGCGTGGGGCCCGCGCCCGGTTCCCCTCTCGCGTCCAGCCAACTCCAAGCTTCCTGCGGCGTCAGGAAAAAGTGAGTGCGATCCCCATCGACCACCCGCAGCCGCGCCGGGAACAGCATAGCATAGGGCAGGTGCAGTGATCTCAATTTTCGTTTGAGCGCCAGGAAGGAGGCGCGCTGCTTCTGTACATCTCTGGTGAAGTCCGGAAAGACCATGACCCTGCTGTTCTCTATTCTCAGGTCCGGGATTTCCCTCACCCTCCGCAGTATATGGTCTCTGTCTCTGAAGTGCAGCAGCCGCAGCACAATCGGGCGCGGAGGCACCCCCGGTTTGGGGGGACGCGCAGGGACCCTGTGTGCGCGCTCAATGGCAAAGAACGGCGAGAGTCCCTCCGGGGCCACCTCGGATCGTAGCCAGCCCTCCAGGTAGGTGACCGCATCCCGCCCTTCTGCGTTCTCGGGGACCCCCACCAGGCGGAGGTTATTGCGCCGAGAGCGTCCTTCACTGTCCTCTGCTCGGAGCTCCAGGACCCGCACCTTCTGGGCCATTACCGCCAATGACGTTTTGAGCTCCGCCACGTCCCCTGGCAAGGTTTTCAGGGCCACCTCCGAAGTCGTCACCCGCTCCTTCAGTTTCCTGTGGTCGTCCTTCAACAGGCTTAGGTCCGACCCGATGGTGTCCATGCGCTTCTCAAGAGCCTCCCGCGACGCCACAATCGCCTGCATTATGTCCCCCAGAGAGGGATCCCGTGGGCGGGTCGAGCACCCGGCCCCTTCCCCCGGCGGGTCGTCCTCGGCGAGGTGCCCCGGGTCATCCCGCCTCAGGGCCTCGAAGCCTTTCTTCCTGCTGTTGCCCCGCACCATCCTGCCGGTCGGTGATCGTCAAGCGCCCCTGCGGTGGCCACCGATGCTCTCCCTCTCTCCGTCCTTGGTCCGCCTCCGGTCCGCCGTGCCTTCCGACCACTGGGCCTGCGTCTCGTGGGGTCCAGTTCAAGGGCCAGTCTCCGCCGGCGTCGTGTGGCACCAGTGCCCCTGGTCCGGGCACCTAGAAGGCTAAGGCAGGGTAGGCACCGATGAGAACCTGGTCCGCTGTGCTCGGATGCCCCCGGTCAGGCAGACACCTCTTTCCGCCCGGAGCTTCAGGGATTCATGGGGGTGGGGAGTCAGCACCCTGTCTCCTGTTCCCCTCTTCGCCCCCCGTGTGCGCGTGCTGCCAATCCACAGTGGCACAGGCCCCCTGGCAAGGCCGTCGCCGGGATATCAGGACAGGTGCCCCTCGTAGGTCCAGGCCTCCACTCGGCCCCTACAGCCCCACAGACAGTCACCCAGCTCAGGTAGGCGCCTCGTGACAGGGGGGGGAAGGGCAGTCAGTCTCTCAAACTCCGCGCCCCCCAACGCCACCACCAGGGGGTCGGGTCGTTCGTTGTGCGCTGGTCCAGCGGTCCGCGCAGCACCAGGAGCTCTGTCGCCGGCCGCCAACGCGGTCACTCGGTCTCCGCCGGCGCCATCTTAGGGTCAGGCAAGGTCGCCGACTCCCGTCCGTCAGCGTCGCCCGCGAGTGTGCCAGCCAGGTCCCCTCACCTTTGTCCGGTCTCCGGGGCCGTCCGCCGGCCAGCGGTCAGTCGTCACCGCGTCAGGGGGTCCTTCCTCGCCTCCTGGAACCAGCCGCCAGGCACTTCAGGTCAGGACGGCGGCCGCCATTTTGGGCGCTCTCCTCTCCGGGAGCCGCGCTCGAATCCGTAAGTCCAGGGGGGGTGTACACAGGGGCCCCCAGTCCACCAAACTCACCCTGCGCGCCCCCGTTGCCCTCCTATGTACTTTTGGGGGGTCTGGGTGCGAGCCGGGGTTCAGGATATGCGGTGGTGCGAGGCGGGCACGGAGGAGCTCCGGAGTCCCGCTTCCACCTACATCGGCGCCTTAGCCACGCCCCCATCAAATGTGCGCTTGATGTGGCTGATACAGCCTCCAGGGCAATCAACACCAGTGTGTTGCTCAGAAGACATGCGTGGCTTAGGATCTCAGGGTTTAAACCTGATATACAAACAACCATCCTTAACCAGACGGTTAATCCTGACCATTTGTTTGGACCCGAGGTTGATGCGACGCTTGAAAAAATGAAAAAAGATACAGACACTGCTAAGTCTATGGGGGCCCTCCAGTCTCAGCAGTTTCGGGGTGGTTCCTTTCGCCGCTCCAATACCAGAGGCACCTCAAGGGGTCAGGCATCGCAATCCACCCAGTACTACAAGAGCAATACCCAAGCCTCATACAACAACAAAGGTAGAGGTGGCTACAGAGGCAACAATGTCAAGGGCAGGGGACGTGGAAACAACAGCTCCAGGTCCACCGCCGCCAACAAGCAGTGACGTCTTGTCACTGCCCCCCGACCACACAACACCGGTCGGGGGGAGACTCCAGCAGTTCCTGCCCGTGTGGAGATCCATCACCACGGACAGGTGGGTCAAATCTCTTGTCCAGTACGGTTACTGTCTGGAACTTACTTCCACTCCACCAAACATACCTCCAAGAATCCGTCCTATGTCCGGCGAGCACTTGCACTTGTTGCAGCAGGAAGTTCAGGTCATGCTGCAAAAAGGTGCAATAGAGCTTGTCCCACTGCAAGAAAAGGGAACAGGGGTTTACTCCCTGTACTTTCTAATCCCCAAGAAGGACGGATCCCTACGGCCCATCCTGGACCTCAGGCCCCTCAACCGGTACATTCTCTCGGAGCATTTCCATATGCTCACGTTGCAGCAGGTACTCCCTCTGCTTCAACAGGGGGACTTCCTGGCTACGTTGGATCTAAAAGATGCATACTTTCATATCCCCTTGCATCCTTCCCACAGGAAGTATCTCAGATTCACGATTCAAGACCAGCACTACCAGTTCAGGGTTCTGCCGTTCGGGGTCACCACAGCGCCAAGGGTCTTTACGAAGTGCCTAGCGACTGTGGCGGCGCATCTACGACGCCAGAACGTCCACGTCTACCCTTACCTGGACGACTGGCTTATTCAGGCAAAAACAGAGCAGCAGTGCGCCGACCACGTGTCCCGCACCATTCATCTCCTGCACGATCTGGGATTCTCTCTGAACTACCCGAAATCCCATCTCCAGCCCGCCCATGTACAACAGTATCTGGGCGCGACAATAAACACTCTGGCGGCCACTGCGCAGCCAAATTCAGTGAGAATCGCCAGTATCCAAACGCTGATCCAACGATTCAGACCTCAGCACTCGCTTCCAGCGAAGGTGTTCATGCAGTTGATAGGCATGATGGCCTCCTGCATCTCCATCGTCCCGCACGCGAGACTGCATATGCGTCCGCTTCAGGAGTGCCTAGCACGTCAGTGGACTCAGGCTCATGGGCAACTGACAGACCTAGTGTTGGTGAGCGGTCGGGCATACAACTCTCTGCATTGGTGGAATCCACAAAACCTTTGCAAGGGCCGACCATTCCAAGAGCCCGTGCCACAGATTATCCTGACGACGGACGCTTCTCTCCAGGGATGGAGAGCGCATGTACTCCACTACACGGTGCAGGGACTATGGACACTACAGCAAAGGAAGATGCACATCAATGTGTTGGAACTGATGGCAATCTTCATGGCCTTGAAGGCGTTCAAAGTACATCTGTGCAACAAAGTCGTGTTGATCCGGACGGACAACATGACAGCCATGTACTACATTCAGAAGCAGGGAGGCACACACTCTCCACAGCTGTCTCATCTGGCTCAGAGCATGTGGAAGTGGGCCATTCAGAGGAACATCTTCCTCATGGCAGAGCATCTCCCGGGCAAGGACAACCAGATGGCGGACCTGCTCCGCAGGCACAGCCATCAAATGCACGAGTGGGAGATACATCCATCAGTACTCCAACCGTACTTCCAAAGGTGGGGTCATCCAGAGATAGACCTGTTCGCCACAAAGGAGAACGCAAAATGCCAAAGCTTCGCCGCCAGGTTCCCACACCCGCAATCACAGGGCAATGCGATGTGGATGAACTGGTCAGGCAAATTTGCGTACGCTTTTCCCCCAGCACCTCTGATACCGCTGGTGGCACGCAAGCTCAGGCAGCACTCGATGACTCTCATCCTGGTTGCTCCAACGTGGGCTCGCCAACCGTGGTACACCACGTTTCTGGAACTCTCCGTGGTACCGCATCAAAGGCTTCATCTCACTCCCAGCCTTCTGACGCAGAGCCATGGCGACATTCAGCACCCAGATCCGCAACAGCTCAACCTGGCGATCTGGCTCCTGAAGTCCTAGAGTTTGGCTACCTCAATCTTCCTCCCGATTGCATGAACATCATTCGGGAGGCAAGAAAGCCCACTACTAGAGCTTGTTATGCAGCTAAATGGAAGAGGTTTGTCATTTACTGTGTTAACCACGATATTGACCCGTTAGATGCTTCCATTCAAAACATCATTTGTTACCTGTTCCACCTGTATCGGTGCAATTTGGCGTACTCTTCCATCCGCATTCACCTGTCTGCTATGGCAGCATACCTCCAGAATAGGCAACACCTGTCACTTTTTAAGGTCCCTGCTATCAAGGCTTTTCTGGAAGGACTCAAGAGAGTCATTCCGCCAAGGACCCCACCAGCTCCAGAATGGAACCTCAACGTGGTTCTTACAAGACTGATGGGTCCTCCCTTCGAGCCACTGCACTCTTGTGAGCTTCAGTTTCTGACTTGGAAGGTTGCTTTCTTAGTAGCAATTACATCGCTGCGGAGGGTTAGCGAGTTGCAGGCGCTCACCATCCAAGAACCTTTCTTCCAAGTACATGCTAACAGGGTTGTGCTCCGCACTAACCCTAAATTCTTACCCAAGGTTGTATCTCAATTCCATATGAACCAGACAATTGAGTTGCTGGTGTTTTTCCAAAACCCAGAGACGCTGGCGGAGCGGATGCTCCACACCCTTGACGTTAAAAGAGCCTTGATGTACTACGTGGACAGGACAAAAGATTTTCGCGAAACCAAGCAGCTTTTCGTTGCTTTTGCCACACAACACAAGGGAAACGCTATCTCCAAAGCTGGGATCGCTAGGTGGATCGTGAAATGCATTCAAATCTGTTACGCTAAAGCTAAACGCACTCTCACTATCCCACCAAGAGCCCACTCCACCAGGAAGTTGGGGGCCTCTATGGCTTTCCTAGGTAACATTCCCTTAGAAGATATTTGTAGGGCAGCCACATGGTCTACCACACATACTTTCACTAAACATTACTGTGTAGACGTGCACTCCAAACAGCAGGCAGCTGTTGGTCAGGCTGTTCTCAAAACACTTTTTCAGACTGCTGCAGCTGGCACGGGCGCCGCCGCTAATGGAGGGACTGCTATATATTCTATGCACAGATATGAATTCAGCAGCCCACATGCCTCGAACTGCAAATGCTACTTACCAGTATACATCTGTTCTTGGCATGTAGGGCTGCTGACATTCATATCGCCCACCCTCTTCCCCGGCGCCTGTAGCAGCTGCAGTACTCATACACATGTATGTATACATATGCTCATAGCATGGGCATCACTCACACACTTCACTCCATCTCTGCCAATGGCTAAAAACAATCTGGGGATGGAGGCGATGCCCATGCGCACTGTAGTCCAGGGGAGGAGCCACCTATCTTGTGATACTTCAAAGACTCTTCCAGGACAACAATGTGCAATCATCCGGACCCAACACTAGGCGGCGATCTATGCACAGATATGAATGTCAACAGCCCTACATGCCAAGAACAGATGCATACTGGTAAGTAGCATTTGCATTATCGCACAAAACAATTCTGGGTGGATGATCAGCTCTTTGTTGGCTATGTGGGCGCCAAGAAAGGTTGGGCCGTGCAAAAGTGGACCATCTCTCCATGGGTCGTTCTTTGCATCAAAATGTGTTATTGCTTAGCGAAAAAGGAACCTCCAGTGGTGCTGCGTGCCCATTTCACCAGGGCGATGGTAGGCACTACTGCTTTGGTACGTGGCAGCCTTATGGGCTTCATTGCACACGTTC
Organism: Lissotriton vulgaris; assembly: GCF_964263255.1. Classification (NCBI taxonomy): domain Eukaryota; kingdom Metazoa; phylum Chordata; class Amphibia; order Caudata; family Salamandridae; genus Lissotriton; species Lissotriton vulgaris. Next base: position 162,420,755 of record NC_141698.1, read on the forward strand.
ACCAAACATCACTGCCTGGACAACCAAGTCTGGAAAGACAGCTTCTTTGGCCATTCAGTTCTCCATGACTTTCTGGTGTGAACTTAGTTCGCAGACCCGCCTCTGGGGTTGGTATTGCTGGGGTATCTATTCTAAGGTAAGAAATCCATAACTAATAGTCTCTTTCAGATGAACAAGTTACTTACCTTTGATAACGATATATCTGTAAGAGACGTATATTCGTTATGGATTCCTTACCTCCCCACCCATCCTCCCCGTACTGCAAATTGATTTCTAGGGTAAGGGACTTCCTTTCAGGGCCCTAATTTTGTGCACCAGTGGTCAGTGTCTTGCATGGCTCTGTGCATGTGGCATGGAATGTCGCGTAAAGAACTGACAGCGCGCAAGGGCTGCTTCTAAGTAGATAACTCGACGTCATTCTGGCGATCGCGACGCCAACAACGAACGCAGAATCGACCGACGCCACCTACCAACGCGCAGGAGTACTACTGAAGAAAAATTCTCCGGATCCACTCTGACGCCTGGGGGTAATTCTAAGGTAAGGAGTCCATAACCAATACATGTCTCCTACAGATATATTGTTACCGAGGGTAAGTAACTTGTTCTTTTGTCAGACTTCAGATTTGTTCCTGATTTTTTCAATTTACCAATAAGGACATTTTGAGGAAGACGATGACTGTAATCTTTTGTTTAGATATACACAGCACGTGTCAAGCAATCTGACTAATCCAATCCTGGCTGGTTAGGGCCCCTGGCTCCATAATTCACAGCAAACTTTGAGAATTGTTTTTATTAGGCAACTATTTATAACATATGTTGCTCCTTTCTGTAAAAAAAATGTATCAATCTGTCATTTCTCTGTGACCTAGTAGACCAGATGTTAAGTTGGTGCAGAGTTAATATTGATCATTGTTTCAATTGTTTGGTCTGTTCTGAGCAATTAGATCATTCCAACTGCTGACAGACCCTTGTAGTCCAAGTGCCTTATACTAGGGACTGCTACACCAGAGTTAACCCTGAAATGGCTACCCAGGATTGCACATAGGTGGTCTCGCAGCCAAACTCTAGGGTTGTCTTTAGGGTTTCCCCAAGGTGACTGCGACTGGATGTGGACTTCTGCTCTGAAGCCCACTTGTGTCCTGTCAACCCGTGGCACTGTGACATTTAGTTGGTTTATATTCCTGATTTGACACCTTACAGGGAAACGCTGATGAATGTTGGGGTTCATCAATTTAATGGCAACTTCTGCACATGTACCTATTGATCAGTCTTTCTTCTCAGTGATGCTGTAGACTGATATTCTCAGTTTAATTCTCTATTAGCTATTCATGTCACTTCCACAGATGGTGAGATACCTGTGTTTAGGTCTCGGGTACACTCTGCTTTAGCGGTCTATTGTTTAGACCTACTTTTGCCAATATACATTTAGTGGATTTTGCGTCTGACCTTTGATCATGTTTAGATGACTTAGTTGTTTATCTGAATTCTCTGCTCTTGAGTCATTGGCTTTCTTCTCTGTTCTTGTGTTTGACCTGCCCAGTGCATTTCGGTCTCACGTTGTTCGCAATGATTGATTTGTGTCCTTCCATGCTGACTGTGCTTGCAAACGGGGCACTACATTTTTCTTCTGTTTTCAGCACTGCCTGGGTTTTTTTCCCTTTCCCTAATGCGCTCCTTCTCCCCTCCATTCCCCCTGCCACTCCCAACCCTGTATGTTGCCTGAACCGCACCACCAGTCGTTTTTATTTTCTTCTTTAAAAAAAAAATCCTCTGTACTTGTCAGCGTTTACTTGCACCCACCTCTCACCTGCGCTGGCCTTCTTTCTCGGCCCTCCGCATTGCGCCCATTTTCAAATAATATACTATTACTATTCTTTGTAGAGCCTGGCTGCTGCAATTTGCTGCCTGGCGTCTCCCTTCTCAAATACATGTACCACTCCAACACAGGTGTCTACCATTTTGGAACAATAAATTCGAAAAAAACTAAATGTTGGCTGTATCATGACACATGCATGCACACGCATCATGCTGCCCGTTTCTAAAGAGTTACATGCATCGTAATGCATTGTGGCGATCTTTGAATGGGTTTCCTGTCATAGGTAACCCATTCCAAGATTGCTTGGCATGCCTGATTATGCGTCGTGATGCATGCATTCGCATGTCAGTGGAAAGAAGCATTGGAAATTCCAGTAGCTTTAAAGCCTAGACCTATTGGCTTTGGCTGTTTCCAAAGTTACAGTGGACCATGTGATGTGTTCTTTCTAACTCCTTCCCACGGATTTCTAAGCTGAACCCTGTCCCAAGTATTAGACTGAATCTAATACTTTTTGAGAGAATTGCCTTTGATTGGTACCATGTGCCACTATCAGCTCCCTGATACCCCCAGGGTGACAGTGCTGCGCTTTACAAATGATTGATTAAAGGAAACACAGAAGCTTCTTTTCGCCAGGTTATGAGTGAATAGATTATATTTGTTACGAGTACCTAAAGATAGCTCAGTAGTTTGTGCAGCATTCTTCATCACTGCAGTGAAAGAGGTCTTCTCCACTGTAACGTGCCCTTATCAGGAAGGCTCTGTCCAAGGAGCACAAATCGCACTCTGTTTTTTCGGTCCAAGAGAAAGCGAGTCCTGCAAGTTCCTGAGGCATCACAAATACAGCAGATGAAGAGTGCTCCTCCACAGCCCTTTCACCACCTCTAAGGTCGCGGTCCTAGTCGAAGCACACGTTAGTCACTTCTCTCCTCCTTGACTCCCACAACCTCTGTAGATCCTACATTCGCACAGCAACGGCCTTCTGATTGAGAGATGGGTGGCGTCTTTGATCCAGAACAGAAGAAAATCAGATCAGTCAAGCTGGGGAAGTCAGGTCATGTTGTACCCTATTGAGAAAGAGCACAAGCGTGAACTCTTCGCTGATGATGATGCATGACTGATGAAAGGTTCACCTGGCACCTGCTCTACAATCTTATAGTAGTTGGATGAACTATTCTGTAGCGAAGAATGATATTGGACACTGAGACCCTTTGATTTAATAGGTTCTTTCCCAAAGCAATGCTTAAGGAATGTCTGTGCGTTCAAAAGTAATGGAACTGATACGTTTATAGATATAAATTACTTCCTACCACTGCGCCCTCTCCAAAAGCCAATGTTTGGAACTGGAGACTTCACCAAAGGGTGATTTGGTACAAGTCTCACTTGTATTAGAGGCTTTGAGGATACACTACTTGGGACTAACCCTCCGAGCTTGGCCAGTGCAATCACAGATCCGAACTTAGATAAGGTGAAGGTTCCACTGTATTCAGCGTTGCTATTGGATAACACACATAATGACTGAGGATGTGAACGATTAACTGATTTGAAGTGCTATCAAAATAGTAAAGGTATGAGTTGCTGGGTGCACATTTGTCACACGCATTAGATGTTTCAAGAACAGAAAACAGGTGTTCCAAGAGGGCCACCAGAATAGAGCGAGGCCTTCACTAAAATTCTTCCAGACAGGGCAGACCATCCAAAACAAGAGGCAACCCCTACTACTCGCTTTGGGTAATCGCAGCTGAACTCACTCCTGGTGCAAAGTGTCTCCTTGCTCTTTCCCGACTCGGAGAGACCTCTTACAAGGCGTGGCGTCTGTAAGTGATATCTGCATGTCCTGGCCTTGTCTCCTTGTTTTATCTCAAGACCTTGTCCTCGGGAATGGGCGATATGCATTTTTTTTTTAGCATTCACACTGATTATACACGCGCTTTATTCATACTTATTTTCTTTGGCCAAAAAGACATGGTGTCCTTTATCATCTTAGACCTCCATCTCTTTAATGTACGAAAATCCCCCCAAAAAATGTAAGATCACTGCCTCGCCCCAGATTCTGTCCGTGTTTGCGATGAGGAATCGGCTATGTGCCGCAGACATGGACGAAGCATCCATCTCTAACAGCAGCAGAGAAAGTGCCCTAGCAACATCTGGATGCGCGCATCCCGCAAAAACAAAGGAATCTTATCTAATTCTGGTAAGTATCATGACAGAGCTTGAAAATATCTATATCGCGACTTTGAGCGTTAGACGTAAATGGGAAGAAGTTGTAGCCACTCTGCTAGTCGTACAGAGAAGCCACGGAAGGTGTCGGGTGGCGGCTCATTCCAGGTCCCCCACCCCCCTCTATTCCTTCCGCTGCTGACCTAAAAGGCGGTTCGGTTGGGCCTGGCTTGGACCCGTTTGTGGGTGCGGGGATTACAGGTAAATACGTCCAGCAGCTTTTCACTTGTTTAATGCACTTAAATTCGCAACACGCTGTCGATGACAGTGTTTACCGGAGTGTACATTCAATAGCTGCTGAATTTCAAAAATCTACTCGCAGCTGCTGTGTTCGAGCCACCTATCGGTTTCACTCGCGCTTCATGCGCAGTATTAAATAACTAAAAATAGATTGGGACGCTCCATTATCTGACTGTAAGTAATGCTCTCGCTCCCAGACAGCACGAGTCCTCCAAAGTGTAATGAATAAAGATTTCATTTCATCAAGCATAACGTGGCAAATAGACCCATTTCATCCGCGCTCGTGCTAGTCAAAGTGCAAGGATATACTGCGCTTCCGACATCTCAATAGTGAGTGCCTTGACTAAGAAGGGTGAAATGACTCGAGTGCCATAACACTGGATAACATGGGATATGCCCAAAACACTTATGTCGCTGACAGGGTTATTTCTCCCCCAACTGCAATGCCATCTGCTGGGGGAGGAATATGAGTCGTCGTCCCCCCCAGGACCGAACTGAGGCCGTGGAGGAATGCTACAAAATGGCAGCCAGTGGACCCTAATGCAGGCCTCCCCGAAGGCCTTGCGGCTCAAGCACCTTAACCCTATACCTGGTCCTTAGCCCTCCAAGGCTGCGCATGGCTCTCGTAAGCGTGGATGGTGGTATTTTTCTTCAGCTCTCGCCTTCAGTGTCTTGGTGCGTACATAGCTCCTAGTGATGACCCCGCTGGTGTGGTGCGTCATCTGCTTGAGATACCAATGGCAGGATATGTTCTGGTCTTGGCACAGCCGCCTCAGCCGTCCACATGGCGGCCGTAGAACATGCGAGGATGAAGCCGACAATGCTTTGCTTGTTGTGGGGCTCTGACTTAGTAATAGGAGCTTTGTGCACGCGCCTGGTTGTTAGAAGTTGTTTTTATTAGAGTGCAGAGCAACGCCAAGAGGAAAACGCCAAGAGGAAGGCCTCTGTCACGAGAAGGAGGGCACCCCAAGGAACACAGTGCGTTCAAATAGAGGAGGGGGAGTTTGTTAATGTTCGACATACCAGGGACGTGGCTTCAGGGAGGTGTTTGGGAAGCGACATCCTGCAAATAATTTCATACTTGTCCTGGTAGTTGGGTCGGGGGGCCCGAGTCGGGTCTGCTATGTATGGGTCGGTTTTTCTGCCAAGAATCAAACACATTATAGTGACCTTTGAAATAAAGCAGGAAGAGAGAGCCACGGAGCTATACATCTGGTGGCTCAATTTCAATCTGTGAAACCTGACAACCTAGAATAAATATTGGCCTACCTGCTTGTCCAAATTGTGTGATCCTAAGCAAAAAATGTCTTTCACAGTCTCCTTTTCATTTATTATTACACGTGACACTTTTAAAAACTTGTGTTCAGGATTTGCGCTGTACAAACGCCCCTTGTGATTGATTAAATCGACGGCAATATTGCTTCATCAATAAAAGGCCTCTAGTCCATGTTTAGAGTTTACATGACTACAGACCTGCTTTTTAGTTCACAAATGGCATTGTTTTTTGGGAGGGGAGCCATTTATGTTTCTATAATCATGTTTAAAGCTATCACTTTCAATAAATGTCTGTCTATGCAGTGATATAATCTGATATACTGAGGCGAAACTCTTCTGCATTTTAAACATTACACTTTTTTAAATTTTAAAGAGACTGGATAATACTTTCGAATTGTTTGTTGTAGGTATATACAAGCTAAAAGGTGCTATTGATTGTATTGTTCATGGACTCTTAGAACCAAGCTAGATCACTGGCATGGCTCTGGCTTGGCACGCTCTTTTAATTTGCTGGTGCACCCACCTCTAATTGCAACTCAGGCTTAGTACATGGGGTTGTCAGTCACTTGATCAAATGCTTTGTAAAAGGCGAGGATGGAAACTTGGAGTCCTGCGCCAGTGTGACCACCATTAAGGCTTCTCGAGCAGAGACAAACAAGAGTGTGTGCAATCAAAGTACATTTAAAACAAGTGGTCCCAGAGCAGGGGCTCCAGGCGGTTGTGCTGTACAGGGAGAACTACCAGGCTCAGGTGGGGCAAGTAGGGGCGTGGGAGGATTCCTGACATGGTGGTTGGGGGTCTGGGGGCCGTTTGTTGGGTCTGTTATGTACCTCTTGATTTTCTCATCCTCATTTCACTAATAACTTTTAAGTTGTTTATTTATGGAGCAAATACTTAAATGTGTATAGTGACCGGTATACAAAAAAAAATAGTAAATCTGCCTCAGTAGAAATACTCTTTGAAGGGTGCAAACGCACACTTTTTAAAAATTCACAAACATTGGAAAGCTGCACCAGTCTCAGGTTTCCAGGCATACTACAGGCAATCAAATGCACAGAGGTGACTAGATGAACGCTTGTAAATAGTCTAACCAGTGGAAATCGCGTGGGGTTGAATTCCAACCCTTTGTTTTTTGCCACTATGCCACTCTAGACGGAGGCCCAACTACCCACCTAATGCAAATCAGTACTGACCTTGTTCCTCATAGAAACAGCCCATCCTGCCCCTTGGTCATCTTATCTCTCCAAGCTGCAGCCCCCTGCATTTTTAGTTAGGAAATTTGTGGTTCACGCCCCCTGAATCTCACTGACAAACCTACACTCCTGGTCATACCTTCAACAGCTCATCAAGGATAGTGACTAAGCGCTGTATAAATGTGTGTTTGGTGATGTATTGAGAGTGGGTGGATGTTGCTGGAGGTAAAGTGGAATACTAGTATAAACTAACAGTTGTGAAAGAGGGATTGGGGATCAAGGAAGAGGAAAGATGTAGATCTGCTACCTGGAATGAATTTGACTCTGGACTACCCTCCGGTCTCTTGGATTGTTTATTCCATCTTCACAGTCGCGCAGGCTGGGCTGAGGCTTATTCAAAACAGACCAAGTGTAGGCCACAACTGGGGTACCAAGGAAGCAGATAACACTAGAGGCATAGGTACGTTTTTCTAAAGTTGTAACAAGTCACTCATTTGTAAATCATCCCTACACAATCCCATATATACTGACTTTGCATTAAAAATGAGCCATACACATTATGAAGCGGGTGGGGGGAATGTGGTATTCCCTTCTGTGTCGTAGACCTCGGCCCACCCTTTTTGTTCCCAGCAACACTTTCAAGAATCTGGTCATTACATGTAGTTGAAGCAATGAAACTTGTAATTTCCCTGCAAAAGTTATGTTATGTTATGTTATGTTATATTTACTTTTGTATAGCGCGCGGCTACTCAAAAAGAGTGTCCCGGCGCTTTGAGTAAGGAGGGCTACAGCACAATAACATAACACAATTAAAAGAAGAAAAAGACCACAGGCAGAAAGGACACACAACAGCAAGACGGCCTACTGAGTAAACAACCAGGTTTTGAGACCTTTTCTAAAAGCAAGTAGGCTGGTGGCTCCCCGGAGTGTGAGCGGCAGAGAGTTCCACAACTGTGGCGCCAGTAGTCCAAAGGAGCGACCTCCCAGGCGGGCTCTCTTCACTCGTGGGACAGCCGCCAAAAACAGGGATTCCGACCTCAGAGAACGAGCCGGATGGTAAAAGGCAAGTCTCTTTTGGAGGTACTTTGCTCCCACCCCATGGAGGGCATTATAGGTCCGGGTCAAAGCCTTAAAGGCAATCCGCTTGCGGATTGGAAGCCAGTGCAATAAGTACCCTATTTTCAGAAATTAACATGCTGATGTTTGTGGAAAAACTAACTTATCTAGAAAAAAAGGAAATATATATTTGGCTGCGAAATTATTGCATTTTTTAGCAACTGAGAAACTTATGTTTAGGAATAAAATAATTGCTGTTGCAAAAGATATTTCAGGCTAATATTTGAGCGCAAATAGTCGGAATTGAGGACTTGACTGAAGATGCTATTTATCGTTTTTGAAGATTGGTGATATGAGGATATTTCGGTCTGCATGCCCAGGCCAACATTTCACAGAAAAATTCAAATCGCCCCTATTTTTTAAAATTAATTTGGAGGATTGAACCCCTTTAAATAGCCTTGAGGAAAGTCGAGTTTGCCCGGTGCGCAATGAAACGCCTTCAGGATTACCTGCACAATTTGCACTTTTGCTAAATCCAAGTGAAAAGTATGCTACAAAATCTACCAATTGGCCCACTTCCCCCCAGACTTTTAATGGAAGAAAATCAAAGTCTCTCATTCCCAAAGCCCTTCTGCCTAGACCAGACTTGCTTCCATTGCTTGCAAGGACACCATTCGGGCCTATTATTAATGCCAACCACTTTGAAAATTCACTGCCTCTCACTGACCTTGGCTGTATTTAGATGTCTCTTGTAGCCTGAACACACCGTATCCTCCAGAAGTCTTTTGGCCTTATTTAAAGCTTGGCAGATGCTGGACATCCTCCAAAAGGTGGCAGATATCCTTTCCTCTGTACTTCGAGTGCATGGTGGCCCTGTGCACTCCAATTAAGGCGGACGGGGTGTCCACCAAACTCGAAGTATGGCCCTTTGTCTTACCCCAACATAAGCCTTCTCTCAAAACATGGCTGGGTGGAATCTAAAAGCTCTCCGCCTTACCTACAGGTTTATAGCATGAAACTACTTTACTGAAGATACTAGTGATTTTAATCATACGTTGAATATAGTGTACTGCTAAGACAGTGGTTCATGTGTATTTAGAATATTGGAATGGTGAGAGTGCCATTGAAGACAATTGAGTAGCTCTGGGCTTATAATGGCTTGTATAAGCCCGGAGCTCCAACATTCCAATGTTTGTCTTCATGTTTCTCCCATTTTATTTGAGAACATTCTACCCTCAGTGGGTGGAATGTTCTAATAGATTTACAGCCCTTCTGCCTCTGGCTATACCAGTTGTTAAAGGCCCTCTTCCTCGTTGTAGGCCTTATAATTCGGGTTCAGGCCTTTAACAACCGGTGTAGCCCTCAGGAGCGGGCTATAATAAATAAGGGGCAAGGCTTGTGATATTTCTCAGAAGACCACTACAATTGGCACCATCTACTGTCCCTGGCAGCCCTACGTGATGCGAATACAGACGCTACCTGCAAACCATCACACTCCCTCAAAAGTGATAATTGGGTCTATTCCAGGCCACTCAAGGCTGTAAGAATAGCCTTGCTACCCTGGTGTTGCTATTTCTTTTTAACATATATTGATTTGTTCAAGATATAGCTGATGTGCTGTCTAAAATTAAACACACAGCGCCACCTTATTGTGAAATGTCATAATATTGTGCCAATGTTAAGAAATAAGTGCTGGTGGCGAGCGCTGGCAAACATTAGCACAATTTAAGCTTTGACCTAAGGTTCCCACCAGCATCTGTTTCTCCGCGTAAGGTTCTTCTTGAGGGTTGCTTTTGATCATCATAGAAGATGAAAGAGTTCGGTTTTATCTAGGATGGTCACTATTTGCAGGTTTGTGATGGAATGGTGCAGGCAGGAAATTCGTGTGTACCATAAATGTATACAGACCAGTTATTTGCCAGAAACCGTGACATTATACACGTATGTTCACTCATTTGCAATGCTGTAAAAAGCTTTGTGAACCTGTCAATCACCCTTTGATGACATAACTGGCAAAGGACGAGATGACGTTCCCTAAAGAGAGCACACCTGCATTAGTTTCCCTCTTCTGAACAGTTGTGGGGAGTGGGACTTGGGTTTTATATGTCTTTTCCATGCTGCTGTTTGTGTGTGTGCCTGTTCTGATGTCTCTGCATGCTAATTGTCCTTTGTTCGCACACACTCCTCTTTCTTGCTGTCGGCAAGTGGTCAGGACCCGTCTACAAAGATGGTGCTTAATTTGCAAAATAAATACATGAAAAAAGAATAATAAAATAATTGTGGGCCACAGAGTTTTTCTTGGGCGCCCCTCTCTGTTGGTGATTACCAAGGTTGCCCAATCTTGAGTCAGCCTCATTCCTCTTTTTTCCACCCCCTTCCTTCTCACATTTTTTCATGCATGCTTTCTTCCTTTGTCATGGTGCTTCTACCTTCCTCTTCCTCCACATGCCTACTTATTTTACCTTTCACTCTCTTGCTCTGGGTCCAAGGATGGAAAAGCAGTCATTCTCCTCAAAAATGAGTGCCGGTGACCTCGACCTGTCACCTGGCCACAAATTAACAAGCATTGGCAAAGCCAAGATGTCTGGGCTGGCCCCCAGCCGTTTGGCTTGGTCAGTGTATTGTCATTGTTTTTGCAAATCTTTGTTGGGGATGCCCATCAATTCGGTCCTCATCAAGGTAAAAAAAAAGGGGGAAAAAACATCATCGGCTAAAACAGAAATCTTTTTGGTTTCAAAAAACACTGATTAGCATAGTAGTCCTTCACGCTTCATGAAAGGGCAGAATGCCCTCACTCAGTGAAGTTAGCCAGTTGCTGAAGGGGGCTGACCCACTGCCCCATGCTGTAATGGGCGGAAGAGAAACTCGAATGGCACAAGATCAGACAAATGGATGAAGAGAGCTATCTGAAAGTAAGTATATTATGGGTATAATTCTACTAAAATGAACCCAATTTTTGCTAACCCCAGACCTAGAACCTGGACGGACAAGATATACCTCGGCGATCTGTAGGAGTCTGCCTATTAGTGCACTGTGATCTCATTTGCTGTCAGAAGACAACAGAGCTTTATCTCTCATATCAAAATGTTGTCTTTTTCAGTTGATTCCAATGACAATCTTTATGGCGGAGACACCAAGTTCCTGAGTGAAATAAACCGGCTGTGTGAGACGGTGATAGGACAGGTCTTGGACCATCTGAAGGCCCTGGGGAAGGATGAGGTATGGAGTTTTGCATGACTTGCATATTGACATAGAAACATCATTTTGTTTTTTTACTTGCACAACTGAAGAAACAGCCGCGGTTTTAGCTCACAGAGGAGCCCTCTCCAGGGAACGAGAGTAAACATTTGCAAAGCCGCGGGCCTTTTATGGTTCGGCGTTTGTTCTGAATTCAAATTGATTTTTCCTCGTCCTGTTGTCGCCATTAAAGGATTTCATGTGCTCATGCAGCGCGTTTGTTCCAAATTAGGTTTGCAGTTTATTCTGAGGCAAAATTGAATTCGCTGTCTTGTTTTTGTATTACTTATCGTTGCAAATGCATTTACTCATCAGAAGAGGCTGCCTTAACTGCAATTGTATGCCTGCTATTTAATTATATGACTAATGGCGTGGGCGAGATGGTCTGATCCCTGCTGGCAGATGCCTGATCACTGTACAATAAGGAAACTGCAGACCCATCACTTTGGCATTACATTAAGAGTAGGCCTGTATTTTCAGATAAATGAACATTATTCTGCAGATACTTACTTTAAAAAAATCCACCTGCAAAGTCAAGGATCCAGGAAGCCTTTTTACTGGCACGTGTCGCAGAGGCACCTTGCAGCACCAATCAGAAGTGTCCTCACCCAAGAGTATAAATAGCTCTGCCCCTCCCCTACTCAGTTTCTCTTTCTCCACCACTTGGCTCAGAGCCCCAAAATACTGTTTTTAATTGCTTACAATATTTCCAATAGTGTGTAACATTCTGTGGTTGGAGTAAAAGTCTGAATGCTGATTCGACTTATAACAGGTGATGGTGAAAGTACGTGAAGGATGGGGTGAGAAGCGAGATTGTGGGGAGCAGCTTAATGGTTTTTGGTTTGTTAAGGATGAGCTGGCTGTGTTTAATGGCTTACTTATGCGGGGTAGCTGGTTGGTGGTGCCTGGAGATTTGAGAGACAAACTTGTGGCCAATGCTCATGCAAGTCATATGGGCATTGCTAAAAACCAAAGAAAGGATCAGAGAGGTCTACTGGTGGCCTGCCATGGATGTGCACATTGAGAGAGTGGTGCGAGATTGCTCCCAGTGTGCAAGTAGTGACAAAATACTAAAGTGTAGGACACATCCTATGGTTATCAGAGAACAAGCGAGTGGTCTGTGGGTCAACATAGCTGTAGACATTTTAGGTCCAGTTAAGTTGGGGTCTCAAAATCGTTATGTTCTAGTCTGCCTTGACATATTTTCCAGATGGCCAGAAGTTAAGATCGTTAATTCTGTTGAATTTGGTGCTGTAATTAACTTACTGGAGGACCTGTTTGAGAGGGAAGTGTTTCCAGCCTCGATATTGTCTGACAATGGTGTTCAATTTACCTTTCTGGTGGTTGAAGAGTTCTTGAGAGAGAGGCACCAAACATAAGCGGGCTGTGTTGTATCATCCTGAATACAATGGCGTGGTTGAAAGGTTTGTAAAAGTTCTGAAGGAAGCAATGCATTTATCGTTGGTTTCAGGAAATGACTGGGAAGAAGCTGTAAAGAAAAAAGTGTGTGAGTACAGGTTCACTCCACACTCCTCTACAGGAGTTGAGCTCTTCCGGTTATTCAAAGAGAGACCGGCCAGCACTGAGGTGATTGCATTCTGGGTCACTTCTAGAAGGAAGGAGGCTGGAAGCGGTGTGGACTGTCCAATGGGATGGAAAGAGAGAGTTGAAGAAAATGCAAAAGAGGAAAGAGTGCTTTGATTTGAGGAAGGCTGTGAAGAAAACGGATGTGGGTGACTGGGTTAGGGTTAAACTACCAAAATGAAGTTTGGGTAAATCTAGGTTTTGGCAGCCCATTAAGGTCATCAAGCTTTTGGGTAATGCAGTCAAAACCCATGATCAGAGTTTGGAACCTCAACAGAATTGTCAAAAGCCAACCGCAAGGTGTGTATGGGGAAGAGGTTCCTAATACACACGCAGAAGGAAGAAAATCCAGTAGAATGAAGAAGGTTCCTCTTCGCTTACAGCATTGTTCTGTCCCGTAATGTTTATACGTCATAGGTGTTTAGTTGACAGGATTGTGTTTGTTTTGCATCATTTTTCTTTATTTTGTTTCTTTTGTTGTTTTGGGTGTTGTGAAGGGCGAGGTGATGTGGTGTTCTATTGTTTGCTTTGTTCACACCTTTGTTGCTAGGGGTTCATTATGTATGCTAGAATGTACGTTGATGTCAGGAATGTTTCGGTTTGAAGTTACACAGTTGGAGCTTGGACCTTGAGGATGAGGTCTCTGAGGATGTCCTTATAATAAAGCAACTGATTCCCACCTTTACAAGCACTGCAAGTCTTGTTTAAGCTGTGCACTTATCTCACATTCTCTTCAAGCTCCGTCTAGTCAAAACTTGAGGCAAAGCCTTCCCACACTTTAAGTGGAAGTTAAGTCAGTTAGCAAAGCCTTTCTTCTCGAAGAAGTTGGTCCTGGTCCATCGAAACACCATACTCCATGCCTCTTCCAAAGACCCCAACGTCTGTCCTGAATATCTTGGCTGTCGGCCATCTGTTCCCCATCATCTGTCTCCCTCTTTCCAGCAGCACCCTGGAAATATAGGTCAGGAAAGGGCTTTAGGATCCCTTGGAGCTGCGTCACATCCTGCACAATCATCAGACCAGGTGTAGGCCTATGATTTGCAGTAACCCGACTCCGGCTCATATCAGAAAAGAACCGTTACTTTCCTTGGACCAATACACACGTTGATCCCCATTATTCCTCCACCTGCCAGCAGCCCATGGCAGTGTGGACTAAAACAGACTGATGAGAACCCTTTAGGAATAAAATGCGCTGTCTGGATCTGTCCTCAAATGGATCTGATCTTTCCTGTCGTACCCAACTGCAAAATGTGGATTCTGCAGTTAGATCAGCATTATTGCATTTGGGATGCATTGTGTCCCAAGATTCACCAGTATTCTGTTTACTGTTAATTACCTACAGGAGATGTTGGTGGATCCTCCAAAGCAGTACCAGTTGAATCCCAAAATAGGCACTGACAGAACCCTAATGTTTTTCCATCACCCCTTGGGGAAAATCGATGGAACTGTGTACAAAAAATATGAAAGTATTATTTTTTTTAAAATTATACCACTATTTCTGATGGATACTCCTAACCTCCGATTCATCCCATTTAGAATATTTCACAAGCGTTGGACTGGATCTTGAAGTTTTTCAAAGCAGTATTCCCACATGCAGCTAGGTGACGCTGTTCGGTTCCACTTTGGAAGTGATGAAGCGTAGCCATATGTAAGCACCACACCTCTATGCTGACGTCCATTCTTTTCTTTTCACCCCTTCAAACATGAATCCAGAGCTGCATTCCTGCTTTTGAAGGTTTTTAATAAGAAATCTAATGTGCAAGCCAGTGATGTCTACTTCAAAAGCTAAAGACTTTAAACCATGTAGTGAGTGCAGAAAACAAATGTATGTCACATCAGCACAAGGTGTAAATTAGGTGTTTGAGCTTGAGGCACGGCTCCAAGTCATGAGATGAGTGCCTCCTCATGCACCTGAAGACGATTGGGACGGGGAAGCTGTATATTGCAGAACACTGGAACAAGTCCCGGACATCACATATGCTTTCTCTCACACCTTATCGAGTACCTGTTCCTGAGGCCTCTCCTGCGATAAATCTACTTCACAATTCAAGTCTTCCAGTATGTCGAAGTACGAGCTGAAACGTAAGACAAAGCAGGACATGACCCGTTCCTCAACTATCTTATCTACAGAGAAGTTACAAGGGCGTAAAGGTGCCAATCCATCTTTCTCCCAATCTCCAATTGAGAAGCCCGTTTCACAGCTGATCCAGATTCACCCCGAGTTCACCGATCCATTGATGATGCTGCAGCAGTTCAAGGCCTTTTAGGAGGCCATGCTGTATATCTTTAAAGTATACAAAAATGTGATGGATGGAATGCTTGAATTAATCTTAGCCACTGGTAATTCCTCACCGCATCCCAGTCTATTGTTATTTTGAACACCGTGCCACAAGTAATTACCAGTGGCTGAGATTAATTCAAGCATTCCATCACTTTTTTTGTATACTTTGTGTCCAAACTTTATATGTTGCCGTTTCCGCGTAAAAAGTCTTACTAGGAGATCCAGTCTGGTGGGAGTCCTGTCCGCCTTTCCACCCCTGCCTCTCCTGCCCAGAGTCCTCCTAGTGCTGGGCCAGGAGAATGTGGTAGCCGGCACCACCATTTGGGCATGAGCGTCTGTCCTCCGATCAGGATTTTACTTTGGGGTGGGGGGTCCTTTTTCCCCATCAGAAGGGCAGGGTTCTGCTCATGAAACCGCTCAATTTTCACCTCCATGCATTGAGATTGAGCAGCAGCAGTCGACTGTGTTTGATCCACCACCTGAGAATGTAAATGTCACCCTTGCTGCCAGTAGTCCCTCTACAAAATCCATATACACTGGGGACCCTAGGAACAACATTTTGCAAGTCAAACTGTCAGACATTGAATTTTTTTTTGTCTGTTTTTGGCTCAGCAGGACCTTGCTTTGGGCGCTATTAAAGGCTGCCAGCCCTTTCTGCATATTTGCGTTCTCTAGACCAACTGCCTATGTTTAAATCACCTGATTTGAATTATTAAAGGTTTGACACACGTTTCCTCCCAAACCATTTGTGATGCCACAGTAACATTTTTTTAAACGTTTCTCCTGTGCACTCCCTTTTTGCCTATGCACAGCCGCTTGTTGTGTCTGCTCACTCCAAAAACTGTTTTACGCATAGTGTTCACTTCAACTTGTCACATTAGTGAATTTAGGGCTCTATTGGTGCACCAACCCTTCAGCCCTTTTTCCAGACAAACTTATGCTTAGGACTTGGGCGGTCTTCTTGCCCTCTTCCATGTTGGGTTGTCCAGCACACGCTCTGCGTTCTTTGCCCCTCCTCTCCCCTCGAAAGAGAATGAGTTGCTCCATTGGTTGGACTTGGAGCCCAAGCAAGCTTTAGGCTTTTGCATTGCTCGTATTAAGGACCATTGGGTGTACAATCAGCTTTTTGTATGGTTCTCCAAGGCAAAGAAGGAGAAGGAAATGCAGAAGAAAAATCTGTCAAGATGGATAGCCTTCTGCATTGAGAGCTGATATGCATTGGCCAAAAAGAAGTCTCAGGAATGTCAGAGAGCCCATTCCAACATGGCTAATGGAGCAACCAGAGCGTAGGCAAACAGAATGCCTGTTCGTGACATCTCTCAGGGCGTGACATAGGCGTTGGTGCACGCGTTCAAAAAGGCTACTACTTTGACAACCAGGTCTAATGAGAAGGGCAGTTCTTGTTTTTTGTCCTGCAAGATGTTCTAGTCTGAGACCTCCTCACAGACCCTCCCCCATCAGCAGATACTGCTTTGATATCTAGTTTAAAGGTGAAGAATCTACGGTGAGAAACATCTATCAGAAGAACAAGTTACTTTCGTTCAGTAACGCTCTTCCTGGTGTATACTTTTAACTATGGAAAAACAGAAAGAGTCCACTCTGAGTTGCAAAATATAGTGCTAACCTTCCAAAAAGTGACTAAACCCAAGCGCACCGTTTAGTTACTAGCATGGGAGAAACAATACATTTTCTAAAGTAACCCTCACCCACCAAAAGGTCCCTTGGTGGCATGCTTCATAATCTGGTTCTTTCCGCCCCACTGCGAGACCGACGGATACGTGGGAGCACTTTTAAGTGAAGTGAAGTTTGTGTTTGGTGGAAGAGTGGAAGGGTCAGAAGTGAGTGAATTAAAAAATACCTGGCTTTGTGGAGAAACTAAACTTTAATGCTCCCTTTAGCTGGTACTAAAAGAAATGGGGAATAAGAAGGAAAAAGTGTTTTAATGAGCAGTTCCCTCACAGCCTGCCCGTGCCTCAGTCGACAGCTGATCCCGATTCACCCCGAGTTCACCGATCCATTGATGACGCCACAGCAGATCAAGGCCACGGGCAGGCAGTATTTCCTTGGGTGAGCGAGATGCTTTGACAAATGGTTGACAATAAGCCCATCTCCCTCCTGTGTTGAAGCTCAAGGGGTTCAATTAGGCAACCTAAAAAATGGTTAATTAAGAAATGCGTATTTATTCTGTTATGATAAATTACCAACTAGGTATATAATGAATGTATTGCACAGTGATTGTATATTACTTTAGAACACCCAATAGGCTAACGGCACTAAGCAACAGTCAGAGTGGTAACCGGGATCAATATACTAGGTCCTGAAGAGAAGCTATGGGGTAGGTTTCGAAACATGTCGACCAGTGAGGGAACTGCTCACTAAAGCACTTTTTCCTCCTTATTCCCCATTTTTATTAATACCAGCTAAAGTGAGCATTAAAGTTTAGTTTCTGCAAAAAGCTCTTGGCTGCTTTGTACTGCTTCTTGGTTGTATATTGGTGGTATTGCTTGAACATAACATGTACTTCTCTGAGGATTGCCTACTGCCTGCTCCATAGCTTCAAGGGGTTGAGCAGAAATGTTCTAAGAACTGGGTTTTGACCAAATCTAATTGTGTTTATTGTTGGTGAGGGTTGCACCCTCCTAATTAATAACTCACTTTGTGACGTTCATAGGGACATTACAAAGGGAAGAAGCTTAGGACGCCTGTCCTGGGCTCTCTAGGTAGAACCTTGACTTTCAGCCTGCAAAAATAGAAGAGCAGAAAATTTGTAGTTCATAGTAAAATGAAAGCAATTTCAGTCTCAGCAGTAGAGGTGCTTTGCAGAAGTTGGTCAAGCCCAATTATTTTTGGGGTGGGGGAGAGAAAGAGAAATGTCTCACAAATGTTTGTGTATCTGTCTCTTTATTTGTAGATTTATATATCCACTGAACAACTAAAGGTTACAGGGACGTTATTGTTAGGTTCAGACTTTACACAGGCAGGGGCAGTGGTTTCATCTGTTTCCCTGCCTGCTTCAGGGAAACAGTCTGCTTCCAGTGGGTGTGAGCATTTTTTATGCTTCCACCCGCTGAGAGCGAAGTTAGTGTTTGCTCTCGCTTTGCGGGATCTTTGAAATTGCTCCCGCCAAGCAAGAGCAACTACAGGTTTCCCTGCCTTCACCAGTGTGGGTAGGGAAACTGGGATGTCCCGGGGGTAGGCACCAAAATGTTTTTCCCCAAGCCCCACCAAGCTTGTAACATGATATACCAGTTTCACTTTCTTGGCTGTTTCTTTCTGAACTTTCTTCAGAAGGTTGTCATCTACTCTAACAAAATTCCGATCTGAAAGAAACATGTGGGCCTCTTTTGCCTGGCACGCGACCACAACCCCAAATCGTGCTCCGACTGTTCCTCGATGGCGCTGAAGGCTTTGCGGGAGCAGTCCCGAAAGCTGCTTGAGCGCCGGCAGTCGGCTACGCTCTGCTCGAGGTCCCGGTCGTCAGGGAGGTCGAGGGGCCGGTCGCGCAGCCATCACCACTCGTCCAAGTCATCGAAATCTTCTCACTCAGGGCCGTGTAAGTCGAAGCACAAAAAGAAGTCGAAGAAGCATTGTCGCACTCCGACTTCTCCCCGTCGGTCAGTTGACTCGACGAGGGATGCGGCGGTGCCCCTCCTGCGGCTCTGTGCGCAGAGCCTTAAGAATCGACTCCTGGCTTACTTCCCTTTCCGGGACCCGGAGTGACTCCCACCCAACTTCGTAAGATTTACGAAGCGATACATGCCATTCCTGGGTGGCCCAAACCCGCTGGCGTGCTTTCGGGCCCGCGGACTCTGTTGGGGGACCTAGGCCTTCTCCGCCGTCGGCTCCGGCCACAGCGCCCCAGGCCCCCCTTGTATCCAGGCCTGGATCCGTATCGGCGCTGGTTGACCTTATTATACCTCCACTGGCGCCGCTTCCTCCGGCACCGCATCCGACGCCGGTCGTGTCCCTGACCGGCGTCGACTCTAGTCTCCATCCAGATGTGGACCAGGGGCCCGACCGGCATCGCCCAACGCCTGATCCAGCACTGAGAGGAGTTTTTATGCCCCTGTCCACTCCTGGGATCCCTTTTCGGCCAGATTGGTAACCTAAGGGTGAGGAGGAGGACTGGGAGGGGTCAGATGACCCATTAACTGATCAGATGGAGTCTGAGCAGGACTGGAGAGAGGACCTGGGGGATGCAAGTCGTCTCGACACATCTCCTGACCTTGGCATGTTGTCTCCTCCTACCTTGGCTATGGAGGAGAGAGCGTGTTGCATGGGGCGGCTGAGGCTCTCAACCTCCTTCATCAGCTTCCTATGGTGGCAGTCAGGACTAACCTCCTGACAGAGGTGCTTCAGCCAGCAGCAAGCTCTTCGGAGCCCCTGCTGCCGTTTAATGAGGCCCCTACTGACGTCCTTTTGGGCACGTTGTCCAGGCCCAACACTGGGGCACCCGTGGATAGGATGATTGCCCAACGCCACTGCCCAGCTCCGGGCGACCCCACTTACCTCTCCCAAAACCCCACCCGGGAGAGCTTGGTTGTCCTACCGGTCCCCTGGATCCAAGATGCTGGACCATCTTGGGAAGAACATTTTCTCTTCCGCCAGCTTGGGACTGCAGTCGGTAAACACTGCATGTCTTTTGGTCCATTATTCCCACTCTGTGTAGGATATGGTTGCGCATGTGCTTACTCAGTGTCCGGAGGAGGCCCAGACAGTGCTCTCCCAGGCTGTCGCCGCCTGGAGGGATGCAGCTAAGGTTACCATCCGTTGTGGGCTGGATACTGCCGACTCTCTAGGCAGGATGATTTCCACGAATGTAGCCCTTTGTCGCTACACCTGGATGAGATCGACTGGCTTTTTGGGGGATGTCTAGAACACCCCGGAATGGACATACCCTTTGATGGTCAACACCTTTTTGGCAACAAAGCAGACAACGCTCTAGAGCATTTCAAGGACTCATGGCCTATAACCAAGTCCTTGGCCTCTCCAGCTGCCCAGCGCAGCCACGAAAGGGGCGCCCCACTAAGTTGCGGCCAAAGCAAACGGCCGCAGCACATTACCCTACCTTTGTGCGGCTGGGGACGTGGGAACCAACGCCGTGGTTCAGGGGGCCAGCAGGCGGGCCAGTCCACCAACCCCTCCCCCCCCCCCCCCCCCTCCCCCCATCCCCACCTGCAGCAGCCTCCAAACCCTCCTAGTTCGGCCTTTCAGGCCCATCAAACGCCTATGGGTGGCAAGATCCGCCATCACCTCCCCCACTGGCGCACCATCACATCGGACAGATAGGTTTTGCAGATAGTCCAAAGGGGCTACTCCCTCCCCTTCCAGGTACCCCTCCAGCCATGCCACCGCAATACCTCCATATGTTGGAGGATCACCTGGGATTTCTCCAACAGGAAGTTATGGCACTCTTGGCCAAGGGAGCCATTGTGCACATTCCTGTCCCAGAAGTGGGTTTTGGTTGTTATTCTCACTTCTTTCTGGTTCCCAAGAAGGACAAGGGCCTGCGTCCTATCTTGGATCTCAGGAATGTCAACCGCTTCCTCCAGAAAGAGAAGTTCAAGATGTTGACGCTTGCTCAGGTCTTGTCTGCCCTCTACCCGGAATTCTGGATGGTAGCGTCGGACTTGCAGGACACATATTTTCATATCTCTGTCCTGCCGGCCCACCGGTGTTACCTGTGGTTCACGGTAGGCCACAAGCACTTTCAGTTTACCATGCTCCACTTTGGCCATACAAGCGACCCTCGGGTGTTCACGTAAGTGATGGCGGTGGTCGCAGCTCATCTGCGTAGATCGGGGGTTTCAGTCTTCCCCTATCTCGACGACTGGCTATTGAAGGCGAGATCGCCCCAGGCGGTCATCTCCCACTGCCAGACTACGGCCGACCTCCTGCATTTGCCGGGGTTCTTCATCAATGTGCCAAAGTCACACCTGATTCCCTCTCAAAAGCTCCTCTTCATTGGAGCGGTTCTGGACACGACTCAGTTTTGGGTCTATCCTTCCGAACAGCGAGTCCGAGATATTCGGGTTTATGATACTGATGGTTCAGCCTCTGTCCCGGATTTCGGTGAGAATGACTCTGAGACGTCTGGGCCTCTTGCATCCTGCTGGTTGATCATGCCAAATGGTATATGCCGACTCTGCAGTGGGACCTGAAGTTCCAGTGGGCGCAGCATCAGGGGGAATCTTTCCGACTATGTTCAGATCTCCGAGGGACCTACACAAGAACTGCAGTGCTGGTTAATGAACCAAGCTTGGGGCAGAGGCAGATCCCTCTCTCGCCCCAACCAGATCTAACATTGGTGACCAATGTGTCACTCCTGGGATGGTGAGGCCATCAGAGAGAGGCGGAGATCAGAGGCATCTGGGCTCAGGCGGAGTCCGGATCCAGATCAACCTACTGGAGTTCCGGGCGATCAGACTGGCACTGAAGACAATCTTTCCCTCTCTCAAAGGGAAAGTGGTGCAGGTGTTCACAGACAACACCACCGCCATGTGGTACTGCAACAAACAGGGCGGGGTTTGGTTGTGGACCCTCTGTCAGGAGGCTCTTCACCTCTGGACATGGCTGGAACATCAGGGCATGACCATGGTGGTTCAAAACCTGGCAGGTTCTCTGAATGCAAGGGTGGACAAACTGAGCCCTTGGTGCTTGGTTGATCACGAATGGCATCTTCATTCGGAGGTGATGCAAGGTCGGTAGGGAGACTCTTGGTTAGATCTGTTTGCCACAGAAGAGAACGTGCAATGTCAGCAGTATTGCGCGTTGGAGTTTCCAAGGCAGCACTCGCTCGGCGACGCTTTTCATCACGAGTGGAACTTCAGCCTCCTGTATGCCTTTCTGCCTGTACCACTTCTGCCCCGAGTGCTCAAGATGATCATAAGATCATGAGCTCCTGTGCTGTAAAATTATTTGCTTCACATTTGGAAAGAGTGGGACTCTGTCACAAACAGGTCCCACTGTCTTGTAAAGCTGAGCTGCAACACAGATCTAGCAGAGTCCTTGCATACATAGTCCTTAACCCCTGTACAGGGTATACACCTGTTACAACGCATTTGTTACAACGCACTACCATTACAACGCGACTTTTACAACGCATACCATTACAACGCATTGCGCTGGGGGGCGCTCTAGGATAGGGAATAAGTATAATTTACTATCCAACACCTTCCCTAGGGTCCACGGGGACTGGAGTTAGAATAGTAAATTATACTTACCACTATCCAGCACCTCAAAGCGCTATGCGTTGTAATGGTATGCGTTGTAATGGTCGCGTTGTAATAGTAGGTAGTTGTAACGGTATGCGTTGTAACATGGTACATCCCCTGTACAGATATAGCACAGTCCAAGCACAAATGGAGCAGAGGTCATATAAATAAACTGTTGAGCTTATTTACAGACAGCCGATATCTTGCAGTAAACTAAAAGCGGATTCTCTGGTATACATAGAGAGCCAGTTTACCGGCCCGGGTTGAGCTATTTCAGTATCATTCCAAAAAAGTAAAAGCTGGTCTCAGTGGGGATTGAGCTACTTGGCTCCAGCTCATATTCAGTGGAAGTATCATATACCTCTCTCTCAGGTTAGTCTTCAACATGGCCTGTCTATAATAGAAAGTGAGGAGGAGAAGGAGGAGGGAAGGAGGATGAGATGGGATGACAAAAGAAATTGAGAAGTGAGATAGAGAGAAGAGACCGAGAACAGTGAAAAAAATGTGAAAGTGTGAGAGCATATGGAGGAAAAAAACTGAAAGAAATGAGGTGAATGTGACTGAAAGAAGAGAGCAGTGTGAAATGAGCGATGACAGAGTGATTTGTGAACAAGCAGCACAACAATGGTGCGAAGCAAATTATATAGCACATTTCACCAATCCCTTTGGCTCCCATCTTCACCACAAGTATGGGTGTCCAGCTCTTTTGGACACCTGCACACCTTGACAGCTGGGTACCTGGGTTTAAATCCAGCTTGGCACTTAAACGGAAAGTATGCAGTTCAGGGCAAATCACTTAATCTTGCTGTGTCTAAACTTTAAATATGTGAGATGCTAGTGTAAATGAGTGTAATTCAAAGATTTAAACCCCCACTTGACATCACTTCCCACAATGTACAGTACTCTGTTGCTAACCAGCTAGGTCTGTGAAATATAGATATCAACATATACTTGTTTTTACATTGTGAATAGGTATTCCACGTATTCCGCTTTGTGAATTCCACTACCGGTTGAGCTCTTGGTGTCCCATCCTCATTTTGTGATAGCCAGATACAAGCCCCCATCATGTTATTAATTCCAGTACATGCTCCACATCATTGAGATTCATTTAGGTCTACTTCTCCGTGTCTGTGGGGGCACATTTATGTGCTCATTGGGAGATCCCGCAAACATCATTTTGTATATTGAACCATTTGTTTATTATGTGGCTTATGTTGCGTTTACTGAGAAAAGACACCCTCCAGTAGGGCGTCTGTGTTTTATCTGTGTGTCAGACATGAAGACCACACACAGGACTCACTTGGTACCATCTTGCAGACATTAGATCCTTTCAGGTCTGGTGGACACTACTGGATTTCCAGCTGTGCTAATTGTCTCAGGACAACACTGGCAACGTCAATAGATCAGACTAGAAGATACAGGCACGAATATATGCTGTTTGCATGCGTTAGCACTAATGTGTGTTCTCATACTGGCTCAGACTCTACGCCCATTGCGTTATGCGGTAGACCCACTACCGTAGCTCAAACTACTATTCCCCCCCCTTGAAGTTCAAGTCTAGTTGCGCCCCTGATACATCCACACAAACAAATACATTTACATGGCTATGCAAAACCCTGGACAGGACAGACATAAAAGCAAACACAAAAGACTTAAGTCCGACTTTTATGTCTTACCCGTTTCGGTTTTTGATAATCAAAGTACGGTCACAAACAACTACGGCCTAATGAAAGCACTGACAAGTAATAGTCACACCAAAAACTTACCAGGCCAGGAATAAAACAAACAGCAGCACATCAGACAACTTAGTCTTAAGAGAGGCTATTGGTCAGTGCTCAAACCAGGTCACAAACTTAGCCCAATGTCTGGAACAGATGGACAAAATGAAAGGGTGGTGAGGAGCCAGAATTCAATCTGTAGCGTTCTAATCTAGGACCCTGATCGATACTGTGACCTTATGCCCCTATTCTGCTATAAATCCATTTATTCCCTATATTGGCATAACCGTTCAAGTGCAATATTCAGAAACTCGTCTCTGGCCTCACACGAACAGAGCCACATTTCAGAATCGCTTTCTCTGCCACTTCCTTTGCAACCAATTAGTGCAATGACATAGCAGAAGTTACTATCTGAGATTCCTAGATTAACACTCCGAGTTCTTCAACAAGATAAAAACTCAGCGACCTGGAAATCCCTGCTTGCTGTGTTTTGATTAGTAATAGAACTCTAATGAGCACTGATAAACGATCACTTCCTAGTGACATCTTTATTGACGTATTATGTCCAAAAACTTACGTCAAACAAGGCACCTTTCAGGTATAAATATTACCAACGTTGCCTTAAGCAAACGCTGCTGATTACGCTAATGCCATCGCTGATGCTGCTAGCTGTCTCGCTGCTGCTGAAGTAGCTGTTATGCTGATGATACCATAGCGGCTATCGCTACTGCTATCGCTGCTAACTAGCGAACGATGGTGTGGTGAACTTGGGAGCTGAACAGCCGCCCCCCTGCAAGAGCCCAGCAGATGCAAGCTGCCCGCGGACGCTGCCCCTCCTCCTCCTCCTCGACGCGCTGAGAAGAGACGCTGTCTTTCTCCTGCAGAGAAATCCAGCTCCGGCGTTTCTAGTCTACCCTTGCGGGTGACTGGGATATCGACCCCCTGAAGGAGATACCAGACCTCCATCATTCTATTCCAGAGGTATGGTGTTGACTAAACCCTTAGAGAGAATTCTTGAAGCAAACCTTGGCAAAACCAACTTAAACTAAAGCTACTTACTTACTCCCCTCCCAAGTATTAGGCTTAGGTCAGGTACACTGGGGTAGGCGTAGTTAGAAGCACCAGTTGAGTATTTTAGCCTAATGTATATATGAATGTATATATGTTTTATTCATTTTAAACCATTGTATGGCTAAGAAACCATATCAATGCTTTTACAGTATTATTTTGCAATACTTATCTTACTGTACGTACTTTTTATAATAACAAGTCTTGCAATTGTGGCAATTCATTTCTCTTGTACGAGAAGAAAGACTGTTCAATAAATGTTACCTTTTATTGACAACGCCCGTCTCTCTATTCTCTAGATATTGTGAAAGTAAACTGCACAACCACTGACTGAGTAAAATAACTGTCTATTGTTCACACGACTCTAGAGATTGACTCTTGATCTGAGGAGCAAAGTTGTCATGTTGCACGGTTGTTGGAAAACTGAATCCCTTCTTGGCTGTGCCAGGGAAGCTGATCACTTCCTATTTCAGACAAGAAAGTTTCCAGTGACCTCTGAGCTAGTTGGTAACAAACCCAATTAAGTTTAGCATAGTCAGTGGAGGCCTGGAAGATCCGCACTTCTACGTCGATACTACTGTTTATGTTATTCCAATGCGCAGGGCCTATTGGGAAAATAGGAACTACACTACATGGCGCCCAACGTTTGGTAAGGCGATAAACTAACGCAAGACGTTAGAGTAACTCAGTCATGCATTTTTCACACAGACCCCTTTCTCCCGTAAATACTCCAATAGACGTCTGGAGTGGGTGAAAGGTTAAAATCCGCCCGAACTCAGTAGGAAGAGATTCCTATGTAAAGCTCTGGTTTATTCAACGTTGAAGGATACAGTAATCCAAAATATTGTGCACCTAATCTTTGTCTCCTTGGAGACCTCCTCTGCAAACCCTGCATTTATAAAATGTCAGACAGTGAAGAAGAAAGGGAGCAGCTAGGCTGGCAACCCTACTAATAGAGGAAGACTCGAGTCTCCTACAGACTGATTCGGATGCTATCGACATCCCGCTCCACTTAAGAAAATATATAACTTTAAAACTTATAGAAAACGGACTGACACCACAAGGTGGTACAGTAATTTTCGTGATAGAGGCACACGAATATCGGCAGACAGAGGTATTCTATTCATGGATACATTTTCCAGCGGCAAACGCTAGAACAAAAGAGTTTCACTATTACAAAATAGAGAAACCACCGGATGAGTACGCTCCTTTCGAGGAGACTGAAATCCCACTAAAATTCCAAGAGCACCTGCTCTGGTTTAATGGCGCCCTAAAACATAATGATCATATTACCAGGCTCGGTCCACTAGGTAGACCAGGAGCAACGTGGCCGGTTCTAGCCAGCTACACACCACACCCGGACATTGCAAAAATGTCAAAAGAAGAGCTGTTAGTACAGCTAAAAACACTAATTAAAATACATAGGCAGATAAGTCGGGGGAGGAGCCTAGCCGGCAGCCGAGATGGCCGCCTAGCCCTT
The DNA here is from genome assembly GCF_964263255.1 of Lissotriton vulgaris. Lineage (NCBI taxonomy): Eukaryota > Metazoa > Chordata > Amphibia > Caudata > Salamandridae > Lissotriton > Lissotriton vulgaris. The sequence goes on from NC_141698.1 coordinate 162,447,134, forward strand.
CGGCTCTGCCGACCCTTGCGCCCTTCGCCGATATCCTGGCAAGAATCCTGTGCTTCCGAGCCCGACGCTTGCCTGCGCTCGGCTCCTGACCACGTTGCTGCAGCTCCGGTCGCGATCGGAGCTTTCCCGGCGGAGTTGAGCCCCGGTTTCCATTTCGGCCCTTCAAGAGGGAGCAGCCGGGCTATTGCTTGGTGGGGACGGCCGGCGGCGACAACGACAGCAGCGGCCGCTGCGGTGAGGGAGGAGCCGGGGCACCGGACCTGGAGCTCGGAGCTGCAATTCTTACAGCAGCCCTTCCCTTGCTCGGCTGCCCAACGCGACTCGCTCGCAACATAGTATCAGGCTCCCGGTTAATGTATCCCGGCCCAGCTGAAGGGCCGGGATTGCTTCTTTGTTGCAGCCTTCAGCAGCGGCCGCCATCTTCCGCATCAGACGCCCTGATCCTGCCGGTGGGTTTCCCTGCACCACAGTTTCTTCTGTCCGTGGAGCCTTTCCACGACCGGCTGCCCCCACGTTTCCTGTACCACCAGAGCCCCACAGAGTGACATCACGCTCCAGATACCGATGGCTGGTGAAGGGGGCCTGCTTCCCGGGGCGCTCGATGGTTGCCTGCCTAAGATGGCGGACGGTACAGCACCCCCCATCCTTGATCCTCCGCTGGGGCTCCGCGATATCCTAGCTGCGCTGGAGGACCTACGGTTAGCCTTCCGCGACTTTGCTACTGGTCTGGGGGACCGGTTTGATGTGCCTTTTTCAGCTGGCCATGGTGATTCTCCAGTGCGGCATGTTAAGCCACATCTTCAGCCGGCTGTCGGTGGATCTCCTGAGTTGAGGTATGTGGCAGTGCCGGGGGGACGTGTCTCAATGCCTGCTGCGGTACTCTTTGATTCTGCTCTGGAGGAGTCTGACAACGCTGCTCCCCTGACGCGGCCGGAGCTCGTGCCTCAGTTGCAGGTTTGCTTATCTCCTTTGTCCTTTGGTGCCACGTTTCTGAGCGTCCTCCTGGACTTGCTTTCTGCACATCGGCCGGCCGCTACTTTGGAGTTTGTGCATCGTCCTGCTCCCTGCTGCTCTAGCCGTGGCATGGCAGCGGTGCATTCCTCGGTCCCTTATTATTGTGCTTCACTCCGGCTGGACTTGTCTCCTGCACCTCGACTTCTGCAACGGACTTCGTGGTGGTTCATTCCGTCCGGGCTGGCTGTATTGCACTTGACTTCAGTTGGACTGTGGATTCGGAGGGGCCAAGGCTGAGGAGGGGGTTTTTCTTGTTGCACAGTGGAACGTATAATGCTGGGACTGGGACTTGTGACTGTCGGAGGTACATGTAGCCTGGGTGTTAGGTTGGGGCCTGGGGTTGGGTGACCGCGGGTAACGATTTTGCTTGCTTTGATTAGATCCTTGGCCCTCCTCCGATCAACCGTGACACTCTATTTCTTTTTCTTCTCTTTTTCTTCTTCTACATTTCGGGTTTCTTCTGGGGCGACAGACACACTGCTAGGGGGGGGTAGGCCGTAGCCTCTGCATGCGTGTAGGGTGGGGGGTATAATTCCTTGTTGGTTTTTTCATTTCTATGGGCCTCCTTTTTCTTTCTTTCTCATCTCTTTCTCTCTTCTCCCTTTCTATTCTTTATCTTTCTAGCTTGTTCCTTTCTTTTCTATTTCTTGGGTCTGTGGGAGGAGTGGGTACTTTTGGGTAGTGCTTGGAGATCGTCATGAGATGTGTTTTTTTTTATCAATCCTGATTTCATTGAGTGCGATTAATTACCTTATTGATAAAGCTTGCTGGCCCTTCTTAAGATCGCTGCCCACTGTAGTCCTAACTGCATTGCTCTGACTCGGATCCTTCCAGACCTGTTGCTATGGACTTATTTCAAAACTTTATAAAATTAAACCTCATCATCCTGGCGCTTGGCGGCAAAATTTCGTATAATGTAACCTGATCTCTTCGTGATTATCCTGATATGCTGCCGAGTTGTAGACTTGCTTGCTGATGTGCCCTTTATTGTCGAGGCCGGCCTGAGGGTTGTAGGCCCGTATTTGTCTGCACATACTGTTAAATAAAGGTTTTCCCAAAAAAAAAAAAAAAAATACATAGGCAATTAGTGCAATATGTAATGCGGACTGCAACAGTCCAACCAGCTGTTAATGTACCACAGCTGACCCCTCATCAGGGGAACACTAATAAAATCACACCACAGAACATACAATCATGTCTTGGTAAAACACCCGTAAAACGGGAACAAATTCCTTTCTGGTTAGCACAGAAAATCACTCAAATAGAGGCAGTATTTCCGGATACTACCCCTATCGAGAAACACAGAATCTTGACCATCTGCCTTCCTATGGGAATCGCACCACACGTGGAGGACTGTGACACTTGGGGTACAGTCTTTGCTTCCATTTACACAAAAACACATGGTGTTCCGTCTATGGCGGTAATACCAGATGTACTAAAACAGATTCAAAATGAATGCGGTCCAGAACCTGCTTTAACTCTTGGTATGAAATTACTGAAAGACTTCAAGCAGGTCTCGGCTATATTATTAGCCAATATAAAGGGAGAAGCAGCATCTGTGGCGATCCGCCAGAAGTTGAAGGAAACCGATATAACAGATCAGCCAATTGAGCTTGCCAAAATCATAGAGAAATGCTATGAAGAATTAGGTAGAGACAGCTTGGGTGGGAAACCAGTAAAGCCCCAACTGCTCAAACCCTGAAAAATTATTTATTAAAAATAATTCAAACGCTCCTAAAAAGAGCTGGGATGGAAATAAACAATCCACTCCCAAGGAAAAAGTTTTCCAGTCCAGAGGAAGGTCTCCTCGACGGAGGGAAAGAACTCCGACTCGAGAACACCAGTCTCCCCAGAGGGAGCCCTCTGAGAAAAGATACAACCTTAGAAATAGGGATAATTTGAAAAAACCTGATAGATATCAAAGTATTGATACACGTCCCTCTCGATCTTTTTCGCAGAAATCGGAAAGAAGAGGACGGTCAGACCCAGGAGAGCACACCAAGTCCAAAGACAAGGAACCTGCTCAGAGTAAAAAATCTCAATTTCCAAAAAAGAAGGTAGCCAGTATTAGAGTAATCAACCATGCCGAGAATACTGAGGACACAGTTGAAAAACAGGGAGTGGGCACAGACAATGTTAGACAGTGCAGCAGAAATCAGTATAGCCCGCAAGATCTTGATGAGTCATCTGGAGACAGTGGACACGAATGAATACATTCAGGTTGAAACTGCCGACACCAGACTTAGCGAGCCCCATAAAATATACGAAATAACATTGCGTATAGAGGGTGATAAGACTAGGAAAATAAGGGGTCTATTTTGGGATAAACTCTCAAAAGGCTATGATATTCTGTTATTATTTTTTTATTATTATAGGAGTTTATAAAGCGCCTGGTGACGCCTCCCGGCGTGTCCCCGCGCTAAGGAGAGAGTGTTGCTTGGGTGGAGGGGCAGCGGGCAGTGACTAGATAGTGAAAAGATAAGTTTTTAGTTGTTTCCTAAAGGATGTTTCGTTTTTTTCCTGTCTGATATTCGTGGGGAGGGTGTTCCACTTTTTGGCTGCGAGAGTACGAAAGGACCTGCCTCCAAGTCTGGCCTTTTTAGGGCGCGTTGTTTTAAGCAGACCTGTTCCCTTAGAACGTAGGGATCTGTGGGGTTCGTAGAGTGAGGCTAAGTCAGACAAGTAGGAGGGGGCTCTTTGATGAATGATCCTGTGGCACCAGAGAAGTGCCTTGAATACTATCCTCTTGCTGATGGGCAGCCAATGCAGAGTATCCAAAGAAGGTTTCGAGGGAGCTCTGCGCGGGAGTCTTAGCACGAGACGTGCCGCTGAATTTTGCAGGACTTGCAATTTTCTGATATTTTTTTCGGAAGTGCCCAGCAGCAGCACATTCCCATAGTCTATACGGGAAGTGATAAGAGCCTGCGTCAAGGTACGCCTGGAACTCAATGGAAGAAGATCCCTGGTGCGGCTAAGCGTCTTCATAACTCCAAAGCACTTTCCAACTGTTTTTTAGACATGACTGTCATAGGAGAGTTTGTTGTCTATCCAGACACCCAAATTCGTGGCCTCCTGACTAGGGGTGGGTACTGGTCCCAGACATGTGGGCCACCAATCTTTGGTCCATTTGGTGTTGTTCCCCCCTATTATGAGCACCTCTGTTTTTGTTCCGTTTAATTTGAGACAGTGCTCATTCATCCATACAGCCAGCTTGCACATGCAGGATTTAAAATTATCGGCCTCAGAGGAGGGGGCTTGAGACAGGGAGATCAGGAGTTGGGTATCGTCGGCGTAGGAGACAAGCTCTACGCCGAACGATTGGACCACCTCTGCCAAAGGTGTCATATATAAGTTGAACAGGGTGGGGCTCAGGGCAGAGCCCTGAGGTACCCCCTGTTCTAAGGTCAAGCTGTCCGAGAGATAGGTCCCTCTTTGGACCTGAAAGCTTCTGTTGGTAAGAAAAGCTTTAAGCCAACCTAGAGCCTCTTTTGTGATTCCCGCTCTGTTTAGACACTGTAGCAGTATGGAGTGAGCTACAGTGTCAAACGCGGCACTGAGGTCCAACATGATCAAGGCCATGGTTTTGCCCTTGTCAGCTCCCTCCCGCAGAGTTTCAGTTGCTCTTAGGAGTGCTGTCTCCGTGGAGAAGCTCGATCTGAAGCCCGATTGTGAGGAGTGAAAGGTTTTTTGGGTTTCAAGATGGATGTTAGCTGAAAAAGATTGGCCCCCAGAGTTTGTCAGGGAGTGCCTTCATGGCGAAGAAATGATTATGCCTGCCTTCTCGAATCACATTCCGATTCACAAAAAATATACTTATGCAAGGAAATGGGCAGTAGCCCAGGCACCGGCATTATATAAAAATCATGTAGGATGGGATGAGGACTCACCTCCTCACAAAATCCAGTTAAAAAGTGAACCAACTGCCCAACGGCAGTATCCCATTAAGCAAGAAGCTAAAAAACAAGTCAGGGAGATCTTAGATCAACTTGAATACCAGGGGGTGATTGAAACGTGCACCTCTCAAATGAACAATCCTTTGTTTCCTGTCTCCAAGCCAGACAATTCATATCGTCTAGTTTTGGACTACAGACACCTTAATGCATGTTGCAAAACATTTGCAGTACAAAACTCGCATAGTGCAGCCCTAATGAACAACATAGTTAGGAAAAAATATAAAACGACATTAGACATATCTAATGGTTTCTTTTGTCAAAATATTGCACCAGAAAGCAGGTATTTGTTATGTTATTAAAAATTTATAAAGCGCACATACGCCCGAGGGCTTCTTGGCGCTGGAAAAATAAAAAACATAACAAAGGGTGAGTCTACCGGAAGCGTTATTTCAAGTAAGCTTTTGTGAAGAGGTGAGTCTTGAATGCCTTTCTGAAGGCAAGGAGGTCTTTACTCTGTCTGAGGGCTAGTGGCAGAGAATTCCATAGGGTGGCTGCTAGGAAGTGGAAGCTGCTGCCGCCTTGTCGTTTTTTCTTAAAGCGAGGTACTTCAAGAAGGTCTTTGTGGGCTGATCTTAGGTTCCGTGAGGGAACATATCTTCCGATCAGCTGTCTGATGAATAGAGGTCCCTTGCCTTGCAGAGCCTTAAAGATGATGCACCCGGCTTTGAATTCGGCTCTTTGAGCCACGGGTAGCCAGTGCAGGCTCTCTAGGCCTGATTTGATCGATTCCCATTTGGGTACTTTGCAGATCAGCCTGGCGGCCTGATTCTGCAAGTACTGCAGTCTTCTGAGTTGTCCTACGGGTAGGCCAAGGTATAGGCTGTTTGAGAAGTCGATGTGGGAGAGGACTAGGGCCGTGACCACCTGAATTAAGGCGGAGGGAGTGAGGAAATGGGCGATTTTCCTAATTTTCCTCAATTGGAAAAATCCAGAAGAAACCACGGTTCCAATTTGGGACCTTAGCGAGAGGTCCTCATTGATGGTTATCCCCAGACTTTTTACAGTCAGAGATTTCTTAGGGGGGAGGCCCATATCAGTAGGCCAGAAGTTAGGGCTCCAACTGATTTCGCTCTTGCCGGGCAGGATCAACTCAGTTTTCCCTGGGTTTAATTTAAGGTGATTTGAGGACATCCAACTCTGGATTAGAGTCATAGTGGCTTGGAAGTCCTCCACCGCATTTGGGGAGTTAAGAACGAAAACGAGCTGCAAGTCATCTGCATAGTTATATACAGTGACTTTGTGCTTTCTCAGGGCAAAAAGAAGGGGCCGCATGTACAAGTTGAATAACAAGGGAGATAATGAAGAGCCTTGGGGCACCCCACAGAAAGACTTGACTTTGGCAGCAGAAAAGGAGCCTAAGCGGACAGACTGAGTACGTTCGGAAATGAACGATTTCAACCAGGCTAGGGCAGAGTCTCTGAGACCCGCCTGTTCGACACGGTTGACCAGAATGGAATAGTCAACCGTGTCGAATGCGGCGGACAAGTCAAGAAGTACTAGGGCTTGATGAAGGTTTTTGTCAGCGTTGGACCTCAAGGTGTTCTGGACGGCCAATATTACTGCCTCAGTGGAGTGACCAGGCCGGAAACCTGCTTGGTTGGGTTGGAGATATTCCGTTTCCTCCACGAAGTTAGAGAGGCAATTGGTAACATGCGCCTCCAGCATTTTCGATAGGAAGGGCAGCAAGGATATGGGCCGATAGTTCGTGAGGTCCAGCGGGTCGATACCAGGTTTCTTGGTGAGGGGAATCAATAAGGCCTGCTTGAAGCTACTAGGCACTATCCCTGAAGTGAGAGAGTCATTGAGCAAGGGTATCATGCTGTTGGGCATAGCTCGACCAATTTCTTTCATGATTTGGGGGGGGCAGACATCCATAGGGGAGCCTGATTTGACTCTGGACAGTAGTACCGAGAAAGTTTTCAAATCGATAAGGGGAAAAGAATGTAAAGTTGAGGGATTGAGATAGATGTCATCCACTGGGGCGCAAGCTGGAAGTGTGGAGATGTTCTGTTTAATCATTAAGATCTTGTCGCGGAAAAAGTCATTCAGGGAGTTGCATAGCGCTTGTGTGGGAACTACCGGAGGGGAAGTTCTATCGTCATTGCAAAGGTCGTTCACTATCCTGAAAATTTCTTTTGACTTATTGGTGGAGTTTAGGATTTTGGATGAGTAATAGGTCGTTTTATGGTTTTGTAGAGTTTTTTGGTATGTCTTCCTGGCTGAGCAGTATGTGGCCCTGGCCAGAGGGCAGTACTGGGAGCGCCAGGTTCTTTCCTTTTGCCTCACTTCCAGTTTCAGTTTTTTTAGTTCAGGTGTAAACCATTTGTGTGCGTCCGGACTCCTAGAGCTGCTGAGATGCGTAGGAGGAGCATAGATGTTAATCGCTGCAGTAAGCCATTCATTGAACCGACCATCGGCCTCCTCCACATTAGTGCTGTCAAGGGGAAGGGAGTCACCCAAAAAGTTAAGAAAGGCTGGCATATCCATAGAGGTCCATTTCCTAATGGTTTTGCTGGTTTGTAGCTTGAAGTGGGTAGTCTTATCTAACTGGAAGGAGAAACTTATGCTGTGGTGATCAGACCAGCAGCAAGGTTTTATGTCTATTGCGGATAGTGACAAGTTCAGAGTCCAGATTTGGTCGAGGCTATGGCCCTTCTGGTGAGTCTCAGTGTGGATGTGTTGTGTCAGGTTGAGATCACAGAAAAGTTCACTCATCTCTGCGGCTTGGGGGTCCAATGATAAGTTGTCAAACCAGAAGTTTAAATCCCCAACCAGAAGTAGTTTAGGATGGTTTGTGACCAACGGTGCCAGTAGCTGAGCTAGAGTGGAAGGGAATGTGGCCATGGTTTGGGGAGGGCGATATAGTAGGACCAGTACAAGTGAGCCATTGGGAGTATCTATTTTGGCGACTATGTTTTCAGTGTTAGGTAGAGGCAGAGAGGGGAGCTGTCTAAGTTGGAATTTTTTATTGACAATTATAGCTGCTCCTCCCCCAGTTTTTCCGCCTGGGCGAAGTGCTGATAGAATGTAGTAATCTGCAGGTAGGGCAGCTAAAATGTCCGGTAGTGAGTCTGGAGTGAGCCAGGTCTCTGTCAATAGCAGCATGTCAGGTTGTTTATCCATAAGTAGCAGAAAAATATCTGATTGGTGTTTAATCATGGAGCGGGTATTTAGATATATACTCCTGAACGTGTAGGTAGAGCAGGGTGTGGTCGTGAGCATAGAGTACTCAGGAGCAGGGGCATTTGTAAGGGTGGCGGGGTTGCCTATGCCTAAGTAAGATATACGTTTCGCCGCGTTATGGGGAACAGGTGGACACGTCGTGGCGGTTGGGCGCAGCGCTAGTAGTTCAGCAGAAGTATAAGTGTAGTAGCCCACAGGGTCCTTGGCCCCTGGTCCCGGACGCTCGCGGACGAGCGCAGACGAGCTTGCCTTAAGCGCGCCTTCGGCGCGCAATCGTCGCGCCCGCTGCGCTCGTCCGCTGCGCTTCCTACCAAGGCACATAATTTATGCAGAATGATCAAAGCGTTGGAAGGGGCGTGTCCAACCGAGGGGGCGTGTCTGGTGACGCACCTCGCTCTCGGGAATGACGATCAAGGGTAGTGGTGGTCGTTGCAGCGTGAGCCCGCTGTTCCAGGAAGTGTCAGGTAGGTTTTAAAAAGCACAGAATCACACCAATATTTTAAAATGCTTAAAATACGCTCTCCCGGCTTTCCGCCTCAGGAGTCCTATGTTAGTGTCAAGCCTCAGAGTCAGCGCGCACTATATAGGCATATGGCGAGGGGGCGTGGCCAACCGAGGGGGCGTGTCTGGTGACGCACCTCGCTCTGGAACGAGTGTAGGAACGAGGCAGAAGTGCGGTGGTGACGAATCCCGGAACATATCCAGTTCTTGTAAATACCGGCGACATTCTATGCCCGTTCGAGGAAAATTTTAATATTCCAAGAGATATACGAGAAAGACATTGAAATAACCTGACAAAACCTAAAGCAGATACCCCAAGAGAAGGAGCTCCTACATCAGGGGAGAGGAAACAGCCACAGATAAGCTTGCAGAACCAAAGTGTGAGGCAAAGCAGACCCTATTTTGGAACGTCTCCTACATTATTTGGGGATACGGTGTAACTATCCACTTCTTGAAACCCCTGCAAGAGAAGTCCTGAGGAAGGTGCCACAGAATCCATTGTACTGCACCGAAACGCGTCGACGCACTGGTTTTTGTTTAAAAGAATCCAGTCAGGGCCGGGTAAAGCTTTAGATGGATGTCCAACTCGTCCACTAAAGTTTTAGAGTAGAGGTTCAGGCCATTGGATCTGGTGATACGCAGTGGCTGAGATATCTGGGAGCCACATTGACACAAGGGGTTTTGTGATTATATGTAGTTTTGTTTTTTGTCTATCCATTGTCAATATGTTTTAGATATGTCTCCATAGGTGCTGTATTCTATTATTATGTCTATATAACATGATTATGCTTGTCTAACACTGTTTTCAATGAATTTTTTATTCCTTCGAGGTATTTTTCCTTGGATTTTAAACTGTACTGTAGAAATTGTATGAAATTTTATTGCTTTTGTGTATTTTGCTTGACTTTATGCTTTTAATAAATAATAGATTGTTAACGATTCCATTTTCTTTGTGGAAACCTTTTTATTTATAATTCTTAACATATAGTGCACTGTGTGTCCTTCTTCCCTAAATTAGACAGGTTAGAAGTCACCGTGTAGTTACCTGACTCCAGGGATTTCCCTTTGACTAAGTGTAGTAGCCCACAGGGTCCTTGGCCCCTGGTCCCGGACGCTCAAGGGCGATCAAGGGTAGTGGTGGTCGTTGCAGCGTGAGCCCACTGTTCCAGGAAGTGTCAGGTAGGTTTTAAAAAGCACAGAATCACACCAATATTTTAAAATGCTTAAAATACGCTCTCCCGGCTTTCCGCCTCAGGAGTCCTATGTTAGTGTCAAGCCTCAGAGTCAGCGCGCACTATATAGGCATATGGCGAGGGGGCGTGGCCAACCGAGGGGGCGTGTCTGGTGACGCACCTCGCTCTCGGGAATGGCGATCAAGGGTAGTGGTGGTCGTTGCAGCGTGAGCCCGCTGTTCCAGGGAGTGTCAGGTAGGTTTTAAAAAGCACAGAATCACACCAATATTTTAAAATGCTTAAAATACGCTCTCCCGGCTTTCCGCCTCAGGAGTCCTATGTTAGTGTCAAGCCTCAGAGTCAGCGCGCAATATATAGGCATATGGCGAGGGGGCGTGGCCAACCGAGGGGGCGTGTCTGGTGACGCACCTCGCTCTCGGGAATTTGACCGCTTTCTCCGTAATGGGGTCCCAGAAAAAATTCTGTCGACTCCCACAGGGGTTCAAGAACAGCCCAGGACTATTCTCAGCTAGAGTAACAGAGTTACTACAAATATATGATGATGAGGCATTATCTTACGTAGATGATATCTATCTCACAGACGACGACTTGGATACTCACTTGAAAAGAGTGAACACCATTATACTTGGGTTCGCAGCAGAGGGTTACAAATTCAACTTTATAAAGTCTCGAATTGCCCATCTGACAGTATTATTTTTGGGATACGAATTATCAAGTGAAGGAAAAAGCCTAGCGGACAACTTCTTAGAGAAGTGCGCTGTACTCCAAGCTCCAAAAACGTTGAAGAATTTACAATCCATACTAGGTTTTCTGAATTTCGGAAGAACATACATTCTAAATTACGCAGAGAGGGTTAAACCTCTCCACGAACTAATAAAACCTGATTTTAAACAAATCAATGGGACTCAAAAACACACAGAAATTTTGAGATCACTGCAAACAGACATGTTAGCAAAAACAAAATTAGACACACGTGACAATACACTCGATCTTGTAATCCGAGTCATCCCAGGAAGATGCGGATTCACGTACCTGACCTCTAATGAGGGAGAAAAGGTACCAATTTCAATCAAATCTCACTTGTACACACAAGTAGAAAAAACATTCAGTCACACAGAAAGAACTGTGAAAGCAGTACAAATTGCATTAGCAAATGAAAGAGAAGTAGCACACGGCAAACGGATTAATATCCTCACAGCAGAATCCACCTTCGAGGCGCTATTCAGCCCAGTAAACCTGCCTACAGTGTCACTGGATCCGAAATAGATACAGTGTATAGATTCTCTAGGAGCGGATGATGTGAAATACTATTTCGCCCCGCAATTCGAAGAACTGAATGATTTAGAATATGAAGAAGAATATCCTCTGCCAATCGAACTTCTGCCTCTCCCACAGTACGCCTGTATAATCTATACAGATAGATTTGTACAGCTTTTCAACGTAGAGAGCAAATCCTACGATGCAGCCAGTGCGATTGTTAAAGGTCGTTGGCTGTGCGGTAAATTCAGACCGAAAGTAACAAAAACGGAATCAGTAAGAAACTGTTCGGCTCAGAGAGCTGAAATCAGATCTTTAAAGATGGCGCTCGAAAATGCAGAACGTGAATTCCCGACACTTATCGTGTGCGATTCTCATTTATGCGTCAACTCTTACAATAATAAACTGCAGAGCTGGATTGAAAACGATTACAAAGATGACACAGGTGCCACAATAAAGCATAAATTGCTCTGGAAACAGGTTGCTCTTTTACAGAAAGAACTACAAAAGACTCACGTGATACACGCACAGAGTCTTCAACGTGATGGCGTTCACGTTGCAGGGAATTCATTGGCTAACACAGCCACAGCGGAAGCAACTAAACCGGCTTCCGTAGCCACAAAAACACGTACAGAAAAATACATAGACGGGGAAACCATGCTGGCAGTAAAAACGACCGTAAAAGGCGACTGTGCAGCACTACCCGTGAACTATCCACTCAATTATGCATACGTAATCGATGCAAACTCCGTTCCTTTTGCTCGAATCCCTGGAGTGGGGGATAGGGTAATTCCAAACACGAACAGGAGAATATTTTTAATAGCAGACCCACACATGGGTTTGGGTCCTAGGCACAGAAAGATCAAGGAATCCCCCCTGGCTGAATTACAATCAGTATTCTGGTGGCCGGGAATGAGTATACAACACCAAATATATGCAAACAACTGTGAAAACTGCAACAGGGATCGCAGTAGTGAACTATGCTACCGGCTACTAATTAGAAACAGCGTAACGCTGTCTACACCCCATCCTGCGTCCTATTAATCATTAAGGCTAAACACACTTAAAAAATGTGGTCTCCAGCGCTCGGCTGACGCTAGAACGGTTATAAAAGATCTGCGAGTCTTTATCGGCACATACGCAATTGCCACGTTCCGTTCTGACCAGGGTCCTGCTTTTAGCTCTCGAGCTTATAAGGAGGCCATGGCCAGCATGGGAATTGGGTTGCGGTATTCTTGTCCGTTGCACCCCGAAGGGAATAGTGTGGTAGAAAGAAAAAACCGAGACATAAAGCGATCTATAACAGCGAAGGTATTAGGTTCAGGCTCTGGGTGGGTCAAAGATCTAATAAGTGTCCAGACCAGTCTTAACAATTTGCCAAGAAATTCTCTAAAAGGTTTCAGCCCATACGAACTATTGTTCGGAATTAGAATGAGAATTCAGGACTTAGATAGTCAAGTATCAGTGGTACAAGATAAGAAAACAGACTTTGACATCAAAGATCGTTTGGCTGTTTTACAGGACTTGAATGAAACAAGAAAATCCTTAAGCAACATAAAGTTAAAGCAACAGTCAGATACCACTGACGAGGCACCACAAGCAACAGCCCCAGCAAGGCCTGTCTGGATTCCAAAGATTGGGGATCTAGTCAGAGAAAAAATAGCGGTAAAGAAGGAATTTGGGCCTTCTTACAGAAAAGCAGTACCTGTCTTGGCAGTCACCGGAACAAGATCAGTTGTACTACCGCCCCTTGCTGGTAAAAAGGAAAACAGAGTTGTATCAATCGACCTGGTAAAACCACAAGCATGTGGCCTATAATCAACAGTAGGGCCAGTGGACTCCCAAGAAACAACAGAATACCCAAACTTGCAACAATCTAAGAGGTTCAAACTGAAAGACTAATCACATTCGATCAGCCTGCAGTGCACAGAGAAGGACTATGCAATAATGCCATGGAACTCGTGCCTCTTGAGACACAGATTGAAACAGTTTGTCAAGAAAGACCAGTTTACAATAATGTGGCATCAGAAAGTGCTACCGAAAGACAGATTGAAAGAACAATCCCAACAATTGACAGAACTGCCTCTGGTTATTTCATCGACTTCGACAACTTTTCCGAGGATCAAAGTAACCCCGAAGTGATGCCAGAAATAAAAAAGTCTTCAAAAGAAAATACAACGGAACTCTTTCAACAAATCAAAGAATTATATCTGGATTCACCGTTGATTGAGCATTGGATTATTTCAGGGGTATTCATACTCCTACTATGCCTAATTTTAGTTTTAATTTTAGGAAAGTTTATTACAATTAAATGGACACAGCAAGTCAGAACATCAACCTAGTCCTCAAACCACACAGATCATCCCACGTGAAGAAAAGAGAACTGTCAACAGTAAATGTCACAGCCATTCCAATACCCGGTGGGGTAGTATGGGAGAAAACTGACTATGAGATCTATGGTCCGGTCGAGATTCTGAAGTATCCTCATCAACTGAAGGTTTCCTTATGTGACTTTGTAAAACCTAGTACATTCTCTGATGATTGGGACTTTAACAGTATTAATGACATGAAGTCTGATTTAGTAATGTCCGCTAGATTCACAGAACATGATTATTTACAAGGTTCGTCTAGTTATGAACAGTTGTTCTGTTTTACACATTATGGCGATCATCATTTGCATAAATCTGCACAGCCTAGAAATGTTTTTAAGTATAATCAATGGGAACATTGTGCTACACCACCTAAAAGCAGTTCTAAAACATTCTTTGAGAAATTCAAGTACTTCTCAGGGTTTAACACCAGTGATGCAGAAACGTTTTATTACAAACTGTTAGATAAAACAGGAATGAAAACAATGCTGACAAACACTAAATTAATATATTCAGAAGCATTTTATGAAAAAATGATGACATTTGGTTTTGATTATTGGAAAAATAACATTGAAACAAAAACCATTTGGGGTACGAAAGATTGATCAGATAGAGCAGATAGAGCCCTTCTTTATGCAACTCGCGAATGGGAGTTACATTCTAAGAACGGATCACAGATGTTGTGGCCTTGTTCCAGGGAAAAGTTATCTCGTAAGCGTAACTTCCATGGTCAAATGCTGTATGCAAGCATTGTTCCCGAGCGGGCCTGGAGACATAGAGACTCCCATCTGGCCTCGTCTGAATCTCTATTCTATACGAATTGATACTTTAAGCAAAATGAAGTCTGTGCTTTTGCAGACAACAGTGCCTATAACGTCATCAAAAGAGACGTATGATCTCCTAGTTGCAAGGACAGCTACGGAGGTTCATGACCTTTTATCAACAAATTGCCCCGTGTATTTCGAGAAATGTTGAGCCAACTCCTTAACATGTCCAGTGCCACAGGCATCCCAGGCATATTTAAGACGATTTTTACGGGACTGCTAACACCATTTCAAGCAATTCTGGGTATCGTTCCAAATTTTGTCCACTCTGTTTTTGGCGGCATACCCCTATTTTTGGGACTTGTAGCAGGGATTTTATTTTTGACCCTCCTGCTTCGTTATGGCAAGCCACAGCTCAGACATGACTCCTATGGGAATGGAAGAGACAATCCTAGCAGTGCACTACCGGGACAGAATAACTAGAGTCCTTGGATTGGCCAGGCTGAGAGATCTAAACATGACCTGGTTCCTTTCATTCAGACCGATATGGCAAAATTGCATCTTACCTGTACTACGATGTATGCTATGCGGAGATGAGTGCGTGTTGGACATCTGTCTTTCACTTCCATCAGCAGTACCAATGGATATCGATACTTTGCTAAGTCCGATAACGGCTCACGCATTGTGTTGTCCCCAGCAGCTACCAATCCTGATGACGGCATTCGTTGAGACTCCTGTGCTACGACTAGGTGGTAACAGTGGAGCGAGTGACAAAAGCAACATCACCCAGGTACGACCTTCTGTGAGCATTGCTGATCCAGCCTTTGATGACAGCAATCATTCTCACACCTGCCAAGTTACAGCACTATCGAATTTGGTCGAACTGTCACCTGATTTTGTAGACCAATTCTTTGAGAGCCTGTCTGATATGATGTTCTCACCCGAACAGAAACAATAACTTTAGAGAAGCATTCCGACACACAGCGTTCCCATGAACTCTGAATTCGGCCTTCAGTTTTGAACAACAAAAACTGCTAAAAGCGTTGGAACTCTATTTTTCCCGTTCAAGCATGAATTCTTTTGAATTGAACACTTTTTAATATTCACCTTCTTTTTGACACAAAAAATTCTTTGCTTAAAGTAGAACTATTCATAGAGAACAGAAGCTTCAACTTCTATTTCTAAATACATCTAGAGACATAATAACTTTACACCAGCCTCTAGCACATTTTACTGCAATGCATTTATATGTGATGAAATTATCTCGCCCTTCTTCAGTTTCAGAGATATTTCATGTGTAATTCTTTTTGCATAATTGTTCATTGATTTCATATGCTATAATTTTTGAATGATTTCTATGCTTCATAAACGTACAGTACCTAAATTTTCACGTATTACAAATACGCCTATTTCAAATGCATATATGTATTTTGGGGTGGGCAATGTTACACATGCATCTTATTGCTCTAGTTTTAGTAATTTGATGGACGTGAATTCGTGGAGTGGGCGTAGCGTTCTAATCTAGGACCCTGATCGATACTGTGACCTTATGCCCCTATTCGGCTATAAATCCATTTATTCCCTATATTGGCATAACCGTTCAAGTGCAATATTCAGAAACTCGTCTCTGGCCTCACACGAACAGAGCCACATTTCAGAATCGCTTTCTCTGCCACTTCCTATGCAACCAATTAGTGCAATGACATAGCAGAAGTTACTATCTGAGATTCCTAGATTAACACTCCGAGTTCTTCAACAAGATAAAAACTCAGCGACCTGGAAATCCCCGCTTGCTGTGTTTTGATTAGTAATAGAACTCTAATGAGCACTGATAAACGATCACTTCCTAGTGACATCTTTATTGACGTCTTATGTCCAAAAATTTACGTCAAACAAGGCACCTTTCAGGTATAAATATTACCAACGTTGCCTTAAGCAAACGCTGCTGTTTACGCTAATGTCATCGCTGATGCTGCTAGCTGTCTCGCTGCTGCTGAAGTAGCTGTTATGCTGATGATACCATAGCTGCTATCGCTACTGCTATCGCTGCTAACTAGCGAACAATGGTGTGGTGAACTTGGGAGCTGAACAGCCGTCCCCCTGCAAGAGCCCAGCAGATGCAAGCTGCCCGCGGACGCTGCCCCTCCTCCTCGACGCGCTGAGAAGAGACGCCGGAGCTGGATTTCTCCTGCAGAGAAATCCAGCTCCGGCGTTTCTAGTCTACCCTTGCGGGTGACTGGGATATCGACCCCCTGAAGGAGATACCAGACCTCCATCCTTCTATTCCAGAGGTATGGTGTTGACTATACCCTTAGAGAGAATTCTTGAAGCAAACCTTGGCAAAACCAACTTAAACTAAAGCTACTTACTTACTCCCCTCCCAAGTATTAGGCTTAGGTCAGGTACACTGGGGTAGGCGTAGTTAGAAGCACCAGTTGAGTATTTTAGCCTAATGTATATATGAATGTATATATGTTTTATTCATTTTAAACCATTGTATGGCTAAGAAACCATATCAATGCTTTTACAGTATTATTTTGCAATACTTATCTTACTGTACGTACTTTTTATAATAACAAGTCTTGCAATTGTGGCAATTAATTTCTCTTGTACGAGAAGAAAGACTGTTCAATAAATGTTACCTTTTATTGACAACGCCCGTCTCTCTATTCTCTACATATTGTGAAAGTAAACTGCACAACCACTGACTGAGTAAAATAACTGTCTATTGTTCACACGACTCTAGAGATTGACTCTTGATCTGAGGAGCAAAGTTGTCATGTTGCACGGTTGTTGGAAAACTGAATCCCTTCTTGGCTGTGCCATGGAAGCTGATCACTTCCTATTTCAGACAAGAAAGTTTCCAGTGACCTCTGAGCTAGTTGGTAACAAACCCAATTAAGTTTAGCATAGTCAGTGGAGGCCTGGAAGATCCGCACTTCTACGTCAATACTACTGTTTATGTTATTCCAATGCGCAGGGCCTATTGGGAAAATTGGAACTACACTACAAATCCAGCACTTCCCATGTCAGATCAAACTCACTCTTGTTCCTATCAATCTACATGCCACGGAGGTGTTAATTGTGGAGGTTTAGATTGTGATCCCTGCCCTGTTGCTGAGACTGCAGATCCTCCAAAAGAGAGAGCAAGAACAGAGGACAGATGCATAGAATCAGGAGCTCTGAATTCAAAGCTCTCAGAACCCAATCTGGAGCTATGAGGATCGACTGAGCCCGACCCACCTGACCTTCAGGACACAAGTATTCTGAGGCAGAAGCAGAAACACGCAAAAGTTTGGATCCCACTGAAGGTAGAAAGTGTCCAATGGGAAACGCTACAACGCAAAAAGAAAAACACTTGCCATTCTCATCAGTATCAAAAAGTTCTATCCAAGGCATGCCCATCAGTGCAAAGAGGAATCAAACCACTACTAGAGACAGACCCCACAACTAAACTAGTCTGCTCTGATGTTGAAAGAACTTGCCAGAGGATTCACCATCAAGGATATCCCATGAAGATCTATCCACTACCAGAGCTTCAATCCATCCAGGCACGGTACACAACACCCCAGGCTGCCCTGCATCTTGCAGTATTGTCAATCAGAACTTGAACCGACCTGCCACTGATGGAAGACAGGAAGGCCTTGAGGTCCAGCTAAATGGAATGCAGTTTTAGGAGGTTTAGGTTTAGTTTATGCTACACCTGAGCCTCGAGGTTTTTGACCTCCACCTCGTCCTTATGGCTCCCATGCGAGAGGATGCTGGTCAGGGTGCGAGGGGAGGTGGGTTACTGTCAGGGCACGAGTGTGGGGTGCTCGCAGGTACATGGCGTCCACCCACTATTTTCACAGGATGGACGCCGTCCCCACCCCGAAGAAGTTGGGCCCCACAGAAATATGTTGAACTTGTCCCAGTGTCATTTTTAGACACCGGGACACGTTCAGCAACTTCTACACAATGTCTGCTTTTCATTCCCAGCAGCAACATGCAAACAGTTAAGGGGCTTTTTTCACATCTCCAGCTGGGACGAAGATAAAGGCAGAAGTTAAGGGGCCATCAGGCCTCCTTTTGATAGAGTATTGTACGGGAGGCGACCTAGACCCTCTCACTTAAATGCACAGAAGAGGAAACAAAAGCACACAGCTTGTTATCTCTCAACAGATACTTAACAGATGCATGCTTTTGACTTTTTTCAGTCCCTGTGTATAAGTACACACACTGTAAGAATGTCAGATGGGATGGTCTGTCTTAGTATTTACACAAATAACAATATAAATAGCACTATTTTATTTATCTTATAGCTCTACTCATCCTAATGGAGTCTTCCAGTGAGGTCACTTCCTGTGATGCCATGTGGGATGTCACGCCTCGTGACGTCATGCGCTGTGTTGGCACGTGTCATGATGTCACTTGTATACTGCCTAACTTGGTTAGTCTCCCCACTTCTTTCTATAGGACTTGTTACTATGGTGAAAAGCATATGCTATCACACACTTGGCCACTAGGACAAACATTTGTGCATGTGTGCAGGGGTATTGCCTCACACTCAGTATGTAAGGATGTTGCACTACTCCTACTGCATGTGCTATTACTACTGTGTATGTGAGGTAAATGTCACCTGCTCCTTCACATGCTGCACCTGGGAGTGTGTTAGGTGGTTCAGTGTGTCTGTGTTTTGCTGCTACCTGTGTTGCACTTGTTCAGTGTGTTTGTTGGGGAAGGGGGTCGATTATTTCACTGCTACCTCCACCACCACTCATATGCCTGGTCTGTGTTTTGGAACCTTGCATTCTTGTACGTGTGGTTGGATAACATTTTTTTTTAAAAAACTTGCAAAATACTCAACTATTAGCTTGGAAGTGCCTGTTTAAGGAGGGGTAGGGGTTCTGAGAAGAGCCGAGAGAGAGGGCCCCGCAGCTGCAGCCTGCAAACACGCTGAAATCGTCTTTGTCCAGGTTGCCAGCATGTACCATCAAATGCTAAATAACGACACTCACTGGCGTGAAGCGGAAATAGCCACTCTTTGCATATCGCACAGTGCAGAGATTACAAATAGTTAATAATTGCGCATTTGCTTCCGTATTGAATTTACCCTCGGAGGTCAGGCCTTCTGGCTGTACCTCGTTGCATCATTATACAAGCGGAACAAACTGCGAGGCTTCCCTATATTTTCAGGCTGTTTTACACACAGGTTGCGAATTTGTTTGCTACTCTCCGTCATAGTGAAGGGCGGCCATGAATCTCGACCATTCAGCCAGTCCTGTTCTGCTGCACTGCACCCAGAGCGTGCAATTGTTAGCAGCACTGGTGTCCGCTGACGCATCTGCTTCCAGCTGTGGCGGCGGAACGCGGATCTGCTTACCCCGTTCTTTAACACGGGTGCCTGAATCTACAAAGGCCGGCACAGGACTGCCGATTTACATTCACTGCTACTGCTGTAAACCGCAGAGACTGTTAATTAATTGGTCGTGATTGTGGTGGGTTAATTGTGATTATTCAGCCACTTATGAGTTTTTCTTGGGTTCATTTGATATATACTTTGTCAGGTTTGTAAAATATGTTTCTT
The DNA here is from genome assembly GCF_964263255.1 of Lissotriton vulgaris. Classification (NCBI taxonomy): domain Eukaryota; kingdom Metazoa; phylum Chordata; class Amphibia; order Caudata; family Salamandridae; genus Lissotriton; species Lissotriton vulgaris. The sequence goes on from NC_141698.1 coordinate 162,466,934, forward strand.
AAAAGTTGAGCACGTTTGTAGTGTGCTGTTGTGAAAACTTTGTCTAAACCGGCATCGGGAGCACACTGTCACCCACCCATTACTAGTATATGCAGTAGACCTTTGTAGTCTCTTCCATTCCTATGTGACTCTTAGAGTATATCCATTCGTATCCCTTCCCTATGTATTTAGAGATAACTCTAATCACTATTCTCTTCTTTGTGTGACTTTACATCTTGTACATTTGCAATTTTTTCAGTTTGTATCTTTTATGTAATGCATGTAATCCTTAGTCCTTATGTTTTGCAACTGGTTCTTATCTAAGGCGCTCTGACACCTTCGGGTAAAGTTTGCGCTATATAAAATCGCATTAAATAAAATAAAAAAAATAAAAATAAAAGCCAGGTTGCAATGGGCCCTGGTGCACGCAAAGTGACTGGGCTTCTGGGCACAAGTCGCAAAAAAAAAGTGGTGGGGGACGCGGTCACCGGATGGGACGTCACAAAAGGTGCCGATCTCCTCGTCCAAGAGAGGCCAAAGACTGAAGTCCAGCTGTTTGGCAGGGGGGACAGCGTCCCCCCCCGGTAAAATAAGTGGGGGGACAACGTCCACCCGTGTGGTACCCCGACTCGAGCCCTGGGGTGACATCAATTGTCAGCTGTCCCCTGACACCCCTCAACCTCCTTCCACAGTCCGCATCTGCCATATCTAGGGGGGACCAGATCTCCCGGATTTCGCCTGCACAGTCCCGGTTTTCAAAAGATTCCAGGCGTCCCAAGGTTTTTCCTAAATTTCACTAAATGTCCCGGTTTTGGGATAAGGGTGAAGTCATTCTGCAAAGCGGAAAATATACTATGCTCTCTTTTAGAGAGAGACCTCCAAAGTGATTTAATGTATTATCTGCCTCTTTTAGGCAGGACAGCACAGCTGTGTGCTCCCAGCAGAGGTAAGTCACGCAGAGGGAAGGGCTCAGGGTGGAAGTCCTGCCACAGCGAATGTTACATAACATAGCCTTGTAAATGCATGTGTGTGTGTATGCATAGATATATATTGTATTGTGGTTGCATTAATATAACGCTTTCTACCCCTGACAAGGCATCAAAGCGCTTTTTCGGCAAGAAGCCCACTACTCCGGGACCCATAAAGCATTAGTGTTTAATCTATCCACCACTTACATTACTTTCATATTTCACTATATTAATTAGTCAGTTATTTGGATTCGGAAGGATAGCAGAAGGATTGAAGAGGAAAAAAGTTTTGCATTTATATAGCGCTTGTTACCCCTGATGGGGTGTTGAAGCGCTTTTTTTTGGCCAGTATCATGCTACTCCGGAAACCCATAAAGGATTAGTGGTGAATTAGTATGGTGAAATATGAAAGTTATTTAAGTGGTGGATATTAACTAATTATTTGGAGTGGGAAGGATAGCAGATGGATAGAAGGGGAAGAAAGGTTTGCATTCATATAGCACTTGTTACTCTTGATGGGTTTGAAGTGCTTTTCAGGGGAGTAGCACGCTACTCCGGAACCCATAAAGGATTAGTGTTGAAAATTAGTATAGTGAAATATGAAGTAATTTGAGTGGTGAATATGCTTGTCGGTTATTTTTTCAAAATAAATTTTTATTGCAGAGTTAGAAACCACAGGATACAATTAGTCAGCCAGTTCACTCGTGACGTCCCCCCGGTCAATAGTAAAACACAGATCGTACACAGCCATTCAGCCCGCATCCCGGAGGCCGGGCGGCATAATACTCCACTCAATAGGAAAACATCACGGTGCACGTCCCATAGGGACCATGGTTGATATGTCGTTTTACGTATCTGCTTTTACCCCCCCACCCTCAACATCTCTCCCGTCAGCCATCCCAGTGGTGATCAGTGGTACCGCCCATGTCGGGACCTGCCCCGAGCGCTGTAGGTCTATCATGCCTGGCCGCTTCCCCCAGCCATTCCTCACTCCGCACAGTACCCCACCATCCTATTAGATTCAAGGTGCCCTAGCGGGCAACCATCTATTTGGCTTCCGACCCACCCCAAACTCCCATTAACCAACCCCCCCAAAGCCCCCCCCCCCCCCCCCCCCCTGGCAACTGCTAAGGTGTATGCCTCGTTCCGACGTGTTGGATGGATCCACTACAGTGCGGGTTATGATTCTTTTTGTGTTCGCCCCGCAGTGTCCGCTGGCCTAATTCCCACCGTCCTCATCCTCCACCAAAGAATCACGCAAGGCCTGCACCACTAACTCCCATGCACACGCCGCATCCAATGCCTTCTCATTTCCAATCTTGACAGCCTGCTTCATCCGGAGCACACTCTCGCAGTCAGACCACCGCAGCAATTCATTCTTCCATCTACGCAGTGAGGGTCCCCCCCTGGACTTCCAATGCCACGATATTTCCCTTTGCGCCAGTACCAGACCCAGATCAATAAATTTGCTCGTCACCTTGGTGTGTTTGGTGTGCGGGAACCAGAGCAACAGACATGCCGCCATATCGAATTCCACCTCCCTGTCAGTCACTTCGTTCAGGAGGTCCCCCACCTCCGCCCAGTAGGCCTCCAAGTGCGAGCACCCCCAGAACAAATGGTCCATGTCCGCTCCCGGAGACGAACACCGTGGGCATCGGGCATCCGGTACCTGAAAGTACCGCTGTATTTTCTCAGGGGTTAAGTAGGCCCTATGAAGCACGTAGAAATGCACTTGCTGGAAGCGCGCATTTCTCGTGCCTTTCCACGTGCGCCGCAAGATGTGGCCCCATGCCGTGTCCGGTATGGGCCGGCCCACACTCTCCTCCCATTTAGTCTTGAGCCCCTGGAGCGGTTCCAGTCCCTCATTCAGCATCCTATTATGGAGGCATGTCACAGCTATGAACGTACCCGCCGCCATT